>NC_056731.1:481409728-481737228 GCF_019279795.1 Protopterus annectens
ACCCCTGAAAAACCTGATCAGTGGCAATTAACAAAAAGCCCCCATTCGGGATGTATCTCACCTGACACCTGCAGCAATTGGAGAGACCCCAAAAGTTCCTCACCAAAAGGATAAAGGGACTCCAAAACCTGTCATATACTGCCAGACTGAAGAAACTCCAACTCTATTCAGTTGCATACCGTCTGCTCAGAGGTGACCTGTGCCTGACATACAAGGCCATGACCAACCCGGAATTAATGGACATGCTCCACCTCAAAAAATCCAAATCCACCAGAACCACTAGAGCAAGTGACTTAAACCTTAGCACAGGTATAAATAGGACGTGCTGGAGGGATAGATTTATCACCCAGAGACTCCCCATGCTGTGGAATAAAATCCCGGTCCATGTGAGGCAGAGCACCTCGCTGGCTCTGTTCAAGAGAAATCTTGACCGGTGGATGGGAGATCGTAGGTTTACCCCGGGAATCATCTCTGTGTCACTGCTGGACAGAGGCACAACAAACTAATGGGCACATTATTTCTAACATAAGGGGTGGCGTAAGCCACATAACTTTGGGCTAGGCTTATAAATGCCTTAGGGCAGATAGCCTAGTATAAACCTATGAACCTATTTGTTGTACTGTTTAATTGTGCCAGACATCGGCTGATGCAAAAACATGCAGTTAATGTCTATGCATGGTCATTGCAAATTTATGCTCTTACTTTTTGTAGCCGTTACTGTACTTCTGCCTGTACTTTGTTACATATCAGTAGGGCTCTTCAGAATAGTGAGATTATAGTCTGCTTTTTTGCTGGACTTTCACATTTCCAGAAACGGGCAATTGTGCGTTTCCAACCACATCTACAATTACAACCCAAATCAACTACATATACTCCATCATATGTTGGTTTACTCAGAATTTCACTGGTTATTATGCATGGTCTCACTACATATTTTGCTTTAATTACAGTATCTCCATGTACAAATAAGTATACGCTCTATCCATTTATCTCTATAAATATACCCCTGTATACATTAAGACTGCAGTATAATGAAGATCCGACACCTGTGAAACAGTTATGATTTTAATGGACCTTACAAATCTACAGTAATGAAATACCATTTAATTTTGCAAAATGTACCAGAAGTCAACTGATCCATCATAAATGACATACAGATAAGCTGGCTTTTGGTTTACAATGTGCAAAAGTGGCAATTCCCACAGCACTATTGTGAAAAGCTTCTGTACCTCGTCAAGGTAGCCAGCATCACAGAGGTCCACTCATGCCACAATACTTCCATCTACAGCCTGATCCACTCACATCACCACTAGCATTACATCCCTGCATCTACAACCTGATCCACTCACATCACCACTATCATTACACCCCTGCATCTAACAGGCTTCCAGATACATGCGATGCTTGCCCAGCAAATTACTCTACATGCCAGTATTTATTCACCGAGGACCATTCCTTACTAGACACACTGTATAAGCTCCAGCTGCTGTTAATAAAAAGGAATCATACACAACTCTATACCGCTCCATCATTCTTACAACCTCTACTGCAAATCCGGGCTAATACAAGACATTCCACAAGATTAGTGGTCTCTTGGTCTACATCTGCACAGCATGACAGATCTTACACAAGAACTTATGCCAATCGATTGACTTTTGTTATTTTAATTAATTCTAACAGCACACATACAAGTCACTATTTCAAAAAGATTTAGTATCACTTCACAATACCAGTACGGATATTCTATAATTATTAGTACTTGTCCAGAGCCTCAACTGCTCAACAGCACGAACACCATGTACCTCAAAATTGCCAACTTGCATGCTTAGCTACTTGTTCCCAAATGACCGACAAACAGAAGAAACAGGTTTTTGTTTACATGTGTTTCATCAACTGGCCCAACTTGTTACAAATGACTATGCCTTACTTTACTGCCTGCTTCCTCAGTGCTACTCCATACATGAATGCTTCACTATTTCATGAAAGGATTGTTATTCCATTGAACATGGCACTTTCCAAGGGCAGAATGTGCAGGACTGTAATCATACTGTTCACAGTTCAAGCCAAAAATATACATTTACAGTGACTGCATGTAATAGCCAGTCCATACACTGGCATTAATACAATTCTACCTTACATAGCTTATCAATTCCATCCATTACCAACTCAAGAACCAGTCATCTGGTTAAACTCTATTCATCAAGTCAGGAAAACTGTTAAAATTACACATATCACAAACCATGCATAACACATTTGTAGACTCCTTTTCACATCGCATGAATTCATCGTAGCGCCATGTTAGACATTGTATTGAACACAAGAGACAAAGTCATTGTTGCATGAATCAAATTGTAACCAAACATCACTTCTTAGTTATCACAGTTTACATGTGCCAACTCACTGATAGTCTGTTCAACTTCAGAATAACTAATCATTAAAGACTGGATTGATCTGTACTCAAATGGCAATGGATTAATCTGTATTCAAATGGCAATGGATTAATCTGTATTCAAATGGCAAGGGAAGTACCCCTTTGGCTGTTCCTGTTGGGGGTCGCTACAGCATATCCTTTTTCCTTTTGTCCTGTCCTCTGCATCTTGTGTCACACACACCACTTGCACATCCTCTACCACAAACCTTACCTTAGGCCTTGCTCTTATCCTCTTACCTGGCAACTACACCCAGTTTAGACAACTCTAATGCCTGCATCCTAACCGTTCCTCTGAAGTGTCATATTGGTTAGATGCTCGCAAACACAGTCACCTACCCTTACCACATTTAAGGACCAGGATCTATGGACATTTTCTTTTACACTATGTGCCACCACCTGTGGAGAAGACACCCACTGTATGTCTGATCAACTCATCACTGTACCTCTTTACAGCCAGTTTGGAAAGAATCTTTTCTTAAAATTGTAAACATAAGTGTCATTCTCTGCCATGTTGCATTATTTCACACGTGGTTCCCTATGTTTCGCCTACATCATGGCCACTACTCCAGTGTTTCCGTACTACGTGCCTCTGCACTTTGTGTAGCTCTATGAACATGGGCTACAAAATTGATGTCCACACACACACCAGCCCTAATAACAGAATCACCATTAGGAGCCAGGCCTACACATGGCATAGTCCATCCACTGCCACCCACAGGAGCAAGTGCACAATCACAGGATGGGGAGGGTGTGAAGGAATACTGCAACATAAAAGACATGGACATCTTTCTGGTAACAATTCACACAACTTTGATGTCCTCCAATTCCACTGTTGTACTTTTCCACGTGGTTGCCTTCCGTAGCTCACCATGAAGGCTCTGGTCTGCTAGATGTTTCCCTAGGAAACCGTGGAGGACAGCCCGGGCCAATCTGGCTCTGGCCATTATGATTTTGTCCAGTTTTCATTTTTTACTTAAAGTCTGAACTAAGGAACAACTAGCTACTTCAATGATAGCATTGGTGTCACGTTCCTTAACTCTCCTGAAGAGGCCATGGCTCTTCTGTAGTGAGCTGTAATACTTCCATGCAATGTGTTTCCATGGTACAGGTAGCCAAATGTAATTACCTTGGAGAAAAGAGGCTGAAATGTGCAGTATGACCACTACTTTCCACGCAGCCAGGGGATGCAAAGAGACAAAATCCTCAACTGTTTTACACTCTGTGTTATGGGCATAAAACCCAATTAGTCTGAACATCCAGAGTATGGATAACTGTTCCTATCACCATGCGATTTAGGGGAAAAAACGTTGGTCGGTGTATGGCCTGGTTCAGGAATAGGTCAAGCAGCATTGCCATGAAGGACGGTTTGGTCCTGAGCGAAAGCATTACATTGACTAGATGGGAGACCCTCCAGTCTGAGGTTACAGCCCATCAAATGTCACTGCTTCATGTGTAAACATCTGGGTCAAAGGGGGCTCTGTTGAGTATTTTTTACTTCTAGTTAAAGAACCAATATAGGTGTCCATTTCATATGGGGTCTTTAGATGGTGAACCCCTTTCCTGAAGGTTTTGAAGGTAGTCTGTATGATAATGGTGCATCCAGGGTGCGACAAGCAGAGATATCAAAAAAATGTCCTTTTATAGCTCATTATGCACCTGTCTGTATTTGTTAATACACAAGACAGGATTAGATGGATGTCACTTTCCTGGGTCTCAAAAAACCTTGTAAAACTTATGGAAACTTATGGAAAATATTTTTCTCTTCGATAGGCAAGATTTCCTTGGTCATCTCTGATCACTCCAAGTGTTTAGTTGGTCCACTGAGTGTGGTAACTTGGCGTGATTGCCCAAAGAGAGGGAACCAGTGCCATCTTGGCCAGTAGTGAGTCAACATAAAGATGTATGCTTTGTACATTTGGAAATAATGGGAAGGGTGGTAAAGCATGCAGACATTTCCCCTGCCAAGTGGTGGAGATGGCATCGCTTATCACTGGCTTTGATTCTGTTGTCCTGCTGCAATGCCAACCAAGTTGCCTGTTGGAAAAGGCGAACAGGTGCATTTGAGGTATGCCCCACCAGTGGGCCAGTTCCATTAAGATCTCTGAAGCTGTACAGAATGCCCGGGTGCATCCCAATGGGTGTCACTTTTAACTGGTCATTCTGGGGTGATCTTGCATATTGTAGCAGTGCTTAGAACCACATAAAACAGTTAATTTACTTTACTGTAGTGAGCTATTTAGGGTATAGGGTTAGTATCACCTATTACCATCAATAGCTGGGGATATTATTAGTCCAAATTAAGTTATTCAAAAACAATTGTCACAATTTAACTTACCCAGTCCACAGTTGTAAATGTGCTGTTTCAACCTGGATGTTTACTACAGTCACCAAATCGTGAAATATGTCTAGCAATCACCATAGTCTTCTCAGGACGTTCACACCTAGCAATATTCTTTGGTATGTCAGGTATAGACATGGGTTGCATTTCCAAGATGCCTCGCTTAGCTTTTATAACTTCCAACATCAGGTCATATATGTAGTCAAACTTTCTTTTCTCAAATATTGGTTTGGCTGCCCATTCCTGTTTTGCTTTCGGGTACACCATGCGATACCTTAACTCTCCCTTTGCTGCTGACTTCTTTGTAGGGAATCTCACCACTGCTTGCTCACGATGAAGGTTCTCGTTATGATCTAGGATGTCAAGTATGATTCTTGCTTTCATTCCTGCAAAACTAAAGTGCTCAAACTTGGGGCAATACTTGCATAGTAATGCATGGAACACCTCGAGGTCACCAGTGTGGCAGAATTTGGTGATGTGCTTCAAATGTTTAATGAGAAATTTGTTTGCAACAATTCTCTTCAATGCACTGTGACATACATCCTCTTCTTCCAGCCACTTTGTCTCATCTCCATCCATGAGTGGCATTTCATGTCCACAACAGGAAACCTTCTTGCCACCATCAGTTACATGGTAGAGCAATGACAACCATTTCTCCTCAAGTACTACTTCATCCCCTTCACACGTTTCAGCACACCACCACAGGTGATTTGAAATACTGTGGCACCACTGCAGTAAGTCTTGCTTGCCTCTCCTTTTCCCAGCTTCAGTGATTTTCTTAGTCAGATTTTTTGTCATATGCCACACATCAAACTGATGATCCACCTTTGGAAATTCTGTGCGCATCAATAACCTTATCCCAGGATGTCTGTCTGTCGCCACAAGGCTTACATTAACATTTCTATCCAGCAAGTTTTTCATGCACTTCTTAAAAGCTTTCTGACCAACTCCAGACAGAAATCGACAATGAATCCAGAATCCAGGTCCATCATGCTATAGCAGCAGTACTTGGCAGAATAACCTGGGCTATCACACCGCCCATCTCCAGCTAACCTTACTTCCTTACGCATTGCATCTTCTAGCAGACAAGTCTGATGCTGTGTCCAAGTATGCTGCAAAACTGGGAATAAATACTCTCGTTGAATAGAATAGAATGTGGTTTCACTTATAAATTCAAGTCCTAGATAAGCACTGAATCACACTATATGTGCATATGTACTTCCACTGAAAAGTACAGATGATGCCAGTAGAAGATTGCCAGCTGGCATTCGGCCTATTAATGGTTGACTTTCCCAATGCAGAACTTCGTGTCCACTAATGCAAGATACATTCACCGAGACATAGGATCCCAACTTCACTTTTCTCAGTTCCACAGCTGGTGTGTGGCATTGTGGACAGGTCAGTTTTAACAACACGCAATCCAGGCAGGACTCAAACACAATGAACTTTGATTCACTTACCATCTTCTCATCTTCGTCCTGTTCCAGCATTGTGTCTTCCATCTCTGATGTAGACAAGTTGTCAGAAGTGTACAACCAGTCTGGATCCTTTTCCACATCATCTGTCCACTGAGAAAGTGAGGAGGTGCTATGCATGCTCATGTTATGGACATCCTTTTGTAGCTTGACCGGAGTACTGCAATCTGTTATCTCCACAGCGGTGTATGCACTGGAGCTACATGTGGCCTCTTCAGTGCAACTTTCATCCTTTTCATTGTGACATGTACTCTCACTCAGGCGATGATTGTCATTAGTGAAACTGTGCTGTTCTTGTCCGGCCTCACTCAATTCTGTTTGTACAACCTTGGATTTTTTAAAGTATGTGTGGTCTATCAGTGGTGAGACTCCTACTTCTGGAACCTGTACAGCTGCATCAATCATAGTGCGTGGTACTGTTTGAAGGTCCATTAGCTTGACTTGAATTCCTATGCTGCTACCTTTCTTTTTGGTGAAACTTTGTCTGGCATGCAAATGTACTGTGACTGCAAATCCCAATCTCCATTGCGTATACTTCTGTGCCTTCGACTACCTCTTCCTATAAATCAGTTGCTTGAATCTACAATCGCATAACAAGTGTTACTCAGACAACCATAACACAACCAGTAGACTAAGTGCTTATCCACACTCGCATATTACTCTAGCTTTTCATCAAAACTTACTTCCACAGATTCTTGACGCGCTTGACAGTCTTCCACCATGTGTCTTGATGCATCATTATCTGCATCCCTTTGATTCTGTAGCTGGACATGCTTATTACTCTGCAACAGATACAGAAAGTATGGCTCATTAAAATTACATTCACCAGAGTAGTGACTAATGATTTGTATGCTGAAGAGGCAATACAATTACACTCACCTTGCATTGGACAGACCGTTGCTCTGTTACAAGGTCTTGCAATGTAGGCTGTGTTGTACTCAGAAGGTCTTCAATAAGCTGCATGGAAAAAGTATATCCATTAACTGTTGGAAATGGAAACGCATGCAGTGCCAGTATCTCACTAAGCACATTACAGTAGACTGATTAAACCTTTCAGTGCTCCACTGACGTTCTCACCTTCTGCTGCCGTTTCTGCTGCAAATGATGTACTGAAGATGTCCGTGTCTTGCTGGTCGAAAGAGAGAAAATTGATGGCACTGCCCCTTTTATTAATCTCCAAATTGGTCTCTTGGGCTTCATCTCATCAGGAAGTAGCTGTTGCTGGTAGTCAAGGTGAAACTAGCTCTCCTCAAAGTGTTTGGAGCAGAGGAAATGTCGTGGCTTTGAACTACTCAACGCTTCCTTAACAAACTTCTGTATGCTACCAACATCTCTACCACAGTTAATCACCCACTGTCTACACAGGTTGATGTCACGTGGAACCGATGGAATGATACCCCCTGTGGCAGATTGTCTTGGTGCATACTACAGTTGATTGCAAAGCAGGATGGCATTTTGACGATCACCTAATAAAAATAGAAAGTACTATATCAAATCATACAGGAATCACACACAACTAATTCATGGTAAACTGGTTACACTGCATGATATTGGTACAACCTGTAAGACTTCAACGGTTCGAATTGATGTTCAGTGAAATATCCAACTTTAATAATGGCTGCCTTCATGTGACAGTCATGAAATACATTTGTCAGTGTCACGTTCATCCACCTTATTTTCTCTGCGATCAAAGTTTATCCTTGTTTCCAGCCTTTACACGACACATGGAAGTCGACAATTCCTGATTCAAACCAGGGCACTGTAAAAATCTACTTTTCTACATGAGCAATGTTAAAGGAGTTTTATTTCAGGTGAATTTCTCCCCTTACCCCAAAAACACTTTGTGCTACAAATAAATGAAATCACGAAGCTTGGCATATAGTGATCGTATGGTAACTCTGCCGCAGCAAAAAACCTTAGGGATTCATTGATCTTGCATAGGCAGTGTGGCCAAACCAGTACAGAATTAAAAACCACTTCGAGGACGAAATACATTTAGTTTGTCTGCATGGTGGGAAGGATGGCAACAGTTGCACTGGTGGACATTCGCCAAGGATTGCAAGTTGTGCAAATATTGCTGTAAAAAGACACAATCACCATGATGATATACAACAGTGAAAAGGGCTGTAAGTATGTACTCTGCTCTCAGAGCGCTGTTAATTTAAGGCGATGGTTGACAGATGCACACATGAAATATTAAGTTTCCAAGTCATAATGATTAGCACACTTTATTAGTACACAAATTTCAAAATAAGGTAGGGTATACAGGATTTGAAAAGTAAAAGCCTTTTTGTCAATTGTGACCAACAATGCATAGCTATAGTAATAAGACTTTAATCGACATGTCAGTGTTCTGAAAAAATCCATAGACCCTCAAAAGGTTTAAATCCTGTGTACGAATCATCAACTTCACATGGAAACTGTGCTCGAATTCGTGACACTACACAAGCGTGAAGCACCATTCGATTTCCAAATCCCAGCCTTTGATTGTTATGCACCCACAACACATATGCACGGTACACCACAACCCGGTACAACCTGAAATACAGACCATTCCTGTGGTCAGACAGACAGACACACAACCGGACAGACACACACACACACACAACCAGACAGAAAAAACACACACATAAAACCAGACAGACAGACACACACACACACACACACACAACCAGACAGGCACACACACACACAAAACCAGACAGACACACACACACACACACACACACACACACACACACACACACACACACACACACACACACACACAACCAGACAGACACACACACACAACGTACTTGTTTGTCCACTGGGGTGGTTGGTAACACACACACAACCAGACAGACACACACAAAACATACTTGTTTGTCCACTGGGGTGGTTGGTAACACACACACAACCAGACAGACACACAGACAACATACTTGTTTGTCCACTGCGGTGGTTGGTAACGCCCTCTACGCCGACACAGAAGCCTGAATATAGTTTGTAAAACGTGTGTATAAAGGCATGCCGAGTCAAACTGTGGATGCAGTTATGCATGCAGTGTGATCTGATGCTGAAGTTATTTCTGCCCATTTTTCATTTGCTTGTGGGGAATACACACAACATAGGCATTCGCACAACGTGGTCATCATTGTGCATTTGCCACATAAGCACCATGTCATACTTGACAGACTGCTGTAATCGGAGTCCGGAGAAGGCTGTTCATTCTCACCCCTTTTGCATGAACGGTGCTGCTTCCTTGGCTTTCCAGGTCGATACCTGGGCTCAAATTGATATCCCTGTCTTGCACTACTTTGACTGTGCCCTGCCATGAGTACTGTTACAATGTGGGAGAGAATAAAGAGCATAAAGAAATGCATGAGAATTGTCCAATGCAGAAAAAATACATGTGTTCAGTGTTCCCAATATCACATGCATGTAAACGTCCATATATATATAGCAGACTGGCCGAAAAATCAATCACCCTCACTGAAGACACCATTGACAGTGTTTCAGTTTGTTAATGGGCAAAGTAAGCTATAACTATATATATCAGAAGGCATGTAATCACATTACAAAAGAGGGAATGTAAGTAGAATCAGCTGTCCAGAAGGCATAGCATGATCACATAGAACGCAGTTGCAGAAATATAAGCCAATGATCTTCCAGACAACACAGAATACACAATGTAATGGTTATGGGAAGGTCAACTGCAACAAAATAGAACTAAAACTTAACATAAGAATTACAGGCCACAGGTAGAAAACCAATCTAGACGTAGACCTACGTGTCCTTTGAAGCAATTGTGGCAATAGGCAAATGTAAGTTGAGAATACAGACAATTGTGCAGTGAGACTGAAGTACTGTTAACATGTGGCAAGACTGTAGTACTACAGATTTTGCATTCCAGGGGTATTGTTAGGCAAAAGCAATGGTCCCACAATGTGAACTTGCTGGCCATTCCAGATCCCATGCCCTTGAAAATGACACTTTGCCACTGTTCTCAAACCCTCAAAGAAATTTCACTCTTGCAACTGATGTAGAAACTTCAGCCTTGGGCTGGCAGATAGGGCCATGGCATACATACATGCATTCAGATTTCCAAACATTCCATGCAACGGTAATACTTGCTAATCGAAATGCACCTGTATGACACCGTGTTATTAAATCAACACGTTGATTTTTTTACTTGCTAATTGAAATGCACCTGTATGACACCGCATTAGTAAATCACTACGTTGAATTATATTTCCAGTGCACAAAGACACAATGTAGCATCCTCCATTTAAAGAAAGATATACGTCAGTGATATCTATTGGGTGGTCCTGACAAACAACTTTGAATTATAGTTTGTATATTGTCTGTTTTTGTACACAATTTGTTCTTCATACCAGATTTTAATAGTCAGGAAATGTGCTTGTGTGCAATGTACTGCACCCACTTCACTCACTCACCCACTTCACACAGACACACAGACTCACACAGACACACTTGCACCTTGCTTGCAGTCAGAATCTGGACATTGAGGCAGCACTGAAACCGACATTCAAAGATAATACATTTAGCCCGTGCCAGATATTAACTTCAGGTTATTTTCACATCACAGACCCCTTGCACAAGAAACACACATGTTCCTGAATACACCTTCCTGATTATATTGTATTGCTTGTACAATGCAGTACAGTTTTATAGGGTGTTTTAATTTTGTTTAAAACATTCCTGAAAACAGTGAAACATAATGCATTCACCAATAAAGACAATACCGGCCAATTCGGAACATTTCAATCACAAGTCTAGTCAAAATCAAGTCTAAGCAAAACAAGCAACCCTAAACGCAAACCACTTCTCCTTGTACTCCAGTTCTAATTATAATTTATATTCATCTTTATTAAACTACCAAGTAACATGCGGAAACTAGCAATGTCTGATACCTCCACTTGTAGAAATGTTGCTTATCCAAAAAAAAATCTGCTGCCTGACAACAACTCTGTACGTGTTTCATGGGGAAAACATGATCACAGTAAAAACTGAAAAGTAAACAGGAAGCAAGCTCACAATACACTGCTTAAGGGATTACTGCACAGGATATGGACCACACATCGATTGGCATTCTGTTTAGTTTGCAGATAAATCCTGTAATGAGCTCTTAAAATAATGTAATCCTGTCTTTTTGTACAAAGACAGTCATATGCATTTCAATACCCCAAGCTTATATGTTATCTAGTTACGCAAGTATTCTCTGCATGGCAACAAGAGAAAGGCTTTCAATGTTGGCAATTCTTTAACAGTATGGTTATTGTAATGCACTTGCATCCTACAATCTCAGACAAGATTACCAGTCTTACCAGATGGTCATTACAGCATTGCTACTTAAACACAGAGCAACAGGCACTTTCTGATTAATAAGCATAAATCAACAGTATAAAAACATGACAGAAACCAGAACATCGTACAAAATCAAGGAGAGATGAAATGCCATTGTAGTAGTTGTGTCTAGCAAAAAACGGGCTTTCAAAAGCAGTTCACTCAAGAGAAGTATAAATAATTTTATAATGTTTTATTATTGTTAGCACACGCTTTTGGAGAGCCCTGTGTCCCTCCTTCCTCAGACGCAAAAACAATACAATGACTAACTAAAATTGTTTTATATATACCTCATATAGTTATTATATTCATTATAATTATATGTATATGTTTATACTTGGTTATAAATTAAATATGGATTTTTTTCTGCTTGTATAATTATTCAAATTATATACTGTTTGAAGGGCATTGTAAGTTTTAGCATTGGGATTTTAGTAGTCTGTTTATCATGAAATCGTAGTTGCTTCTGGTTTTGTGTTTTGCTGTATTTGATTTTGTTTAGCATAATTAATTAGTTAATTGATTTGAGGTATATATATAAAACAATTTTAGTTAGTCATTGTACTGTTTTTGCGTCTGAGGAAGGAGGGACACAGAGCTCTCCGAAAGCATGTGCTAACAATAATAAAACATAAAATTATTTATACTTCTCTTGAGTGAACTGCTTTTGAAGGCCCGCTATTTGCTAGTTTCTTCGTTGGTTTGTGAATTTTGGAGTTTTTAGTAGTTGTGTCTACCTTGGAAGGGGAGATACTCTGCACATTTACACTGCATAACTGCTCCTCGCCTTGCTTTGACACATCGAGAGTCAGTCCATGGGGCAGTTGGAAGCAAGTATGTCACAATTTGAAATGTCTCTGGCTGACAGCGATGGCCCTGACACATGTCATACCTGTGAACCTCACTGCAAGAAATCAGGACAAAGCCATACATAGAAGTGGGACAAAGGCACAAATAGAAGTAGGATTATTGCTCTTATAAACTTTGAAAGATTATAAAATAGTAGGTCTTGCATTAGTATGAATTTTCTAAAGGTATTAAATCTGAAACTGAAATGTCTGTCATTTTTTTTCTATCTTCATTCTATAATGATTTGCCACTAATTGTCCCCCCCCCCAAAAAAGCCCCACAAATTTATGTTAAATGGACCAAAAATGTGATGCAAGAAGATAAAATAGCCACACAATACAGCTGTGAACCTGAGAAAGAAGGGGCACCTTTTAATATTAGTACTGCTAACTTGAGCAGCTGACAAAATAAAAAAAATCAACATGCATTTCTGAAATGAAAGTAATCCATAACTGGATTAGTACATTAAATTAATTGTAAACCCTCCATGTTTTCTTCCAAAATTGACATTTCTGGGGAGGGATTATTAGGGGAAGAGCAACATTTAGAGCCAAATGCAGGGACAGTTGAGAGGTTGGAATATGCCTAATTCTATAAAGCAATTTATTTGCATGTACCTATCAACCAGTTAATGCAGGAAATCTGGACAAGGCAAATTATATGTGGGGGGACATCTAAACAGTACTAAAAATTGATCTCGTATAAACTGAGACAGTTGATTGAATAACAGGTCTTGCTTTAGCATGTATTTTTCTGAAGGTTATGAAGGCTGAAACTCAGTTTCTCATTTAGTGACTTTATTCATAGGTTCATAGGTTCATACTAGGCTATCTGCTCTAGGGCATTTATAAGCCTAGCCAGAGTGTGTTTGGCTTTCACCACCCATATTAAATGAATTTTGCTATGCCCTTTTTCGAGGTTAGTATACTGTGCCTCTGTCTAACAGTGACACAGAAGTGATACCCGGGGTAAACCTACGATCTCCCATCCACTCATCAAGATTCCTCTTGAAGAGAGTCAATGAGGGACTCTGCCTAACCTGGACTGGGATTTTATTCCAGAGTGAAGGGAGCCTCTGGGTTATGAATCTGTCCCTCCAACATGTCCTATTTATTTCACTGCTGAGGTTCACGTCTCTTGAGCGCGTAGCTCGATGGGATTTGGATTTTCTGAGGTGCAACATGTCCATTAATTCCGGGTTGGACATGGCTTTATATGTCAGGCACAGATCGCCTCTGAGCAGGCGGTATGCCACTGAGTAGAGCTGGAGTTTCTTTAACCGGGCAGCATTTGGCATCTGTTGGAGCTCTTTGATCCTCTTGGTGAGGTACTTTTGGGGTCTTTCCAGTTGCTGCAGGTGTCTGGTAAGGTACATCCCAAAAGGGGCATTGTACTCAATTATGGGCCTGATGATGGATGAGTAAAGAGGCACGAAGACCTCCCCTGATCTAGATGTGAATCCCTTCATGATTAGGTGGGCTATATAAAATGTTTTTCTAACCACTTTGGCCACGTGGTTTCCAAATGAGAGATTGCTATCAACTTGGGTCCCCAGGTCCCTAATTACTTCTTCCGTACTTAATGGATTACCACCTATGTGGTAATTTGTGGGCACTTTGTTTTTGCCAAAGGGGATGACTATACACATTTTGGCATTTAGCTTGAGGCCATGGCTCTGGCACCAGTTGTCTGTTTCTATGAGGCCCTTTTGTAAGATGCTTGTGTCGGCTGGAGACTTGATTTTGGTGCCTAGTTTGCAGTCATCTGCGAACTTAGTCAGCCACAGTCCTTCCGTGTTGGCTTGTACCGCCGAGAAATATATACCGAACAAGAGAGGTCCCAGGACTGAGCCTTGTGGGACGCCACTTGTAACTGGTTTGGAGTCTGACATGGCTCCAGCAATTCTAACCATATGGGTTCTGTCCTTGAGCCAGTTTGCAACCCATCTAGTGACATAGGAGTTAGTATTTAAGCTGGTGAGCTTATCAATAATGCCCGAGTGGGGTATTGTATCGAAGGCTTTTGCGAGGTCCAGGTAGGCTGTGTGGACCACCTTCCCCTCGTCAATGGCCTTTGTGACTGTTTCAAAGAAATCGACCAGGTTTAAGAGGCAGGATCTGCCCTTAACAAAGCCGAACTGGGTAGGATCCAGTGTCTGTAGGTACCCAATATCTTTATTTATGAGGTCCATGATGATCCTTACCATAGCTTTGCAGACCAAGCTAGTCAGGCTTATGGGGCGATAGTTTCCAGGATCCATTGAGGTACCACCTTTGTGGAGAGGGACCACTGTTGATGTACACCACTCTTTGGGTACATATCCTGTAGTAAGTCTGAGATTGAACAGTAGTTTTATGTTTGGGTTTAACTCTTCTTGGAGTTCATATACGACACAGCCTGGGACACCGTCTGGTCCCATTGATGCTGTGTTTTTTGCTTTGAAGAGGGCGGCTCTTACCTGAGCATCTGAGATGTCAGGGGGGCAGCACTCTGCTGGGATAGATACTTGCCCTTTTGGTGGGGAGGGGGGGAGAAGTTTGCGCTGAACCTGTCAGCTAGGATGTTGGCAATGTCTGTGGGTTCGGTGTATTATTTGTAATTTTGGACTAATTCTGAGCATATCTGGGAATTCCCACCCAGGTTCCTAACATAACTAAAGAAGAACTTGTGATTATCCTTAGTGTCCTGTGCAATTTTTCTCTTGAAGCTGGCCTTAGACTATTTTATGAGTGCCCGTAGTTTTTTCCTAATACTGATCAGAGATGCCTTCCCTTTTTGGGATTTTGCTCTATCATGTAGTAGCTTCTTCCTTCTATTGTATAGTTTGTTTATGGCTGGGGACTGGGTCTTAGTTTTATTTGGAATTGCATGATCCATGCATTCCTGAAGGTGTTCATAGAATGTGTTTATAAAGGATTCTGCGGTCTGGGCCATATTTTCCACAGGCCCGGGGGCTTTGAAGGATTCCACCTCGGTTTTGAGGAGTGTGAAATTTGCTTTAGAGAAGTTTTTCACTGTGGTTTTCTGGGCAGGGGGTGGGGTCGGGATGTGAATATCCAGTGAGATTAGTTTATGGTCTGATCTTACCAGTGAGGGATACACTTCTGGTCTGGAGCATAGAGCCCCCATGTTGGTGATGATCAGGTTCAGTATGTTTTCCCCTCTTGTGGGAGTGGTAACAAGTTGTTCCATAGCATTTGAGTTTATAAATTCTAGGAACCTTTGGGCTAGGATGTTGGAGCTAGAGTAATGCTCCCAGTCTATGTTTGGGTAGTTGAAGTCGCCCAATATAATGGTGTTTGGAGAGACCTTCATATTTTCCAGTGTTCTCAGGAAGGCCGAGTGGGGTTCCTGGGTTTGGGAGGGTGGTCTGTAGCAGGCTATAAACTGGAAGGCAGTTTTACCCACTGTTAGTTGCACATGGATAGTCTCTGATGCTTCATACTGTGCCACCAACCTGGAGGTGTGGGTATCTTTGACGAATATTGATACTCCCCCCCTCCTTTTGTGGTTTGGTCCAAGTTTTGGGGCCAAAAAGCATGGTATGAGGTATAACCTGGTAGTGCTGGGGTGCTCTCGGGAGCCCTGAACCAGGTTTCTGTTACTGCACAGATATCAATGTTCTCCATGCTAAGAAGAGTTTCGAGTGCGTGCATCTTGAGGTTTAGACTTCTGACGTTGAGTAGCATTACTCTTAGTTTCTTATCCCTTGTGATTCCTATGGTTGTGGGTTTGTCTTTTGAGCCTTGCCTAAAAAAGGCACTATGGGGGTGGCAAGAGCCTTTGCCAATATCCGAAAGCCCATGGGTGACAGGTGCAAGCCGTCCCTAGCGAAGCATCGTGGCTTGTCGAGCATGTCATCCCAGGCTGACAGGCATTGGATCCCCTTTGAATGACACCAGTACTTAAGCCAATTGTTGAAATTGATCATCTTGTCTTCATATTGTGGCATCATTCTTGGTGAGGGTAAAATGCTACTCAAGGTCAGGGTCATACCGGCCTGGGCTACATGCTCAGAGAGCTCCTCTATGTCTCTTTTCATGTAGTCCAGGGAGGTATGTCTCAGGACATTCACACCAGCATGGACAATGACTGAGTCATATTTGTACTTGCCTTGGAGTGACCTGAGTGCTTGTGTTATGTGGCGGATCCTAGTGCCCGACAGGCAGCTCACCGTGACCTTCTCCTTGTTCAGCCTGGTGAGCGGGATGTCAGTGTGCCTTACAATAGAGTCACCTATTACAAGTGTATCAGGTGTGTTGTTTAGCCTTAAGGGCTGTGACTGTTCAGCACACTGGCTTTGTGAGCTATGTGTTGCACGTGTTTTGTTTTGGGGTAGCGGTTGCTTGGGTGTCTGCTTTGGAGGTCTCTGCTGCTAAGGCAGATTTTTATTTAGAGCCTCCGAGTATGTTTTTGTGTGTTTATGTGTTTGGTTTGCTGTCGTGGTAGATCTATGTGAGGCTGGAATTGTAGTGAGTGTGGTTTCCTTCTCTTCCTGACTGGTTACGCCAGTACTGAGTTGAGAGAGCTTAGCCTCCAGCTTGGCTATATGGTTGCATCTCTCACATGTGTTGGAATTTGGTGGGAGGAGGAGAGGGTTATCTGTGTACATGAGCCAGTTGTAACATTGCCTCAAGATTCCCAGATTCATCAGCTGGACCGGAGAGGAGATTGACAACTGACCTTTGGGCATGCTAGAATAGTATTTGGAATTCTTTTATAATTGAAAAAAAGGGCCAGTGGGGAACAAGGTACTCAAGGGGAGTTTGTGAGGGTGTAGTGCTTTTAATTTTTTAGTGCTGACTTATATAATTGCTTTAGTGAGCTAGTGCCAGGCTTTAGAGTAGGAATAGGGTGTTTATTATGAGAACTAGATCAGTTCTAAGGGAAAAAGTGAAGAGCAGACTTTGTGGAGCCGAGAATGGTTTAAACCCAATTAAGCGGAGCTGCCCGATGCTGCGCTATGTGCAAAATCACACAAAGCTGTGCCAAAGCGGGTTTTATACAGGGGGACTTGAAAGAGCTAGAAATTGGCCCAAAACGGCCAATAGACTACCAGATTCTTGTACTGGGAACACTCCTCCAGGGATAGATAGGCTGCTCTAAGCTCCCCACTGCCACTGGTGAACAAAGAAGCCTCCCTTTATCCAAGAAAGGAAATGGGCAACACAGGAACTTTCCAAAAGTCCAGAATACAGCAAAGCCTGTATTTGGACTACTCTAGGTCAGGAAAGATGGGAAACAAGGATATTTTTTTTTTTTTTTGCAACAAACAGCAGGAAAATGCAATAAATATATAACACATGCTAGCGCACTTGAGTGTGTAGCCTCAACAGGTATATGCAACAAACAGGACAAACTTTAAAAGTGCAGGTGCAAAAACAACTTTAAACAGTTTAAAACCGTTCAAGAAGCAGAAATACTTGCAGTTTAGCTAGATCGGACAGTCACCCAGGTAGTAGCAGGAAAAAAAAAACACTTTTATCAGGTTAGCAGTCACTCTTTTAGCCTCTCTGCTGCTAGCACCACTCTGCAGGACCACGAGGAGCTTGGCTGAGTAGTAACAAATGCAAAAACCGTGCCAAAGCGGGTTTTATACAGGGGGAGTTGAAAGAGCTAGAAATTGTCCCAAAACAGCCAATAGACTACCAGATTCTTGTGCTGGGAACACTCCTCCAGGGATAGATAGGCTGCTCTAAGCTCCCCACTGCCACTGATGAACAAAGAAGCCTCCCTTTATCCAAGAAAGGAAATGGGCAACACAGGAACTTTCCAAAAGTCCAGAATACAGCAAAGCCTGTATTTGGACTACTCTAGGTCAGGAAAGACGAGAAACAATGATAATTTTTTTTTTTTTTTTTTTGCAACAAACAGCAGAAAAATGTAATAAATATGTAACACAGGCTAGCACACTTGAGTGTGTAGCCTCAACAGGTAAATGCAACAAACAGGACAAACTTTAAAAGTGCAGGTACAAAAACAACTTTAAACAGTTTAAAACCATTCAAGAAGCAGAAATACTTGCAGTTTAGCTAGATCGGACAGTCACCCAGGTAGTAGCAGGAAAAAAAAACACTTTTATCAGGTTAGCAGTCACTCTTTTAGCCTCTCTGCTGCTAGCACCACTCTGCAGGACCACAAGGAGCTTGGCTGAGTAGTAACAAGCGCAAAAACCGTGCCAAAGCGGGTTTTATACAGGGGGAGTTGAAAGAGCTAGAAATTGTCCCAAAACAGCCAATAGACTACCAGATTCTTGTGCTGGGAACACTCCTCCAGGGATAGATAGGCTGCTCTAAGCTCCCCACTGCCACTGATGAACAAAGAAGCCTCCCTTTATCCAAGAAAGGAAATGGGCAACACAGGAACTTTCCAAAAGTCCAGAATACAGCAAAGCCTGTATTTGGACTACTTTAGGTCAGGAAAGATGGGAAACAAGGATAATTTTTTTTTCTTTTTTGCAACAAACAGCAGAAAAATGTAATATGTAACACAGGCTAGCACACTTGAGTGTGTAGCCTCAACAGGTAAATGCAACAAACAGGACAAACTTTAAAAGTGCAGGTGCAAAAACAACTTTAAACAGTTTAAAACAGTTCAAGAAGCAGAAATACATTTCATGCAGTCTAACAACTTTCAGTGAGCTCAGATGGCTAACTGCAGAGATTCAGAGACACAATATTTACTGAATCCAAGACACACAATATTTACTCACTCAAATCTTAAATTCGTGCAGAAAAGATCTGACAGAAAACCACAAAATTTGAGAGAACAATCCAAAAACAAGAAGCCTTGCTTGCAGTCACACACACACACACACACACACACTTACCCCCTCGTTTGCAGACACACACACACACACACACACTTGGTCCCTCGCTTGCAGACACACACACACTTGGCCCCTCGCTTGCAGACACACACACACTTGGCCCCTCGCTTGCAGACAGTCACACACACAGTCACACACTTGCCCCCTTGCTTGCAGTCACATACTTGCCCCCTTGCTTGCAATCTCACACACACTTGCCCCCTTGCTTGCAGTCTCCCACACACATTTGACCCCTTGCTTGCATTTACACACTTGGCCCCTTGCTTGCAGTCTCACACTTGGCCCCCTTGCTTGCAGTCTCACACTTGGCCCCCTTGCTTGCAGTCTCACACACACACACTTGCCCCCTTGCTTGCAGTCCCCCCCCCCACACACACACACATTTGCCCCCTTACTTGCAGTCTCACACTTGGCCCCCTTGCTTGCAGTCTCACAAACACACACTTGCCCCCTTGCTTGCAGTCTCCCACACACACACACACACACACACACACACACACACACACACACACACACTTGCCCCCTTACTTGCAGTCTCACACTTGGCCCCCTTGCTTGCATTCTCACATACACACACTTTCCCCCTGGCTTGCATTCTCACACACACACACACACACACACACACACACACACACACACACACTAGCCCCCTTACTTGCAGTCTCACGCTTGGCCCCCTTGCTTGCAGGCTCACACACAGACACACTTGCCCCCTTGCTTGCAGTCTCCCACACACACACACACACACACACACACACACACACACACACACACACCCTTACTTGCAGTCTCACACTTGGCACCCTTGCTTGCAGTCAGACACACACACACACACACACACACACGCCCCTTGCTTTCGGGTCAGAATCTGGACATTGAAACAGCACTGAAACCGACATTCAAAGATAATACATTTAGCCCGTGCCAGACATTAACTTCAGGTTTGGTTTGTTTTCACATCACAGACCCCTTGCACAAGAAACACACATGTTCCTGAACTGATTTTATATATATATATATATATATATATATATATATATATATATATATATATATATATATATATTGCTTGTACAATGCAGTACAGTTTTATTGGGTGTTTTAATTGTTGAAAACATTCGGAACATTTCCATCACAAGTCTAGTCAAAATCAAGTCTAAGAAAAACAAGCAGCACTAAACGCAAACCACTTCTCCTTCAGCTTTATTAAACTACCAAGTAACAAACAAGTACCGTGCTGAAACTATCAATCTCTGTGATACCCCCACTTGTAGAAATGTTGCTTATCCAAACAAAATCTGCTGCCTGACAACAACTATCTACTTGTTTCATGGGGAAAGCATGATCACAGTAAAAAATGAAAAGCAAACATGAAACAAGCTTACAATACACTGCTTAAGGGATTACTGCACAGGATATGGACCACAAATGATATAGATTGGCATTCTGTTGAGTTTCCAGGTAAATCCTGTAATGAGCTCGTAAAATAATGTAATCCTGGCCTTTAGTACAAAGACTGTCATATGCATTTCAGTACCCCTGGTTTATATGTTATCTAGTTACATAAGTATTCTCTGCATGGCAACAACAGAAAGGCTTTCAATGTTGGCAATTCTTTAACAGTATGCTTATTGCAACGCACTTGCATCCTACAATCTCAGACAAGATTACCAGTCTTACCAGATGGTCATTACAGCATTGCTACTTAAACACAGAGCAACAGGCACTTTCTGATTAATAAGCATAAATCAACAGTATAAAAACATGACAGAAACCAGAACATCGTACAAAATGAAGGAGAGATGAAAAGCCATTGTAGTAATTGTGTCTACCTTGGAAGGGGGGATACTCTGCACATTTACACTGCATAACTGCTCCTCGCCTTGCTTTGACACAGAGAGTCAGTCCATGGGGCATTTGGACGCAACAAGTATGTCATAATTTGAAATGTCTCTGGATGACAGCGGTAGCCCTGACACATGTCATACCTATGAACCTCACCGCAAGAAATCAGGACAAAGCCATACATAGAAGTGGGACAAAGGCACAAATAGAAGTAGGATTGTTGCGCTTATAAACTTAGAAAGATTATGACATAGTAGGTCTTGCATTAGTATGAATTTTCTAAAGGGAATGAAATCTGAAACTGAAATGTCTGTCATTTCCTTCTATCTTCCTTCTGTAATGATTTGCCACTAATTTTCCCAAAATAACCCCCCCCCCCACAAATTTATGTTAAATGGACCAAAAATGTGATGCAAAAAGATAAAATAATAAAATCTTATAAAGATCTTAAATATAAAGATAAAATACAGCTGGAACCTGTGAAAGAAGGAGCACGTTTTAATATTAGTACTGTTAACTTGAGCAGCTGACAAAATAAAAAAAAATCGCCATGCATTTCTGAAATGAAAGTAATCCCTAACTGGATTATTACAGTTAATTAATTGTAAACCCTCCATGTTTTCTTCCAAAATTGACATTTCTTTGGAGGGAAACTCAGTGTCTCATTTAGTGACTTTATTCGGAAACGATTTGACAGAAAACCACAAAATTTGAGAGAATAATCCCAAAAACAAGCCTTAATTGGAGTCTCACACACAGACATGTCCCCTTGCTTGCAGTCTCCCACACACACACACTTGCCCCCTTGCTTGCAGTCACACACACGCACACACACTTGCCCCCTTGCTTGCAGTCTCCCACACACACACACACTTGCCCCCTTGCTTGCAGTCTCACACATGCACTTGCCCCCTTGCTTGCAGTCTCCCACACACACACTTGCCCCCTTGCTTGCAGTCTCCCACACACACACTTGCCCCCTTGCTTGCAGTCTCACACACTTGCCCCCTTGCTTGCAGTCTCTCTCACACACACACTTGCCCCACCCCCTACACACGCTGTAGCTGATATTCAGTTTGCTGCATCGCTGCAAGTCGATATTTATCAGAGTTAAGATGTATGGTGTTAAGTAACAATTTTCTCTTCACTCTTGCTCCTTGCATGTCTATACTAACAGGTGCAGCTTCATATGAAACTGCTATGTCCCTTAAACTAAACCTCTTCTATCTCACAAAGTAAAACATAATCAAAGTACTAACATGTATAATGTCACATAAGAACTTTTTAAGCACAAGAACTACTTTTGCAGCATAGAAGGAGAAATGACAAAAATACAGGGAAATAAAAGGAAGCAAAAAATACACACGTATTAAAAACTTGCCATAATAGTATTACTTGGACAGGAGTTTAGCAAATCATGGCAGCAGCACAACATAAAGGGCACCTGATGCCAACACCACATACATAAAAGGGACAACGCAATACTGTAATAAACCTGCCACCTACTTAATACAGATAATACTATGCAAGACGAATGGTACATAAGGAAACTGCAGCACAGCACTTCTACAAGATCTCTTTAAAGTACACAGCAGGTCACAAACAGTCTGGTATAGAGTCATTTGAATGGAATCACAGGAGGAAAGCAAACACTAGAAGCAGGATTAAAGAGATCAAAGTCCAGTAAACAAACATACGTTTGATGGTGAAATAAATCAAAACCCCTTTACAGGCATGCTTCCGCCAATATTAAGTGTAGCCTGCAGGAAGAGGGCATTTCTATCCAAAAGAGATTGCTGAGAAAAGCTGTCAGTGGATAAACACCATATCACAGGTTGATTTACTTACTTCCAGACTGTGAATGAGGGGAGCAGTTACCAGCAAGTACAGTTTTACAAACTGTTATGTATTATTATGTGATATTTCAGTCAAAAGATAATATAGTGTGAAAATATGAACATGTATCTACCTGTACTCAGGTATGTTACATTTCTATAAATTGTGGGAAACAGTTAAAACCATTTGTTATAGACCGCAGATACACCCCAGGGATTACCTCAGTGTCACTGCTCGACAGAGGCACAGTAAAATAATGGGCATAGTTTCTCCAAACTAAAGGGGTGGCGTAAGCCACAAAACTATGGGCTAGGCTTATAAATGCCCTCGGGCAGATAGCCTAGTATGAACCTATGAACTAAGAACATTCTATCAAGACTAGGTGGAAGAAATGAAGATACTTTAGTGTTACAACCATGCTACAATATAGGTACCCAAAACAAGAATATCTAAAATGGAATTCATTTAGGCATTATACTCATTAGAAGATTGCAGGCACACACAGACAGACACTTGCCCCCTTGCTTGCAGTCACACACACACTTGCCCCCTTGCTTGCAGTCACACACTTGCCCCCCTGCTTGCAGTCTCACACACACACACACACTTTCCCCCTTGCTTGCAGTCACACACAGACACACACTTGCCCCCTTGCTTGCAGGCACACACAGACACACTTGCCCCCTTGCTTGCAGGCACACACAGACACACTTGCCCCCTTGCTTGCAGGCACACACAGACACACACTTTCCCCCTTGCTTGCAGGCACACACAGACACACTTTTGCCCCCTTGCTTGCAGGCGCACACAGACACACTTGCCCCCTTGCCTGCAGTCTCACACACACACACACACACTTGCCACCTTGCTTGCAGTCACACACACACAGACACACTTGCCCCCTGGCTTGCAGTCACACACACACACTTGCCCCCTTGCTTGCAGTCTCTCTCACACACACACTTGCCCCCTTGCTTGTAGTCTCTCTCACACACACACACTTGCCCCCTTGCTTGCAGTCTCTCTCACACACACACTTGCCCCCTTGCTTGCAGTCTCTCTCACACACACACTTGCCCCCTTGCTTGCAGGCACACACACGCTTGCCCCCTTGCTTGCAGGCACACACACTTGCCCCCTTGCTTGCAGGCATACACACTTGCCCCCTTGCTTGCAGGCACACACACACACACACACACACACCCTTGTTTGCAGGCATACACACACCAGCCCCCTTGCTTGCAGGCACACACACACACACACACACACACACACACACACACACACACACACACACACACACACACACACACACACACACACACACACTCTTGCCCCTTGCTTGCAGACACACACACACACACACTTGCCCCCTTGCTTGCAGGCACACAAACACACCCACACACACACACACACACACACACACACACACCTTTTCTTCACTAGCTGCTACTGCGGTGGTGGTGCTGTGGTAGTGTTGTCGCCTCCTAGCAAGACGTTGTCCCGTTTGATTCTCAGCTAGAGCGTCTGCTGTGTGGAGGCATGCGTGAATGAGGTGTGCCTTTGTTGAAGCTTGTGCGGCAGGCTGGTAACCGGCATGTAAAAATCGACTACCAATCATTAGCGGACCGGAGTTCCGCTGTGGCGACCATTAACCGGGATAAACCGAAGGACACAAACAAACCTCTTCACTAGAGAACTGATTTCCTGTTGCCAGCATTGCAATATCACGATCTACACAGACAGGCCTTCAAAGTAAATTAGTAAAATACGTGCAGATCGGAAAAAGCGACAAATGAAGTGTAGGTTAGAGGCATGCAACTACTGTCCCATTCATGCGCAATTGAGGACAACGTGGTTTCAGCGTATTACAAGTATTACAAAAACTTAGGAAAATACCTTAAAACAATGACTGTTTTTTATATCTATTGCTAACCAAATTACTGGGTTACCAATAACAAATAAAATACATACTTAACATTTTACCATGCCCCTACTTCCGACTCGAGAATACAGACGCCAATTTCACAAACAAAACCGAACGGAGCACACAAATGTAAAAAAACAGCAAAACTACAGAAATAATAAACTAAAAACTCGGCAGCAGTAATACAAATTAAAAACAGAGTGCCACACTTATAAGCATTTAGTCTACTAATGTGCACTTAAAAAAGGAAAAATTATCACGGCTAGGAACACACGGACTGTATAATTACACTAATATACATGAAGAAGACTTACCTTAAATATGAATTATTCCATCGCTCGAGGAAAGGCAGACAATACAAACTTTTAGCAAGTCCTTCACACGAAATGGAGCCGATAGGATTCACTTCAATAGAAAATAAGTTCCACACAGCAGCTAATCCGTTTTATTAGGGTAATAGTGGGCTGGCCAAGGCAGCGATGACATCACAATGTGGGAGGATCACAGGGGCTTCTATCCAGCATGCAAATAAGGCAGAGTTTACGTCATTTTGGGGGAGGAAACATCCCGGGATCTACTCGAGGAGCTATGGCAGATGTGACATCATTATTTAAGAGCCGGTTAGACGTTTTTAATTTTGGTTTGAAAACGGAAACTAAAATAGTACGGAGAGTTAGGAAGCTCAGCTGTAAAACAGTGTAGAGAATTTTATTTTAAAGCTGCAGTTATTTTTTTTTTTCTGTAGCACATAAGGGGGACTTAAGGAAACAGCAGATAGAGCTATTGGATTTTATATCCCATTGTTTTCCTTTAAATGGTGACTTTTTCTCTGAGGCATCTAACTATTATAGGTTCATAGGTAGGTACTAGGCTATTGGCCGTAGGGCCTATATAAGCCTAGCCAAAAAGGTACCCTGGCTTTCGACATCCAAGAAAATTATTTTCCTGTGCCACTGTCGAGCAGAGCCAAAGAAGTGATCCCCGGGGTGAATTTCCTATTTCCCATCCAATCATCAAGATTTTTCTTGAAGAGTGCTAATGAGGAGCTTTGCTTGATATAGATAGGTAGTTTGTTCCAAAGTATGGGGAATCTTTGGGACAGGAATCTATCCCTCTGGCATGTTCTGTTTATTGTGGTGACAAGATTTAGATCTCTAGAGCATGTAGCTCAGAGGGATTGGGATTTCTTTAAGTGGAGCATGTCCAACAGCTGTGGGTTTGACATAGCTTTGTATGTTAGGCAGAGATCGCCTCTGAGTACGCGATATGCGATGGAATAAAGCTGGAGTTTTTTGAGACGGTCTGCACAGGGTGTCTGTTTGAGGCCGGTAATCCTCTTTGTGAGATATTTCTGCAACCTTTCCAGTTGTTGTAGATGTCTTGTGAGGTACATACCAAAAGGGGCATTGTACTCTATAATGGGTCTAATGAGTGACGAGTAGAGGGGAACAATGACCTTTTTTTTTCTTGGATGAGAAACCTTTTGTGATGAGGTGTGCCACATCGAAGGATTTCCTGACTACTGTAGCAATGTGATTATCAAAGGAGAGACTACTGTCCACCTGTGTCCCAAGGTCTCTTATCACACTTTCGGTGTTAAGTAGACTACCGCCTATGTCATAGTTCATGGGTACAGAGATTTTACCAAAGAGGATGACAATGCATGTTTTGGCATTAAGCTTGAGGCCATGGCTTTGACACCGGGCATTTGTCTCAGTGAGGCCCTTTTGTAGGATGTCCACATCGTTAGGAGTTTTGATTATGGCTCCTAGTTTGCAGTCATCTGTGAACTTTGTTAGCCAAAGACCTTCTGTGTTAGCTTGTAGATACCAAACAGGAGAGGACCCAGGACTGAACCCTGTGGTACTCCACTTGTCACTGGTCTGAAGTTGGATTTGGAGTCTGCTACTTTCACAGTGTGGGTTCTGTCAGTGAGCCAGTTGGCAACCCATCTTGTGACATAGGGATTTATACCTAGTTTAGTGAGTTCATCTATAATTCCAGAGTGGTGGATGGTGTCAAAAGCCTTGGTGAGATCTAGATAGGCTGTGTGAGCCACTTTACCCTTGTCTACAGCTTTGTTGACTGCTTCAAAGAAGTCTATCAGGTTTAGGAGACATGATCTGCCTTTTACAAACCCGAACTGGGTAGGGTCCAGAGTTTGGAGATTACCAATGTCTTTGTTTATAAGTTCCATGATGATACGTTCCATGGCCTTGCAGACCAGGCTCATTAGGCTAATGGGGTGGTAGTTCCCGGGATCCGTGGTAGCTCCCCCTTTGTGGAGTGGGATAACCGTCGCTCTGTGCGATTCAGTGAGCAAAAAGACAGAGGTGAGGCTATGAATGAACATGGTACTTGGGTAGGATGCCAGTTTGTTCTGTAGTTCATGTAGAACGCAGCCTGGGATGATGTCATGCCCCATGAATGCTGCATTCTTGGCTTTGGAGAGTGTGGTTTTTACCTGTGCAGCCATTATTACAGGAAATTTGCATTCTTCCGGTATAGAGATGGGCCCTTTAAGGGGTGAGAAGGGGGGTAAAGTTAGCACTGAATCTATCTGCCAGGATGTTGGCAATATCAGTTGGTTCTGTATATTTAGTGCCATTGTGCTGTAACTCAGAGCAGATCTGAGCGTTGCCATTGAGATTCTTGATATAGCTATAGAATGCTTTGTGGTTGCCTTTAGAATCAGTGGCAATTTTGTTTTCGTAACTAGCGTTGGAGGATTTTATGAGGAATCTCAGCTTCTTACTGAGGCTGACCAGGGAGTTCCTCCAAACATGGGATTTTACTCTTTTTTGCAACAGTTTTTCTTCTGTTGTAGAGTTTGTTTATGGCAGGGGGCCACCAGATTGGCTTCATTTTTTTGGAAGATAGCATCTTGGTTCTGTTAGGGATAGCATGATCCATGCATTCGTGTAAGTGCTTATAAAGTGCATTTGTGTAGTATTCAGCAGTCGTAACTCTATTGTCCGTCTGCATGAGTGTCGTGAAGTTTGCCACTTCTGTCTTAAGAAGCATGAAGTTGGCTTTGGAGAAATTTTTTTACAGTAGTTTCCCTAGTGTGGGGTGGGGGCGGGATGTGGATGTCTGGGGTGATTAGCCTGTGGTCGGATCTGACCAATGAGGTATTGACCATTAGTGTGGAACACCGGTTGCCCATGTTGGTAATGACCAGGTCTAGGATATTGCTGCCCCTGGTAGGGGTGTGGATAAGTTGATCCAAGGCATTGGAATTTATGAATTCCAGAAAACGTTGAGCAAAAGATTTGGCACATGAGTAGTTTTCCCAGTTAATGGTGGGGTAGTTGAAATCATCCATTATTAGGGTGTTGGGTTGTACTGTAATATTTTCCAATGTATCAAGAAATGAGGAGTGGGAATCCTGGGGCATGGTGAGGGATCTGTAGCAAGCTACAATTTGGACTGCAGTCTTGCCCAGAGTTAGTTGAACTTGGATAATCTCGGATGCATTATGCTGAGCAACTAGCCTGGAGGTGTGGATATCCTTAATGAATATGGACACGCCTCCACCTTTAGTGTTTCGGCCCAGGTTAGGTGGCCGAAAGGTGTGGTATGAATTATAGCCTGGTAATGCAGGGGTGCTCTCTGGAGCCTTGAACCAGGTCTCTGACACTGCACAGATGTCGATGTTCTCCATTTTAAGGAGTGCCCCGAGTGAGTGCATTTTGAGGTTTAGACTTCTAGCATTGAGTAGCATTACCCTCAGATTTTGCTTGCTTGTACCTGTTACAGTGGTGAATTTGCCATTTGAACCTTGCCTAAAAAGGCACTATAGGGGTGGCAAGAGCCTCAGCCAGTATCCGGAATCCCAAGGGCGACAGGTGCAGGCTATCTCTGGCAAAGCATTGTGGTCTGTCAATCATGTCATCCCCAGCAGGCAGATACTGGATCCCCTTAGAGTGACACCAGATGTTTAGCCAATTGTTGAAGTCAATCATTTTGTCCTTGTACTGTGGTGTCATTCTGGATGATGGCAGGATGCTACTCAGGGCTAGGGTTATACCTGCCTGGGCTACAAGATCAGAGAGCTCCTCCATGTCTCTTTTCATGTAGTCCAGGAAGGTACATCTCAGGTCATTCACACCAACATGGACAATGACAGAGTTGTATTTGTACTTGTGGAGTGACTTGAGTGTGTGCGTTATGTGATGGATCCTGGCACTTGACAGGCAGCTAACAGTAACTTTCTCCTTGTTTAGCTTGGTAAGTGGAACATCAGTGTGCCTGACTATAGAGTCACCTATGACTAGAGTGTTGGGTACGTTGTTATGCCTTATGGGCTGTGGTTGAGTGGCACACTGAGTTTGTGGGATACGTATCATTTGAGTTTTGTTGGGGGGTGTATAACAACTTCTCTTTTTCTGGATAAGGAATAGCAGCAAAAAGCTAACACATTCACTCATACAAGTATCAAGGCCAAAAAGAAAAATAAATAGTCAAACCATTATGTAATTTTTTTTCCAGAAAGACCATTGTCTGCAATTTGCATCTGAATAAAAGCCAAAATGGCAAGTTCTGTTGATCTGATGCTTGGCCAGGCAACAGGAAACTCTTGATCTAATGGAGAAGAAATGGGGATTTGCTAGGGAAGGTTTGTTTTGTTTATCTATAAGTGTTGATCTGTCCATAAACACCCCTCTAGAGGTCAAGTGGCTTTACCCTCTTGCTTTGGAGTTCAATCCCTTACTTTCAAAGGTCAGCTCACAGAAGTCATTTTGGAACTTTTTTTTGTGATGTCTCAGATGAGCAACACTTCCCTATAGCAGTGAACTTGTTCCATTTTGCTTGACTGTTTTATGTTATGACAACCTAGTAACTCTTTTAGCTAGAGGTTTAGTTAGGAATATTTAGTGTGTAGGCAGATTTTTTTCTTCTGCAGCTTATTTAAAACTGACAAGCCTGTGATTTTTTTGTTTGCATACCTGTCTTTCTAATACATAACTATAAGTATATCGCTCAACTTTTCTTTTACAAAAATTTTAATTTTAAATATTTGTGATTGATTTAAACAGACATGACTGGTCCTTCATCTCTGTAAAGGGAAGCACAACTCAGATAACATTAATGTCAGGTTTTATATTTCACCTATTTTCTAAGAAGAGAGCAGTTAAGTAAAGCTGCATCATCACCGTAACAGTAAATGGAGATGTTTGAGTAGAGTCACTGCTGGCACCAGAAGAGGCATGTCTGTTCAGAGTTCCAGAGCTCATCAACTCTTCCTCATGTTGACTTTACATCTCCCACCCTCTGGACATCTCCGTCTCTCTGCATAAAGGCAACTGTATGGTTGGCCATCTTCTGTTCTTTCTTTCTTGCCTCCAACTGAAGTTTAACTAAACTGAGAGATTACAAGACGCATGTCTGGGAAAAGATTTCCTTGAGACACAATATGCATTATTAACAAGCTTTTCAGCCTCACTAATTTATTTAGTTATTTGTTTTATTTTACATTTGTTGACCGGGAACGTCTGACTGAGCCGAAGCCCTTTTTCAGCAGAGGCCCAGGGAGAAACGCCCCAGTATATACAGATTACATTTAGTCATTATACAGATATTATATAAGTAGAAATTGGCAACCAGCTAGATGACTGCAAGATCATTTTTTAAAGTATACCGATTACATTTAGTCATTATACAAATATTATATATGTAGAAAACAACAAAAACAGCTAGATTTCAGCCACAGCATATTTAAAATAGAAGTAAATATAAAAAAGCAACATAGAAGTAAAGATTTTTTTTTTTTGCAATCGAATCATACAAGATACAGTAAAGTATAAGAGAGAGAGAGGAATACATAGATTAGCCGAGTGTTATCAAGGTGGGTTTGAGCATTGGCAGATCCATTGCCCTTTGAAATATTATTTTAGGGTTAGTTTAAATTGTTTGGGATGCGTGTGTGTGTGTGCGCTCGAATTTCAAGAGGAAGTTTGTTCCATTCAATAGAGGGGTGGTAGCAGTAAAAGTTACACCCTGCTATCCAATAGGATAGGGGTTAGATAGACTTGATAAATAGACCTCCACCTCAGTCTTGTGCAACAGAGAAATGAGGGGAACCTGGAATGCAGCAATGACTACAATTGAACTTTGACAATTATGATAAGTTAGTAACACAACTGTTCTATGTTATTTTAATAAATCACTGCTGCAGGCATAACTTCAGGGAAGATTTCCAAGTTTTTCAGCAACTGATTTTGGGTGGGTTGTAGGACTGAGGATGAGAAGGACAGTATACAATTTAGGATTGTTGAAGCAAGCCTTGCTTTAGCTTTAGACATAATGACTAGTCTGTAGTGTATGGAAAAAGTATAGCATATCTGGCAACTTTCAGGATATCATTCACTGATATCACTTTAAAGAATGCTACTGTGGTAAACGTTCCCTTAGAATTAGACCTTTCCTGGCCTACTCTGTATTTGCCATGACATCTGTGACAAAAGACAAATAAAAGACAATATAAGGGAATATTCACTTAGAAATGGCAATCCTTTTTTTTTCTGTAAAAGCTACAGCTAGCTTATCAGTCCTTCTGGAAGAATTTGTTGTATCTAACAAGTACCCTAAGAAATATAAAATTCTTTTCCCTTATTTTGTATCTGAATTGTCAAATTTAGTGCCACCTTTGTCACAACTTTTGGAAAAAAAGGTGGGATTGGCACACTGCATATCTGAGTAAAATACCAGAAAGGGTTCCTAACAAATTAGGGCTTGCAGTTCTAAGACATCTTGGCTGGAGTGACTGCCACCCAAAATACTAACTTCCATAAAAAAGGTAGTTCATATGAGATAAACCTGTTGCTTAAAAATAGAGGTTCACTAGATTTACTAACATACTTCATGTCCTAGAATAGTACAATTGACCTCTCCCTTCAGAAATTGTTTTACTGCCCTCATGGAAGTCAGAGGTGGGCTCAGAAATAAGCATGCCACTATAGGTGATAGGTGGAGCTTTATAAAGACAGACTAAGCCTGTGTGAAATAATTGTTAAATATTGCAAGACCCTTTATACCTCTGCTTCAGTAGGTATAGTGTCCCTCCTTTGGCACCACAGGGAAGAGATTTTTCATTTCACAGGATGACTGTTTGGTTCTCTCTCATTTTAATTCACACACCTTCAGATATCTGCTGCACAAAAAGTAAATGATGTTACATTTTCCCGCCTTCCAGATTAAAAGTTGTGAGCTCTTGGTGTGCTGGAGTGCCCGTCCACTGAGTCAACAGGTCCATCTGTTTGGGCAGAACAATGGAATCTTCCTTTGACCATCAATAAAAGTTGGGAGAATCTACAATTGTTAGTAACCTACCATAAAGTAGATGTTTGAGCAGACTCACTGTAACATTTCTTACTTTTATGATTCCTGCTTGCAGGTAGCCTGATTTTCAGATATATACCTTCCCTCAAGGCATTAGTAAGCAACTTCTCACCATCACACAAGGAGATGGTATATGAGGTGCATCAGCCAACACCATAGTTAGATCTTTCTTGCCCTGGCAAAATCCAAGTAGAAGACCATGGTGCCAAAACCCATGTGGAGTGGATGGTAACAGATCTGCCCCATATATCTCCAATCTCCTTCTTCAGAAAGCAAGTTTAAGAAGAACAGGCAACAGTCCTGGTAGGGAAGTGAGAGGGAAGAAGAAGCTATAATGACTAGAAAGCCAACTCAACCCAGCACACCAAGAATGGGGAAAAAGGGTGAAAGGAGAAAGTGGGAAGGAACCTAGATTGCAACAATGAATATACTCAAACTGTCTACATGTATGGTTATTAAATACAACTACTGTATGTTTATTGTACTAATCTCTGCTGCAGCCTTTACTTTTGGGGAAGTTTCTCAAAGCATGAAGGTAGAAATGGTTAGCTGGAGAGCAGACCTCGAAGAATAGTAGATGCTGATCCAGCCCTAGCTCTGGTGGCAACCCACACATTTTAATGGCTGCAGAATGTGTGGAGGCACCCTCTAGGATAGCTTGCAAGCTAACCTCTTTATGAAAGGTGTGGCTGCAGTGGCTTGAGAGGAATGAGCTTTGATATGTCCACTAACATAACTGCCATGAGCTGTGTAACAGTACGATCATAGGTAATATATGGCAATTGAGTTGCAAGACCATTTACACCTTTGCCAATACCCACTCTTACACCTCATCCCATTCTCAAGAGGAGAAAAGCAGGTCAATCCCAGGGTACATTATGGGTACCTTCCAATCACCATATTTAATTTGAAGCCTGCTAGGTTATTACTTATTTTTAATTTGTAGGGATAGTTTGCTCCAGAGGTGAGGTAGGTGTTGGTAATAATGTTTTCTCTCCAGCATGTTTTATGGATGTGCTGGCAGAGATTTAAGTCCCTATGTCTAGTATTACTGGAGCTATTTGAAATGTAGCTACAGGAAAACAAGGAGGATGGGGTCCCTATTGGAGCAAGAAGCAGTTCATAGATCACCATGCAAGAGCCCATGAAAAACAGAGTAAGAGATATCTCTTCAAATCTTTCCTGATAGCACAGTGACCTTAGGCCAGTAATCTTCTTTTTTTAAACACCTATATTAAATTATCACATACAACATAAGCAAACATATATTAACAGAAAAGAAAACAACCTATATTAACATTTTTCCATTTATGCACATTATACATCACATACCTTTTCTTTCTTTGTTACTATGATCAATCCAGCATTATAGAAATTGCTGGATTCCTGCCTTTCCTTAAACTTCATTCCTCCTCCTGAACATTATTCTGCATGTATTGTTCCCAAAGTTTGCATTTATTTCTGCGTAATTTGCTCCTTTTTTAAAGATCCCTGCTCTATTTATTTCTATTATAATATCAGTACTTTGAATAAACTTGGTTTAGACTTTGATTTCCATTTATTAGTAATTGCTTTTTGGCAGCATAGACAATTCAGATCCTATGTACCAGCTAAATGATTTCCTTAGTTACAGCTATCTGCTCACCCAGTATTTCTGAAATACTACTCTGTAAGGAATTTTTTTTTTTAAATTTGACGTTGCATTACAATCCCAAAACATATGATGCCAGTTATTGCTTTCTTCTCCATCACACCTTCAGTATTTGCTACCTACCCGAGGAAAAAATATTTAAAGTCTGCTTGGTCTATAAAAATACTTATGTAAACAGGTTCAAGCAAGGATCCTAAACCTTCTGAACTTTGTTTCATACTTGGGAGCCATACATATATCTTCCTATTGTTCCCTTGTAAACTGTTTTACAGTCTCTCTTTCCAGTCTTTTCTGACCTCTCCTGATTGAGTCATATAGTTATCATGCTACATTTTACATGCCCTACCTATCCATTTTATAACAGCAGCTTCTGTTGTAGATTCAACTAAAACTGTACCAGAGCAGGTCTTTCACTTAAGATTCCCCTATCTCTTTCTTTTTCCCTGTAGCCCCAAACTTTTCTTGGCCTCATCTCACTCTATTACCTTTCCATCTCTAGTTATTTGCTGCCAATACCTTGGGTCCCACCTTTTGCAGCCACCTCTTGATTGTTTTCTGTACCCCTAATTGTATCCTTTCTCCATTCTCGTGTTGGCTTAGTTCTTAGAATACTTTCTGAATATAATATCCTGTATGATTCTTCTTCTTCTTGAGGATCTGTATCCAAAAATCACACTCTGTTTTCCTTCAACTCTGTGCTAATCATTGTCCACAACTTCTCCTCTGGTTGATAAAAAAAAGCCTGACCCATATTAAAACCACTGTTTGTATCTTACTATACATATCAAAAAACAAGAACTTCCATTTTCTCAGATGTTCTTCATGTTTCACTGTTGCAGTCATTACATTTGGGTTATCTGCTTGCAGGTAGCCCTCAGTCGGCCTAATTATCAAAGTCTTGGGTCCTGCGTCGGTTGCTGTCTCATCTTCCATGACATCAGATAGTCAGGGGTATAAAGCATGCAGCCGACACCATTTTATCAGTCTTTCTAGCCATGCGGTGCCCGAAGCAGAAGCAGTTCGCAAGTGTCAGTCGGCCGACTCCTGAAATTTTCGTTTGTGAGTTTCAGATCCGAAGTCTTCAGCTAAGCTAAGTACCCCATTGGGGATCCTTTTTCTTGCTCTAAACCGATGTCAGTAAAAGTTAACAATTGTATTTATTGTGGAAAGCAAATACCTCATAAGGATTTTAATTCGTACTGCATTCCTTGCTTAGGCCCAGACTACGACATACCTCAATGTCGGTTTTGTGCCTTATTCAAACCTCAAACTATTCGTTGTCGGTTCATTTTCGCATCTAAATATTTTGATACTCGGTTCAATTATCCAGAAATGGCTTTGGTAAGCCACCCGACTACTGACATTCCAAAAAAATGCAAAGATAAAGACAGAGACAGACCACATAGATCCAAAGCTGCCAACGACACTTCTTCTAAGTTAGTCGCCAGTTCGCCGATACTCAGTGAGGCGCTTTCGTAGCCCCTGATACCCGCTACTTTAGATTCGCAGGCCTCTACTGAGACCCATTCAGAGTCCAGTATGCCACGTGATGCTTCTTCGACTGTGGAACCTGTGGATGTCTCTACCTTGGATGGGTCCGGAGCCAATGTGCAGGCACCGGCTTCTGAGGGTGTATTCAGGTGTACTGACTTGCATATTAAACCAACGCCATCTTCTTCTTCAAGGCCTAAAACTTGATCTATGCCTAAAAAAACGATGTCCAGACCAGATGGTTAGGCCCCTATGCCTAAAAAATAAATGATAAGAATGGCTGAAGACCTTATTACTCTAATCAGGGGAAGCCACCCATCTCCCTCTAAGAGACCTAGGACTGATTTTCCTTCTGACTCTTCTGATCAGGATTCTGAAATTTCTGTTTTCTCTGATGACCAGGAGTTGCCCTTATCTACATATGAGGATTCTGATGCAGAGGACTCCATTCCCTCTGCTTCCCCTCCAGAGGATTTCTCTTTTGGTGAAACCTTGCATACCCTTAGGGAGCATTTCTGCTGGGAAAGCCAGGATTACTCGGACTTCAGAAAGAGGCTTAGGGAATTCTTACTACTGCCTCAACACAGGCCTTTAGCTATCCCTACTATACTGGACATTGTAGATGATGTCTTCTCGGAATCCAGCCTGGCCCCTGACACTTTACCTCCTGCTCCCAGAAAACCTGATAGGTATTACAGGGTTCCTGACTTTCACAAGTTCCTCTTTAAAAATCCAACTGCGGATTCTGAGACCATTTCACAGGGACCCAAGGGCATAAGGCTACTACTGCCAAAAATCCTATCCCCTCTGATAGAGATTCCAGGGCGCTGGGTAGATGGGGTAAGATGTATACACTTCTGCAACTTTGGCCATTAGGGCTTTAAACTGCCAGTTTCATATGTTAAAGTATCAGCAGCATATTATTGTATTGCGTAAACAGAAAATTATGTTGATTCCTGACTGTGCTGAAAATAAAGAATTACAGGATTTAATGGATTCGGCTGAATAAGTTGGAAAACATACTTTGCAATGTGGTTTTGATTCATTAGAGGAATCTTGCAGGGCTGCTGTCACTGTGTGCTGAAAATAAAGAATTACAGAATTTAATGGATTCGGCTGAAAAAGTTGGAAAACATACTTTGCAATGTGGTTTTGATTCATTAGAGGAATCTTGCAGGGCTGCTGTCACTGGGTCCATACTTAGAAGGCATGCTTGGCTTAAGGAGCAATCTTTGTCAGATCATGTTAAAGCTAAATTGCTGGATGCTCCCTTAAACCATGAGTGCCTGTTTGGCAACAAAGCAGAAGAAGTACTTAAAAAGATGGAGGAAAAAGCTAAATCTATATAAAATGTTAAAGATTTCCTAAAAGTACAGCCTCCCAGATTTAGTACGCATTGGCCCTCGAAGAATTGGTCCTTTCCTGCCTCTTCCAGGCCACCTCAGTCCAAACCCAGAACCAGCAAAACACCCAGGCTTCAGCCCCACGGTGCTCACACGACTAAGCAGTGGGGGGCTCCCACGTCCAAAGCAGGGAGTAGTAAGACTCCCCCTATGGTAAACTGTCTCAATGACTTAACTTTAAACCTTCCAAGCCCTGCTCAACTGATGATTCCTTTAGGGGGAAAGATTGCCCTGCATGCAAAAAATTGGGAACTCATTACACAGGACAAATGGGTTCTAAATATAGTTTCCTAAGAATACAGATTCCACTTCCACTCCTTACCAACCACAAACGGTTGGCCAGACCTACCGCCAAATCAGTGGTCAGAGGCTCAAAAGCTGGTCCTCTCTCTTTTAAGCATCAGGGCTATTCAACCTGTCCCACACCATAAACGAAAAGAAATCAAATCTGGTACCCTGCCAACAAATTGTATTCCTGGGAGCAAGCTTAAATACAACTTCCCAGATGGCCTACCTCACGCCAGAGAAATAAGTTAATTTGACAGCCTACTTCAGTCTACTGGCCACAAAGACCCAGCTATCTGCAAGGAAACTTCTGCAAGCACTGGGGTTCATGGCCTGTTGCATTCTACTAATTCCATATGCAAGACTGCATATGAGGAAACTACAATGGTATCTAAAAAGCCTATGGTGTCAACATTCTCAGGATCTAGAATCAATGATTCCTATCATACCTTGTCTAAAGATAAGAGTTCCTTTGGTGGGCAGAGACCTGCCACCAAAACAAGGGACTACCTTTCACTCTACCTCCTGCCACCCAAACCCTAACAACAGATGCATCAGACTATGCATGGGGGGCTCACTTGGCAGGGCACTGCATTCAGGGCAAATGGAACCCAAGTCAAATGCACCTGCATATCAATCAAAAAGAAATGTTAGCTATACAGAATGCTCTGACAGCCTTCAAGGACCACATTCTTCCAGGACAAGTAATAAAGATGGGCCAACACCACTGTTATGTGGTACATAAACAAGCAGGGGGGAACCTACTCATACCATTTCTGCAGACTAGCCATGGGTCTGTGGAACACAGCCTTGAGCTAAGAAATGCACCTACAGGATCAATTCCTGCCAGGAAAGCTAAATACACTGACAGACAACCTAAGCAGAAATCTCTTGGACCCACACGAGTGGAAACTGGAACCAAAGATATTCAACATGTTGAGAAACAAATGGCAGTGCCAAGAGATAGACCTGTTTGCCTCCCCTCAGTACTACCAATTGGACAAATTCTGCACAAGGACTCCTCACAAACAAGCTTGGAAAGTGGATACCCTGTCCTTTACCTGGAAAAACCTATCAGTTTATGCCTTTCCCCCTCTGCCTCTCCTCTCCAAAGTGTTACTAAAGATCAAACAGGACAAACCAAGGACAATATTGATTGCACCGGACTGACCACGCCAACACTGGTACCCCCTCTTGTGCAGTGTGTCACTGCTGGCACCATGGCACCTGCCTCAGACCCCTGCTGTCCCAGCAGGAGGGCCAGATTCTGCACCCATAGCTTCAAACCCTGAACCTTGCAGCCTGGCTAATTACCTGACCTCTCCGTTACCATCCCTCAGTAAGCAAGTGATGGCTGTCATTCTGAAGGCAAGGAGTTCTAGTACTAGAATATCCTTTGCTGAAAAATGGAGAAGATTCTGTTTGTGGAGCCATACTCAGGGGATGGGCATGGCAGTACCCAATTTACCCCATATTCTTCAATACTTAACCGAGATGCTTCACAAGGGCCTTTCCTTTTCTTCCATCAAAATTCATGTCTCGGCCATTTCAGCTCATTATAATACAGAGCCACCCCTCTTCTCTCATCCACTGCTGAAGCAATTCCTCAGAGGGGCCAAAAACTTAAGACCACCCAGGAGAGCCCGTACTCCAGCCTGGGACCATAACTTTGTATTGGAAAAACTCACTCTACCTCCCTTTGAGCCAGCTGCAAATGCAGAGTTGAAATTGCTTTCCTGGAAAACAGCCTTTCTTCTAGCAATTACTTCAGCAAGAAAGGTGTCTGAATTACAGGCCCTCATGGCAGTGGAGCCTTTCATCATCTTTTATGTGGACAGGGTGTCCCTCAGGACCAATACCTCCTTTATGCCCAAGGTGGTATCCAGTGTGGTCCTTAATCAGTCCATTCATTTGCCAACCTTCTTTTCTAATCCACAAAACAAAGGGGAACGGATACTGCACTCCTTAAATGTGCACAGATAACTTAGATTTTACTTGGACAGGACAAAACCTCTCAGGAAATCTGAATAACTGCTGGTTGCATTTGCTGCAGGGGCAGAGGGGAAGGCCATTTCAAAGCAAACCATTTCTAAGTGGATTGGCTATTGCATTCATTTCTGCTATAAGCACCATGGAAAACCTACCCCACAAGGGATAAGACCACATTCAACCAGGGCTGCATCTACCTCTACAGCCTTTCTCAGAGGTATCCCCTACCAGGGACATCCTAGAGGCTGCTACCTGGAGTTCTGTGCATACCTTCACCAAGCATTACCACTTGCCAATTTTTTTCTAAATCCAGAGCTGATTTTGCCACTGCAGTCTTGCAGGGCCTTATTGCTGGTCCTAATGCTATCTAATTGCCTCCTCCCTTCCTTAGCTTTGGGAATCTACCCAAATGTAATGACTGCAACAGTGAAACACGAAGAACATAGTACAGTTGTGTACACTTACCATAAATGTAGATGTTCAAGTGTATTCACTGTTGCAGTCCTGGTTACCCTCCCTCCAGCCCCCTGACTTCTATTGACTATATCTCTATTCTTGTTTACTATGCTTAAAGCTTTCTGGTGTATTTGCTTTTTGTTGGAGGTGTAACCTTGTATATAATTGCTTCCCATTATGGGGGCACCTGACATCTGGGGCAAGAAAAAACTGATAAAATGGTGTTGGCTGCATGCTTTATACCCCTGACTACCTGACATCATGGAAGATGAGACAGCAACCGATGCAGGACCCAAGACTTTGATAATCAGGCCGACTGAGGGTTATCTGCAAGCAGATAACCCAGATGTAATGACTGCAACAGTGAATATACTCGAACATCAACATTTATGGTAAGTGTACACAACTGTACTTTTTGTATTATCTTTTGGTTACTCCTTCCCAAATATCCTTAGTTGACATAACAGAAGCCTTTTACTCCATACTGCTACGTACTTCATCCCATTGTGTCTCCATAAATATGAGTATTGCTAAGCCAGTTTTATGGCTATAGGCTTTGTTTTATCTTCATTAATTTTATATTTCAGAAAGACTCGAAACTATCTCAAAATGTTCCACAACACTGAGATGTCCTTTTCTGGATTATCAGGTACAATATAATATCATCTGCAAATAAAGCCAGGTTTTCGTGATTGCCATACCATTACATCCCTGCATTTCTGAGTGCCTTGTTTTCTTTACCAATGGGCTCTAAATGTAAAGCAAATAACGATAAGGAAAGAGGATATCCCTTCCTGTTCCTCTGATTAAACTCAAGTTATCAGAGAGGAACTATCCCACTTTAATTCTTGCCTCCAATCCTTCATATATCCTCCTAATAACCTTATTGTTGGATCAGGGAATATAAAATACATCCATTGCCTTACTCATAAAATCCAAGCTTACATTCTACTTCCCTCTGGATCATCATTGTTCTATTAATGTTGTCAAATATTTGCCTTCCATCCACAAAACCACATTAATCTATATCTATAAATTTTTGCCATATCTTATCTTTGCTATTCTTTTAGCTAATGATAGAAACACTTTATCATTATGGTTTAAAATTGAAGTGGGTCTGTATGAAGCTGGGTCTGATGAGGCTTTACCATCTATTCTTGATATTCACATTTCTCTGCTTTAAACAACTTAAAATGGCCAAATGGCCAAAAGGGGTGGAGGAATAGTCATTCTGTTTAAAAATAACCTCATCCTTGAAGCCATAGAACTTAATGCCCCAAATTTTAATAACACAGAAATCCTTTTTGCACAACTAAAATTTAATGCTAAAAAACATATAAATATTTTAGGATCCTATCTCGCTCCAAGTCAGAACATCTCCACACTAGAAAATATTTTGGATTGGTCCTCCTAAGCACTGCCCCAAAAGACAATAATCCTGGGTGACTTCAACACTGAGTGAATCACCTGTAATTCTGATAATCCCACCAACCACATCAACCTCCTTGGCTTCACCAAACCATTCAAGTCCATACCAGGATGGATAAATCATGTAATAGACAGATCACTTTAGACTGGATATTAACAAATAGACTTAATCTCAGGTATCATTCTGGCACTGTCCCAGATTCCATTAGTGATCACCTTCCCACCTACTTAATTAGATACAGAATAATTCCTTCTTAGCTTACCAGTTACCATCCTATCCAAAACAAAACTAACTTTAACCCCTAGGAATTCATAGCCACTCTAAAGCTTTGCAATTGCGTTCCACTTAAGCATCTCCTCATAGAAGATGATGTGAAATACTTTAATTCCACCTTCCTGACTATAGTAAACAAACTAGCCCCTCCAATGACTATTAGAATAAAATCCAAATTTGCTCCATGGCTACCAAAAGAAATTAGAATATTCTTAAAAAATAGAGGTAAAGCCTGCAATAAATGGCACATCACTAAATCTGAAACCTGCAAACAAACATATATTGAGCTCAGAAAAAGGTAAAAAGTCTAATCAAACAGGACAAAACAAATTATTAGTTTACTATCCAAAACAAACACCACAATAACCCACACAAATTCTGGAGGTAGTTAATAACATCCTCCTGCCAGGCAGTGTTAGCACACCCACTCCATCTTCCACTAACAACTTGAACACTATCTTTACTCAATTTAACAAATGCTTTGCTTTACTGAAACAATTCTGGCTCTCTCCACCAAGTACACCTCTACTACCACTCCCATTAATCCTACTTCTGACAAAAATAGGAACTCCTTCACTTTACAACCAACACAATACAAACTACTAAAAAACGGAAACCCACTACCCTAGGGTAGTTAGGGTAGGGTAGGTCCAACTGACCTCAGCTCTAGAACATGTCATTGAATTTGCTAGAACTCCTTCAACTAATAACTTATCACCAACTGTGCTTGGCACATAACATCCGGCAACAAACTGAAAAAGTACCTGCACTTCAAAACTTATTAAATCCTTACTCTAACAAATGTGTACTTTGCTCAAGTAGCAAATCCCTGTTAAATGTTACCAAAGCAAACAATAAATCAGGCAACTCCCTTTTCTCAAGCTACACTACTAAAATCTGGAATAGCTTGCCCTCAGAAATAACATGTACTACCGACTTATCTTGGTTTCAATTAACTCTTAAATTTCATTTAACCAATACATGTTCCTGTATCAATCCTGGATAGGAAAAGAATTCCAGTGCAATGTCCTAGTTACTCTAAACACTCTTTCTCTAGGTAATACTATTTCTTCACATAAATCAGAACACATCTAACCTTTCAGCGTACTTCTACTCACTTCCTATTACATTCTAAATGGTGTATAGAAGACGATAGTAAACTAATTTTTCTAAAGTTGCAATTATGTTACAGTATCTATCCTCCACTGTATCTCCTCCTTGTACAGGCTAACAGTCAGTGTAGGTTATACATGAAAATCGCTCAGCTGCCGATTACTATTAATAATACCTGGTTTACATTCTGAGTCACTCTTTTCCTGATAGATTTCATCACTTTGTTTATGTATAATTAATTCTCTCAGTTCCTATACTATAATATGCAACAATGCCATTAATAAGTTTATTTGCAAGAATGTATTTTTATCCAATGTTACATGTTTAATATCTGTATTTCTGTGTGGCAGATATCAAGTCATGCATATGTAAGCCTTGTATTTGTAATTATAATCATTGTTACATGTTAAATGTGGAGCTTTTCTCCATAGGCCTCTGCTGAAAAAGGAATTTTGTCCAGTTGGACTTTCCTGGTAATCAAATGTCAAATAATAAAAAAAATAAATAAAAATAATACCTCCCTTCTGTTATAGGCTCCCTAATTTTGACAACAAATCTTTCTACTTTCTGTCACCTAAGTTGTTGTGCTAAAAGTTTTTGTGCTCTGACGTTATCAAAAAATAGCTGCTTAACAACAATATTTCTAAACTCGTGCATATTATCCAGATACTCCCTTATTTTTTCAACACCCTGCATTTACACCTCTTTTTGTTCTATGAGATTCCCCTTATTCTGCAATACTTTAACCTTTGTCAGGCCCTCTAAGTAATTAATATTACTTCCTAACCATACATCATTCTCTTTTATTTCTACCCTATTTTTAAACTCCATTTTCATTTTATCCCACTCACTAGCTATAACTTCTGAAAATATTTCTATATTCTCTAATAACTGTCGAATAATTTCCACTGCCCATTCCTTAAATTCTTCTCTTTTTAACAGGTAAGTGGGAAAGCACCAGTGTCTCATTTTGTTATTTCATTACCCTGCTTTGTATCTTAGTTTTTATCAGTGCATGATCTGAAATAGTTATTGGATGTAACAACGCTTTCAATTAAATGCATGTGTTCCTGTAACATATAATTTGTGTCTAGTCTTGCCCAGTTATTGTACCTTGTGGAATAATATGCAAATTCTGTCCATGTTCTTACAACTGAATTCACATCTTCTAAACCAAACATTTTCATGACTTTCTTCAGAAATCAGCCCTCTTTTGTTATATTTTCATTGCAGGTCCCCTGATACATCCTCACTATTGCATATCAAGTTCCAATTGCCACTTATAGGTAATATTCCCTGCTGAAAGCTTGTTATTTCTCCCAAAATTTCCTTAAGCTCTATAGTAGCTGTTTTCAAGGAATATAAATACATGGCAGCATAATCTTTATCCCTTGCCAATGGCCCCTTACTGCCACAAATCTACAATTACTGTCTTTTTTTCCCTCTTTTAAACTATTGGAACCCTCTAGCAGTTAATATATGTACTCTTCTTTTTCTTTGTCCCTGATATTCTGCTGAACATCAATCATGAAATCCTTTCTTTGTCAAATTTACATGCTCATTTCTTTCCAAATATGCCTCCTGCAGAATTTTTGTTTGCACTCTGCATTTCTCAATATAATTCAGTATTATTCCTTTTTGTCTATACCTGTAATGCCACTTAGATTCCAATATAATATGTATAGAATAGCCATTATGATAAAAAGCTATTGTTTCCACCTGTTGTACTTAATTCTTTTTAAAGCATATTTCCAACTTGTGTGCTATATGCATACACTAATGTTTGTCAAGCTGAGGTCAACAATCATGTTAGTTAGAAATCTCTGGGTTCTTTCCTATTACTTACTTCTTCTAGAAAGGTACATTCTGAAAGGAGCTTCATACTCAATAACTGGTTTATTTAGGGCTGTGTAATATCTTGATGATATGCCTTTAGATATTAATTGTGCTTAAAAGGTTTTCTGACTACTGCTGCTACATAGTGGTCAAATGAGAGAGAATTATCAAGATCATTGACTACAGTATCATTTTAGAGTGGGATATAGGCTTTACTGTACATTGAGAGAGAAAGAGAGAAAGAGAGTGAGAGAGTTACTTAAGTGAAATAATATACTTTTTGCATTTCATTTTAGTCCGTTTTCCAAATACCACATTTTTACAAAGGTTAGTTCCTGTAATGTCCAGTGTGTGGTCACCTATAACTAGTTAATCAAGAGACCTGAGTCTTGCTATTTAGTTTGGAAATGTACATGCTAAAAAAGAGAGGTCCCAGTACTAAACCCTGGGGCACATCACTAGTTCCCCTCATACTTTCTGAGGAGATGCCTGCCACATTAACAATATGGGTTCTATGTTACAGCCAGCTGGTTATTGACATCATCATGTATGGATCTACTTTTAAAGCACTTAGCTTGTCTATGAAGCCAGCATGCTGTATACTGCTAAATAGTTTGGCCAAATCCAAATAAGTTGTAAGAACAGAATGATAACTACTTGTGTGACCTTCTTGAAGAAGTCAAGTAGGCAGGATCTCCCTTTGACACAGCCAAGCTGATGTGAATCTAGCCTAATAAGGTTTTTGATATAACCTTCCAAGATGGCTACAAGCTGAACAGCTTATCATCAGCTCTCCCCGTTTGACAAAAGAAACTGAGAAATAAGGACCAGGAACGCTGTCACTTTTAGTAAATTCAATTACTGGCTAGTAAGTACACTGCTTGGATGGCAGCAAAGAAGAAAAAAAGAAACTAAGAAAGCCTGAAAGAAAGTCAACTGTAAAAGGTGAAGAGAAAACACAGACTGGGAAAAATCCTGGATCTGACATGGCTTCCAGTAATCTAGAGGAAAAAATAAGTCAAATATTATCAGAGCTGATTAAAATAAATGAAACACTGAAGAACTATATCAACTCAAGTAACAGAAGGCCGGAAAATTGATGAAGCTTTTAATAGAGATTTGGATGAGCTGATAAAACTGCAAAAATCAAAGGATGAAATAAAGAAAATGCTGGCTGACTATGAGACTAATCAAGAAGAGAAATTGCAAAACCAATACAATTGGAAGACATAGCATGTAGGGAAAATCTGACATTTTCTGCTGCACCAAAGAAACTAGAAGGAACAGAGTATATTAATTTTATGAAGGCACAGATAAGCAAGTGGACTAGCATTCCACAGCAGGATCTGTTAATTGAAAGGGCACATGCTCCAAACCTGGCCATGAGAATGCACCTGAGACCTGTATTAGTAAAGAAGCAATCCCACCAGCAGAAAGAGTTGATCAAGACAAAACTGTGACAAAAAGGCAAAGTACTAAAAGTTGGAGACAGTAGAGTATTTGTGGAAAATTATTAATCACTACACACCAGGCAAAAGACAAAAAAAATCCAGCAATCAGAGAATGTTGAGAGGCAGGAGTGAGATTAAAACTGTTATATCCATTTCTTTTTAAAATATTTTTTCCTGGAGGATCAAAGATATTTTTTGATGGAGAACAGACTACAGAAGAAATATAAAAATGTGTCCAATAAAAAATGAGATATCAAGCAGAAGGGATTGTGCTTCTCATTCTTCTGATAATAAAGCACAGAGAGAGACTTGGCTAATGAAAATATACCAAAGGAAATGCTTTAGAGACCGAGAAAAGCACAGCAGTTGAATATAAGAATTGGGAGTATCTTGGAATTGAAATGGAGTCTGCTGTTCTGAGATGGAGATGAGAAGGAAGAAGACCAGCAGAAATTAGTGAATAAATGTGATTACAGACTATCAATCAGATTTGTGGAACATAGCTATAAAAGAAAAAGTGGATGGACTTTTGTTAATTTTGTTAAACTTGTGGGGAACTGAAAGGCATTTTCCTCACTTCATATCAATAATGTTTGGAAGTACACTAAAGGGAAGGAAAGAGGAAGGAATGATAACTGTAAGTAAAACAATTTCTTTTCTTAACAGTAATAAAACTTACCATGATATAAGTTGCATATTTTTTAGTAAAGCATTTTAGTTATTGTTGTATGTGATAAAGACACTAAAGTAAACAGATTTTTTTTTCATTTCTTTCTTTCTTCTTTTTTAGTATTAGGAAATGTAGGCATTACAATGCAAAAAAAGTGCATCATGGCTAAACGAATGCATGTTTAAGTTAATAGGCTGTATTAATAGGCTGTAATCTTGGGTTGTTGAGGTGGGTGTTGGGGTACAAAAGTAAACAGATATAGAGCTGACATGTTTTCTCTTACTTTTGCATAGGTAAATATCTGGATTAAGACTCTTTTTAATTTAGACAAGAAACATATTTATTAAATTATTCATAACATAGTGAATCATACATTTATAGACATGAAAATAAATCATATTGACAATATCCCAGCTGCAAGCATTTTGCATCACAAGGCATATTGACACAATCCCAGCTGGAAACATCATACATAAGATATAATCTACCCAATCATTGTCAGTAAAACATTACATCGCTCATTCAAGTCCTGCCTTCTTTTAAACCTCATTCCTCCACTGTATGTACTGCTGTCACAATTGACTTTTTTTCCTATGTAATTTGCTCCTACCCTATTTTAAAGATCCCAATTCTGGTTGTTTTATCTGTTACTATATTCACTACTTTTAGTGCAGTTGGCTTAGACCTTGATTTCCATTTTCTAGTAATCGCTTCTCTGGCAGCAACCATAAGTAGACTCAGCAAGCCCTTAGTAGGTCATGGCAATTCCAATTCTGTATCCTATCTCAGACATTTCCAGGCAAAAATCCTAACGCTTCTAGTTTAGCTGCATATTTGGGAGACATACATATAATCCCCTCATTGTTTATTCCTGAATTGCTTATCCAGTCTTTCTTACTAGTCCTTTCTAACCTCCTCTGATAGATATTATAGCAATAACCTACGCCTGGGTGTGAGTAATGCTGGATTTACCCATGGTTGGTGTGGTTTGGTCATGAGGGCGAAGCCTGAGTGGCCAAACAAAGACAACCGTGGGTAAATCCAGCATTACCCACACCCAGAAGTGGGTTATTGCTATTATGCAATGACATTATTTAAGAAAAAAAAAATTACTTTTCTTAAATAATGGCATTGTATAAGGCCTCCTTGCTGCCCTTCCGCAGCTGTCTGGTATTCTGAGGCAGTTCTGATGTACTGCACATGCGTATGCTTACACAGTACATCAGAGCTGTGGGTGGAAGCAATGGCGAAAGCAAGATCTCCGTTGCTTTTTACAAACTGTCTCGCTATGTTAAAGGAGTTTAACATAGCGAGACAGCTTTAAAAAAAGCAACGGAGAAAGGAAGATCTCCGTTACTTTTTTTAAAGCTGTCTCGTCATGTTAAACTCCTTTAACATAGCAAGACAGTGTGCAACAGAGATTTTGCATTCTCCATTGCTGTAAAAAAAAACCTTATACTAATGGAAAAAGTCTGGGCGACCGGACATTTTTCCATTAGTATAAGTCTGATTTACAACGTGCACGCTGACCAATCAGCATGCATGTTTTAGAATATTAATGGGGGGGGGTCATTGTATAATTGTAGTTATTATGCAGTATTGTATATGCTCTACTAATTATTTCTTTTTTGAAAAGAAATTTCTATCTTCTCTCACAGCTCCTGAGTAATTTCCACTACCCATTCCTTAAATTCCTCTCTTTTCAACAGATAGGCGGGAAAGCACTAATGTCTCATTTTTGTTTCATTAACCAGTGACTTTATTTTAGGTATGACTGATGCGTGATCTGAAATAATTATTGAGTGCATATCAAGTCCTTCAATTAAATGTACATGTTCCTTTGTAAATTCTGTCTAGCCTAGCCCAGTTTTTGTATCTTGGGGAATAATATGTAAATTCACTCCAGGCTCCTTGTACTAAATTTACATCTTCCATGACAAATATTTTTATAAATTTCTTCAAAAGTCTACCCTCTTTGTTATACTTTCCCTTCTGGGCCCCAAGACACTTCTTCACTGCTGCAAATTAAATTCTAGTCCCCACTTATAAGCAATATCCCTTGGTGAAAGCTGATTATTTCTCCCAAAATTTTCTTAAGCTCCATTATAACAGCTTTAGGTGGAATATAAACACATCCCAATGTATTTCTCCTCCCTTGCCAGTAGCCTCTTAATGCTAAAAATCTACCATTATTATTTTTTATCATCTTCTATCACTATCGGAGCTACTCTTGTAATTAATATAAGTACTGCTCTTTTTCTTTGTCCCAGGTATTCTGCTGAATAACCGTTATGAAAACATTTCTTTATCAAATTCACATGTTCAGTTCTCTACAAATGTGTCTCCTGTAGCATAACTATTTGCACTCCATATTTTTAAATGTAGTTCACTACTCTTTCTTTTTTGTATTTATCTGTGAGACCATTGACATTTAAAAACATTAGAGAAGGCATCGTTGTACTAAAAAGTTATTATTCACATCTTTTATGTTTAATGTCTAGTTCCAGCTTTTGTGTTACATGCATACACTTTTTGGCAGGTTGAACTTTTATACAGCTGTTTCTTGTCATATCCATTTGAGCCTAGGCCACATCTTACAAAACTTTTTGTTTTATTGAGAGCCCTCAAACTAAACAATAAACACACCCCAACTACCCCAAAAACCTATTAACTTAATACTAACACTCAAAACTATGTACATTGTCAAATATTGAAGCTTTACCTTCCTAATAGGAACAAATGCCCCAAACTGACAGGCACACTCACAGATGTGAGTTAACCTAAAAGTTATCCATGTTAGATGCATGGTGCAGCCTGTGCTTCTTCTAAGTGCTGCCTGGTTTTGTCTTATCTTTGTAGCTCTCCCAACTGGGAAAACACCTGAATGCTTTCAGAGAACATTCTCCTAGCCAATTTCTCTTTTTTTCTCTAGCCAATTTCTCTTTATCAGATTGTCTCCATGGAGACATGAGGACCAGATACAAAATTGCTACTAAGCATACATTTATTTGCTAGAAAAAAAAAACTTATGATATTCAATGTTATATTGTATTTACTTACTTTCTCTTAAAACTTGTTACTATATCAAGCTAAGGGCCTTACTCCAGTTATTCCCCCAGAATGAGAAAAAAGCACATTAACTTTTATTTTTTCATGCTCTTTTAACGAAACTTTTTTTATACTGCAGTGCCTTCATTTCTTAAAAGTGAACAAGGTGGAAGAGAGAAGAAGGGAGAAAGAAAAAAAACAGCACTTGTTTACAATAGTATCCCCATTACACTTAAAATGACTGAGAAAACTTTACTTGATAGCATTCAAAGAAAATCATACACCAAACAAATAGTAATATTAAGAACATTTTTGTTTTACTTTCAGTTAACTTTCTCCCTCCTGTTCCCCTCCCCTAAGTATTTTTTCCAAGCATTAATTACATGAAGTAGGGCATATACTTTAGTGTCCCCCGGAAGTCCAAAAAAGTCTAATATTTCCAGATTTTCATATTCTGTCATATTTCACAAATATAATTATTGCTTTGTAATCCCACATTTGTTAATTTCCAAGTTACTGGTTTTATTCCTGTTCCTCTCCATCTCTCAAATACTGTATCTGCTTCATTTCCAACATACCCTTGATTCTTCTAGTCAACTCACATGTTCTGTTCCTTCTTTCCAGCATTTACTGTTGAAGTATTGAAAAGGGTTTCACTGGCACAGTCTCCTTGTGGTCTTTATTACCAGAAGAACAAGAAGCATAATGTCCTTCTGTTTTCAAGCTCACTTTTTGTTGGACAAACTTTTGTATTTCCTCCTTAGCATGTACTTCATCAAAAATGATTTTGTCCTTAGAGGGAAGAATATTTTGAAAATAGTTGGGTATAGCAGTTTGAATCTCACACCTGTTTCTCAACATTCTCTGAATAGATGAATACATTTACTCCTTTTCTGCCTCATGTACTATGAGTAATCATTCTCCACAAACACTCTGCTGTCTCCCACTTTTAATACTTTGGCCTTCTGCCACATTTTTGTCATAATCAACTCCTTTTGCTGGTAGGATTGCAACTTTACTATTAAAGGTCTAGGTTGCTTTCGTATAGCCAGGTTTGGAGCATCCACAAAATATGCCCTTTCAATCAACAACTCTTGCTTTGTAATACCAGTCCAGTTGCTTATTTGTGCTTTCATTAAATTAATACAGTCTGTTTTTTCCAGCTTCTCTGATACTGCAGAAAATCTTAGGGTTTCCCTAAGTGCTCTGTCCTATAATTTTATTATGTTTTGAAACATCTCTTCTTGAGCAGTTTCATATTCAACTAGCCTTTTCTTCATTTTTGACATCTTATTTTTTCCAGTTTTATCACCTCATCTTTTTATCTGTTTAAAGTTTATTCCATTTTCCCAGCCTTTTGTTGTTGAGTTGATATACTCCATCGGTGTTTAATTTATTTTAACCAGGTCTGTATGCAGTTGTCTTATGATTTCTTCTAGGTTACTGGAAATCATATCTGGATTATGCACTTCTTTTTTCTGAACAGCTGCAGTACTTTTTCCAGTCAGTGTTTTAGCCTCACCTTTTGTAGCTGATTTTCCTTCAGGTCCTCTGTATTTCTTTTTTCCTGACATCCAGGCAGTGAAATTACTAGCCATTTACTGAAATTTACCCAGAAATACAAAAGTCCACTGGTCTTCTCTGCTAAGTTTCTGTTTTCACACTAGGAGAGCTAGAATTAAGCTGTTACTCAGTATGCAGCCATCTTGCAAAGCCCTGGATTAAGACTCTTGGTTTAATCTAATAAGTTAAAACAAGTAAATAAGAGAACACTGAATGTAATTCAAAGCTTTCTTTTTCAATAAATGTTTCAGCTTGTCTTTATAAGGCTGCAGCTGAGGACTACACTTTTTCTTACATTTCATGGAAACAAGCTGATTATAAGGCAACACAAAAAAGCAGTGATTTATTCACAGCTAAAAGTTAATGTTTTCTGAAAGCATGTTGTTTTTTACATCTGGGAGGTGAATAAAGATAAAAACAGAAATTAGTATAAGTAGGAACACAGGCAGTAACATGCGTCTTAGCATGGACAACCTCAATTTTAAGTTAGACAAGACCTGTGTTTGCAGCTGTCTATTTGAGACAATTGTTTCCATTAGGAAAGTTAAACTTCATTATTTGAAGATGTACATTGTTTTGTGTGTTTGTATTAAGTTAACAGGGTTTAGGGTCTTCTGGAGTATTTTTGAGGGTTTTCATTAAAACAAAAATTCTTGTAAATGTGACATAGGACCAAATGCAGTTAAGAAAAAGTGTGCACAGTATCAACCTGCCAAACATTAGTGGGTGAATGTATCACAAAAGCTGGAAATAGACCTTAAAAATTGCCTTATATAATAGGTGGGAATAATGACTTATTATAATGGTGACACTTTCCATATCATCTTGGAATGTGAATGATTTCACAGGTGTAGACAAAAAGGAAAGCATATTTAATTATATTAAGAAATGCAGAGGGCAAATAGCAATGCCACAGGAGGCACATTTGGAATGAACTGAAAAAAATGAGCATGTGAATTTGATAAACAAAATATTTAAGAATGGATATTCATCAGAATATCAGGGGAAAAGGAAAAGAGGATTACTGATATGAATTGCTAGAGCTGCTCCAGTACTGACAGAAGGGGAAAAAGAGATAATAATGGTACATTTGTGGTAGCACGGGGCGCATAGTGCAGGATGAGGATTATGCTTGCAAGTATTTATAATCTACCTAAAACTGCTATTATGGAGCTTCAAAAATTTAGGAGAAATTATCAGCTTTCAGCAGGGAACATTACGTACATGTGGGGACTGGGATTTGACATGAAACAATGAGAATGTATTTGGGGGGGCCTAGAAGAGAAAATATAATAAAAGTTTGTAGATTTCTGAAGAAATGTATGAAAATATTTGTTGTGGAAGATGTGAATTCAGTAGTAGTAACTCAGAGCAAATTTACATATTATTCCCTAAGGTACAATAACCTGGGTAGACTAGATAGAAATTATATTTCACAGCAGCATGTGCATTTAATTGAGAGCTTTGATACATATCCAATAAGTATTTCAGATCATGTGCCAATAGTAACTAAAATAAAAATGCATGGTGGTTGTAATACTTAAAGACAGTAAAGACCCATCAGATCCAGCTTCATATATGCCCATTTCAATTTTAAACCATGGTTATAAAGTGTTTATGTCTATAATGGCTATAAGAATGACAAAGGTGTTCCCAGAATGGATAGATATGGACCACTGTGATTTGATGGAGGGAAGACAAACATTTAACAACATTAATAAAACAATGATGATCCAGAGGGAAGCAGAATATAAGAAAATACTACTGTTGTTGAGAATGGAAACAAATAGAGAGGGAAAGGTAATAGTATAGGAAGAGGACAAGAAGAAATTTAGACTTGCAGGCTAGAGACTGCCTTCCCTATCAAGGATTGATATCAGAGTATAGGCAAAGAGAAAGGGATAGGGGATCCTAAGTGAAAGACCAGCTCTGGTAGAGTTTTTGCTGAATCTAGGCCATAAGCTGCTGTTAAAAAGTGATAATTATTAGCTCATATTAAATATTGTATAATAACTATAAGAATCAATCAGAGGAGGTCAGAAAGGATTGGGAAGAGGGACTGGATAAGCAATTCACAAAGAAACAATGGTGGGATATATGCATGTCTCCCAAATATGCAATAAAATCTAGAAGAATTTAAGATTTTTGCTTGGAAATGTTTGCATAGGTATTTTTATACCCAAAGCAGACTCCAAAGAAGTTTTACTCAGGTAGGTGGCAAAGGTTGGAAGTGCGATAGGGAAGAAGAGGTAACTAGGAACATATGTTTTGGGAGTTTAAAGAACTGGCGGACTTTAAAAAATGCCATACAAAGTACTCTATCAGAAATACTGAGTGAGCAAGTCCCTGTAACTACTCAGGTAGTCTGCTAGCTTAAATAAAGTCTATAATGAAAAAAAAAATCATTAAATCATGTGACACATATAACATTTTTCATATTAAAGATTGCATCAAGAATATTAGGAATTAACAGCTGCTAGTAAGCAAATTATGAATAAATTAGCTTCTGAAATGAAATAAATCCTTTAGTTCCATTAGGAAACTAAGAAATAACACCCAACAGTGTTCTGAACGTATCCAAAATGATACAATCCACACAGACCCAGTAGACATAGCATTTATAATCATAGACAAATTTAATGCAAAATTTACCCCTGAAACAACTTAATTCCACAAATTCTAGTATCCCTTACACTTATTAATGTCACAAACACATAATAAAGGTGATCTTTAAAACCAGAAGTTCTACTCATGGGTCCTGATAATTTACCATGATGCTTAAAGAATAGAGCCAAACATTCCCCAGTGGAGCCTCTCCTTAAATTGTTTAACCTAAATTTAGCTACAGGATTTCCCCCAAAGTATGGCAAACTAGGGGGTGATGCTTCTACTCAAGGGTGGTCCTACCACTGAAATAGGAAACTACAGACTCAGTAGCCTGACTAATCTGATTTGCAAAGCCATGGAATCCATCATCTCTGACCTCATAAACTATTATATCAAAAAACGTATTTTTAAGCACGTTTACTGAATTACCACTTGTGACACAGGCAAACGTACATTTATATAAAAAAAAAAAAAACATATTAACATGTTCACAGTTCTAAACATTATACATCACATATATTCTTCTGTACAATATAATCAGTCCAGCATTACATATGTTGGTCAACTCCTGCCTTCCCTTAAACCTCATTCCTCCTCCAAAACATTTTTCTGCATGCATTGTTCCCACAAAATCAATGTATTTCTATGTAATTTTCTCCTTCGCTTTTCTAAAGACCCCACTTCCAGCTCTTTTATCTCTTTTATACTATTCAGTACTTCAAATGCAGTTGGCTTAGACTTTGATTTGCATTTTCTAGTAATTGCTTTTTTGGCAGTCACCAGAAGGAAACTTAACAAGCCCTTACTATATCTAGGGAATTCAGATCCTGTATCCCAGCTAAAAAAAAATAATTTCCTTAGATGCAGCCATTTACTCCCCCCCAATATTTCTGACAGAGTACTCTTTAGGTAAATGTTTAAATCTTCCAATGCATTACACTCCCAAAAACATGCTCCCATTACCTCTTTCTTTCCCATTACACCTCCAACATTTGCTATCTACCTCAGGAAAAATTATTTTAAGTCTGCTCATGGTATAAAATATCTATGCAAATACTTTGCATAGCTGGAAGCCATACATATGTCCTCCCTTGTCTCCTTAAAATTGCTTTTCCAGTCTGTATTCCCAATCTTTTCTAATCTCCTCTGATTGATTCTTACATTTATTATGCAATATTTAATACAAGCTAGTAACTAACCCTTTTTAACAGCAGTTTCTATTCTAGATGTGACTAAAAACTATACCAGATGAGGTCTTTCACTTAGGATTCCCCTATCCCTTTGCCTATATTCTGATCTCAATCCCACATAATGACTGCATTCTCTAAGCTGCAGTCCATACTTGCTTTTGGCTTCATCTCACTCTGTTACCTTTCCCTCTGTAGTTATTTGCTCCTAATACCTTGGTTACTCTTCAATTTTTCTCCCATAAATTCCATTCCCTTCTTACATATTTTCTGTACCCCTACTAGCAAAATCTCCTTTCTCCATTCCATATTGACTTACTTCTTAAAATATTTTTGCAACTTTATGAATATAATATTCTGTATGGTGATTATTATTCTCTTTAAGGATCTGCATCCAAGATCCCACTCTCTCCTTATTTTATGAACGACCCCACACTTCATTATCACTCCTTTCCACTTTTAATTATACTTTCTGCTTGTGCTTTCTATATGAGCCTTAACTGTGTGGCTCTAAAACATACCTTCAAATCAGGCAATCCAAAAAATGACTTTCTTCCATTGCAAAGATCAACTGCTCCCACTTAACACCTGCCCTCTTCACCTCCCAGATAAAGTCCTTCAACTCTTTATTAATTATTGTCCACAACTTCTTTGGGTGATAAAAATATGCTTGACTGGTATATAACATTAAAGGGAAAAAAGCATTTGTATCTTACTATCCAGATCCATAAACAGCAGGTTCCTGTTTCTCAGTTTTTGCATTATCTTTTCTTTAGTCTTTTCCCATATAGCTTAAGCTGGCATAACAAAAACCTTTTTAAAGCATACTCATAAATACTTTGTCTTATCATGTCCCCATACATATCGGTATTGCATAACCAATTCATGTGTGGGTACATAATTTACACCCTTTGTTTTATCTTCATTAATTTTTATATCCTGAAAAGCCTTGAAACTGTCTCAAAATGTTCCACAACACCAAGATACACTTTTATGGCTTTATCAAGTACAAAATAATATCATATGCAAATAAAGCTAACATTTTTGATAACCATACCAGTCAGATCCTTGAATTTCTGAGTTCCTTATTTTCTTTGCCAGTGGCTCTAAATATAAAGCAAATAAAGTGGAAAAAGGACATCCCTACCTGATTCCTCTGTTCAAAAATAACTTATTGGAGAGAAACACCCCATTTATTCTTCCCCTCAGTCCTTCATATATCACCATAATTAACCTTATTGTTGTATCTGGGAATGCAAAGACTTCCATTGCCTTACTCATAAAATCCCAGCTTACTCTGTCAAATGCTTTCTCTGCATCAAGACCCAGCAACAACAGCAGTATTTTCATACAGTATGCTCCTTCTGGATCATGACTGTTCTATTAACTTTGTCTCCATCAAACCACATTGATGCATGTTTTCAATTATTGCAACTTCTTTGCCATTCTTTAGCTTGTATAGACAGTTTACTATTGTTTGTGTGAACTACATTCTATCGGCTGCAATGTGCCGGAAAACAGAATGTCGAATGCACAAAACAGTTTTGCACCAGTTTGTCGACTCCACTTATGTGAATGCACAACTGCATTCGCATAAGTGTAAATCGACTATCTGCATGGAGATCGCGGTACAGTGGGGAGTGGAAATTCATCCACATCCCCAATGTAGTGCGACCTCGGAGTTGGAATATATAAGTAGGGGGGTGTGGGGGGGTGCAGCGAGGCTTGCCCCCATGCAAAAACATGATAGCTGTATAGGAGTTTGATTTACATCAGCTCCTATATGGCTATGATGTGATGGTTTCAACAACAATGTCAAGTCAAATGCATCGAGCATTTGGTTCGACATTGTGAATGATAGTTTTTTTTTTACTTTCGGTATTACCATTCGTTTATTTGAACAGAAAATGTTTTTCTGTTCGAATAAACAATAGTAAACCTGTATAGACATAAACATTTTAGAATGATTCCTGGTGCTTCCTCTCATTTAACAATACTATTAAACAAAATGTTCCTGATCTTTGTCAATTTCTCCCCTCCTGACTTCCAGACTTCCACAAGAATACCATTTGTCTCAGGAGACTTCCCTGCAGATCGCGTATATATCACTGTTTTATCTGATCTCCTACTTTCGTATCTATTAGATGTTGAGCCTTGTCTTCCTCGAAGCTTGGCATAACTAAGTCTGCTTTGAACATTTCCATTTATGAACTTTCTTAGTTTCCATGTTTCCTCAGCTTTATAGTAAATTTAATAAAAATTCCACAATATCTCCAATAACGCTATTGTATCTCTAGTTACTTTTCTTGTCACATGTTCCCTAAGTTTGGTGACAACCCAGTCTACTTTCTGTTCTGCTAAACGTTTTTGTGCTCTGGAGTTGTTATCACATAAATAGTTTCTTACCAGTACTCTTTCTAAACTCATGCATATTATTCAAATACTCCCTTATTTTCTCTTTAGTACTCTGTAATTGTTCTTCTTATTGTACTATGAGATTCCCCTTATTCTGCAAAACTGTAACCTTTGTCCAGCCCAATAAATAATTCCTAATACTTCCTAACCCTATCTCTCCCTGTTTTATTTCTACCCTATATTAAACTTCATTTTCATTTTTTCCCAGTCACTAGCTATCCATTCCAAAGAAATCTCTGTCTTCCCTAATAACTCTCACTCTCAAATAATTTCCACTAACCATTCCTTAAATGCCTGTATGTTTAACAGGTAAATGGGAAAGTGTCAGGGCCGGATTCACGATGGCTTGCACGGAGTCTAAGAGTAGAGTAAGACTCCATGCAGCCATCATGTCTGACGAGCGATCCAGGAACAGCCTGTAGGGGCGTGCAAGAGAGCTCCTAAAACAGCTCTTACACGGACAGGGCCGGGACATGCAAATTAACTCAATTGCCACCGAAAGGCATGCAAATGAGGTAGATTTGCGATTCAGGAAACCCGAACCTGTCCGAGTAAGAGTAGTGTTATCTGCAGAAATGTACTCAGTTGACAACTGAGTACCATTCTGCAAATAGCAACACGGAGCCGTGACAGCTCCAAATAAAGGTTGCATCCAGTAGAGGAAGCATGCCAATGGCCAAATATACGGCCATTGGCAATGTTTCCTGATGCAAAATGAAAAAAAATGAATTTATTTTTTTTTCTGATTTTCCATGTTTAAACATAGCGCAGTGTCATGCAAACGGGCTGCGCTCTAAAAAAACAGAAAAATTAAAATTAAAACCCACGAATGTGGATTTTATGGGTATTTGTAATGTACAATGCAAGGCAATGGCAGGCTGAAGACAACATGGCTACCGAGTAGGGGTTGCTAAGGGGGGAACCCAGTCTAAGAGATGTAACCAAGCATTAGTAGGCAATCCTATGCAAATGAGGGTAAGGATAGTGAATCCCAAGTCTACATAGCAAATGAGCACAGTCAGTGGAGTGTAAGACTAGGATAAGGGGAGTAACAGAGTAGGATATAGGTGACATCAGGAGGGGGTATGTATGAAAGAAGATAAGCTCATTGGAGCAGAGTGGCATGTATTAGCTGTCAGTTGCTCATCACTGGAAGAGGTGTGTCATCAGGTATCCTAGCTAAAGTCAGGAAATAGAAGGTGCACACTGTGAGTATCACTAAAATTTCTTGTAAAAATGCTTGCAATGTGTATGCGCGCGTGTGCACGCCTGTAAACCCGAGTAAGACAGTGTGCGCGCGTGTAAGCGTGAGTGCGCGCGTTTAAGCCGCAGTATTGTGAGCACGTTTGCGCTGGTGTGCGCGTGATTAAGCAGGAATTAGCTAGTGTAATTCTGTCTAAGCCTGTGTGCGCGTGTGTTATCACGTGTACGCGCGTCTGTGCGGCACTGCCCCCCTGAGGAAATGGAAGGAGAAAAGGAAGCACAACAAACAGTAGGAAGTTAACCAGGGAGAGTCAGCAGAGCTAGCAGGTGGAAATAATCAGAATCAGGCAATTACACAGGCAGTAAACCAGCCCAGCCCAGCACTTAAAACTCTGCAAACAACTTTTCACCATGTATTGCTCAGAGACACTGCAGTAAACTAAGAGAAGTGAATACTGAAAAGGCTTAACTGAGACAAAGAAATGTTAGGGGCTGCCATTGCTGTCATAAACCAACATATGCAACATGCTGAGGGTGGTGACAATGGGAATGCTGCCAACCAACCCCCAGTGAGGAGACGGAGAAGAGTGTACAGGCCCAGGGTAACCTACCAGGGGCTACATGAGCTGGAGATAGTAGAGCGCTATAGAGTGGACAGAGACCTCATGCAGCAAATTGTTCAGCTGTGCAGGCCATGCCTCACACACAGAACCAACAGAGGGGAACCCATTCCAGTGGAAACCAAGGTATGTGTTGGCCTGTGAATACTAGCAACAGGTACCTTCCAGAGACCAACTGGTGATATGATGGGGATATCACAGGCATCAGCATCCAGGGTACTGCACCAGTTTCTGGATGCCATGTCAGTGATTATATATATTTCCCCAATTCCCGTGAGGTATTGGCCAGCAATATGCATCTCTTCCAGCAAATAGCGGAATACCCAGAGGTAGTGGGTGCAATAGACTGCACGCACATATGCATCAAAGCACCAGCTGGTGAGCGGGGTAGGGTCTACTTCAACCGCAAGGGCTTCCCCTCCATCAACTGCCAGGTCGTGTGTGATACCCAGGGCATAATACTGAATGTGTGTGCTGGCTGCCCTGGAAGCTACCATAATTCCCATATCTGGCATCTGAAGCAGCTGTACCAGACATTTGCCAGTGGGGACATCCGACATGGTCACCTAGTGGGGGATGCTGGCTATGCACTGGAGCCGTGGCTGATGACCCCCATCAGAAACGCACACACACCTGAACAGGAATGCCATAATGAGTCACACGCACAAACACGAAATGTAATCGAGCATGTGTTTGGGCTGCTCAAGTTACGGTTCCGATGCCTGGACACATCTGGTGGAGCCTTGCAGTACACACCAACTACATGTACCCAAATTGTCATGGTATGTGCTATGCTACATAATATGATCCTGCGAAAACAGCTGCAGCAGGACCAGCATAGGCCTGACCCATACAGCTCCCCACCATTGCCAAGGTCATCATAGGCAGAGCGTGACTCGGAGGAGGAACAACCTGAACCTGCCCCAGTAGGCAGAAGGAGGCATGCCCAGTATGCTTTGGCCTTGGCAAAGAGGCAACGCATAGCACATACACTGGCTCAGTAGGAACCCTGGAAATGATACCTCTCTCTGACCTGCACATATAGTAAAAGGGATGCCTCAGTTGACACTACCTGCTTCAAACATGTACAGGGAGTGTAGTATGTGCATCTGACATAGGCAGCCCTGCAGCACCACCTGAGGCATGATTGCCATGTGTCAAGCAATTTAAGGTAGTGCTAAACAGCATTTACCACCATGTAGTATATGCAAACAGAATACACACACCAACTAGTACAACTGCGGTCAGTGATGAGTAATGTTGGGCAATGTCCAGCAAAGTTGGTGAATATACAGCAATGTCGGACAAGCCTGGTCTAAGTAGGGCATAGCAGAACAAAAGCCAACATACTCATATTTGCTTAACTAGCCCTTAAGCATTCTGGTCTGCTCAGTATGGAAATATAAAGCAGTGATGGGCCTCGAACCCAGGATACTGTGCACCATAGTTAAAGCACTGAACCACTAAACCATGACAGCATTGCACTGTTCAGCCAGTATGAAGGAATGTTGATAACTCTATGCAAAGTATCTCATGGAAACCCTGCAGGCAGAGCATAATCCCTGTTGAGTTATGACACAAAGGTGAGTCCTGCAGTAAGAACAGAACTTGACTTCCAACACACACAGTATAAATGTTAATATTGGTCATGTTCACACACATCCACAAATGTAGTGGACTTCAGATCGCAACATACTGAAAGGTCACACTGGGCATGCTCACACACTTGAATAAATGAGACCTATGTCAGGCAACAAAACATGGAAAGCCTGAACTGGACATGCTCACACACTTAGGCCATGTCTGACTACAGCAGTGGGCCACACATATTTGGCAGTTGCATGTGTTAACCCAGGAACCTCTCACTATTCAGCAATCTGCCCTGTGCACACAGTTACATGACAACAGACACTTATATAATATAGTGGAACCCTGTCATGATCAAACATGTTCCACAGATACCTAAGTTGCTCATAGAAACTGGGAAAGCAAAGATGATAAAGACCTGCAAACAGTATCAGCAATAAATATTGTGCATCCTGAGCAGAAGCATAGGTTCAGAGGTCGATACTAGGCTATCTGCCCTAGGGTATGTACAAGCCTAGCCAGAGTGTGTTTGGCTTTTTGCAGCCCTGTCAGAGTACTACACTGTGCCAGTGAATAGTAGGTCACACAAGATAGCCCATGTACGTTTAGACTAGTGTGTCTCTGTCTAGCAGGGACACAGAAGATATCCCATGGGTAAACATACAATCACCCATACAGCCGTCAAGATGTCCCATGTAGGTGGTTAGTGGGTGGCTCTGTCTATGTGAAACTGTGATCACAATCTGGAGTGAGTGGAGGCCCTGGGATAAGAATATGTCCCTCCAGCATGTCCTATTAACATATGTGCTGAGGTATATGTCTCTGGAGTGTGTAGCTACAAGGGAGTTGGATATCCTGAGGTGGATGGAGCATGTCCATTAATTCTGGGTGGGGTATTACTGCAAACAACAGGCACACATCATATCCGAGTAGGTGGTAAGCAACTGAGTAGAGCTGGAGTTACTGCATCTGAACTGTGCAGGTCATCTGTGTGAGTCCCTACATCTGCTTGGTGCAGAACTTATAGGTTCATAGGTAGATACTAGGCTATCTGCCCTAGGGCATTTATAAGCCTATCCAGAGTGTATTTGGCATCTGTCTCCCTATTAGATTAGTCTACTGTGCCTCTGTAAATTAGGTCACAGAAGGTACCCTTTAAGATTAGTTTGCTGTGCCTCTGTCTAGCAGGGACACAGAAGAGATCCCAGGGGTGAATTTGCGATTTCCCATCCATGTGTCCAGATCTGGCTTAAAGAGGGTCAGTGAGGGGCTATGTCTAATATGAATTGGGATTCTATTCCAGAGTGAGGGGAGCCTCTGTTAAATGAATCTGTCCCTCCAGCATGTCCTTTTTATTCTTGTGCTGAGGTTTAAGTCCCTGGAGCATGTATCTCTAAGGGACTTGGATTTTTGAGGTGGAGCATGTCCATTAATTCTGGCTTTGACATGGCTTTGTATGTCAGGCATAGATTGCCTCTGAGTAGGCAGTAAGCAACTGAGTAGAGCTGGAGTTTTCTTAGTTGAGCTACATATGACATCTGTTTGTAGCCCATGATGCTCTTGGAGAGGCACTTTTGGTTCTCTCCAGGAGCTGCAGGTGTCGGGTAAGGTACATCCCAAAAGGGCCATTGTATTCAAGTATGGGGCTGATGACTGATGAGTAGAGGGGTACAATGACCTCTCTTGATGTAGATGTGAACCCTTTCATGATAAGGTGGCATATATAGAAGGTCTTTGTAACCTCTTTGGCAATGTGATTATCAAAGGAGAGATTACTATCTACATTGGTCCCCAAATCTCAAATTACTACTTCTGTACTTAATGGATTACCACCTATGTGGTAATTTGTGTGTACCTTGTTTTTCACAAATGGGATGACTATGCACTTTTTAGCATGTAGCTCAAGCTTGTGGCTCTGGCACCAAACATCCATCTCTGTGAGACCCTTCTGGAGGATGCTTGTGTCAGCTGGAGAGTCAATTATGGCCCCCAGTTTGCAGTCATCTGTGAACCTTGTCAGCCATAATCCCCCCGTGTTAGCCTGAACCTCAGAGAAGTATATACCAAACCAGAGAGGTCCCAGAACTGAGCCCTGTGGGATGCCACTTGTAATTGGTTTGTATTCGGACATGGCACCTGTGATTCTGACCATGTGGGTTCTATCCCTGAGCCAGTTTGCAACCCATCTTGTGATATAGGGGTTGATATTTAAGCTGTTAAGCTTATGTATGATTTCTGAGTGGGGTATTGTGTTGAACGTTTTTGCAAGGTCCAGTTAGGCTGTGTGGACTACCTTGCCCTCATCCATAGCTTTGGTAACCGTTTCAAAGAAATCAACTAGGTTTAAGAGGCAAGATCTGCCCTTAACAAAGCCGAATTGGGTAGGGTCCAGTGTCTGGAGGCTCCCAATGTCTTTGTTTATGAGTTCCATGATAATACGCTCCATAGCTGTACAGACCAGACTAGTCAGGCTTATGGGGCGATAGTTCCCAGGGTCTGCTGTAGCACCACCTTTGTGGAGTGGAACCACTGTAGCTGTACGCCATTATTTGGGTACATATCCTGTAGTAAGGCTAAGTTTGAACAGTGACTTAATGTGAGGGTTCAGTTCTTCTTGGAGCTTGTGTAAGACACAGCCTGGGACACCGTCCGGTCCCATAGCTGCTGTGTTTTTTGCTTTGGTGAGGGCAGCTTTCACCTGTGCATCTGTGATGTCGGTTACATTCAGTTGGGATAGGCATTTGTTCCTTTGTGGGTGAAGGGGGGGAGAGGTTTGTGCTGAATCTGTCTGCCAGGATGTTGGCTGTCTGTAGTTTCGGTATATTTTATACCATTATGCAACAATTCAGAGCATATCTGGGAGTTTCCACCCATATTATGGACATAACTAAAGAAGGACGTGATTATCTTTAGTGTCTAGGGCAATTTCCCTTTGGAAACTGGCCTTTGATGATTTCATGCGGTATCGAAGTTTCTTGCTAATACTGATCAGAGATGCCTTCCATTTTTGGGATTTTGCTCTGTCATGTAGTAGCTTCCTCCTTCTGTTGTATAGCTTATTTATGGCCGGGGTCCACCAAACAGGTCTTCTGTTTTTGGAGGAGTGAGTCTTCATTTTATTTGGGATAGCACGATCCATGCATTCCTGCAGGTGCTCATAGAATGCATTTGTAAAGGATTCTGCGGATTGGCCTGTATTATCCTCTGGCCCATGGGCTTTGAAGGATTCCACCTCAGTCTTGAGAAGTGCAAAGTTGGCGTTTGAGAAATTCTATACAGTGATTTCCTTGGCTGGGGGTGAGGACGGGATATGGATGTCCTTGGAAATTTGTTAATGGTCTGATCTTACCAATGAGGGGTTTACCTCTGGTGTGAAACATAGAGTCCCCATGTTGGTGATGACCAGGTCCAATATGTTGTTCCCTCTTGTGGGAGTGGTGACCAGTTGTTCCATTGCATTACAGTTTATAACTTCAAGGAACCATTGGGCGAGTGTGTTTGGACATGAGTAGTTGTTGCAGTCAATGTTTGGGTAGTTGAAGTCACCCAATAACATAGTTTTAGGAGAGACGTTGATATTCTCCAGTGTTCTCAGGAATGCCAAGTGGGGTTCCTGTAATAGGGAGGGTGTTCTGTAGCAGGCTACAAACTGTAAGGCAGTTTGGCCCGCTGTTAGTTGCACATGGATGGTTTCTGATGCTTCCTGCAGTGCCACTAACCTGGAGGTGTAGGTATCTTTGATGAATATAGATACTACCCCTCCTTTTGTGCTTTGGTGCAAGTTTTGTGTGTGAAACGCATGGTATGAGTTATAACCTGGTAGTGCTGGATTGCTGTCAGGAGCCTTGAACCAGGTTTCTGTTACTGCACAGACATCGATATTCTCCATACTGAGGAGAGCCTCAAGTGCGTGCATCTTGAGGTTTAGACGTCTGGCATTGAGTAGCATTACCTTTAGATTTTGTATCCTTGGGTTGTCTATGGAGGTGTGTTTGTCCTTTGAGCCTCGCCTAAAAAATGCACTATGGGGGTGACAAGAGGCATGGCCAGTATACAAAAGCCTAAGGGTGACACGTGCAAGCCGTCCCTAGCGAAGCAATGTGGCTTGTCGGGCATGTCATCCCAGGCTGACAGACACTGGATCCCCATTGAATGACACCAATACTGTAGACAATTGTTGAAACTGATCATTTTGTCTTTATACTCTGGCATCATTCTTGGTGAGGGCAAGATGCTACCCAAGGTCAGGGCCATACCAGCCTGGGCTACATGATCAGAGAGCTGCTCTATGTCTCATTTCTTGTAGTCCAGGGAGGTACGTCTCATGTCATTCACACCTGCATGGACAATGACGGAGTCATACTTGTACCTGCTTTGGAGTGACCTGAGTGCTTGCGTTATGTGGTGGATCCTGCCACCTGACAGGCAGCTTACAGTGACCTTCTCCTTGTTCAGTCAGTTGAGCGGGATGTCAGTGTGCCGGACAATAGAGTTCCCTATAACAAGTGTATTTGGTGTGTTGTTTGACCTTAAGGGCTGTGACTGTGAGGCACACTGATTTTGTGAGATATGTGATTCGTGGGTATTGTTGAGGGGTGGCTGTTGCTTGGGTATCTGTGGCCAGTACAGTTGCTGTAGGTGTTGGGTAAAGTACACCCCAAAGGTGGCATTGTAACCAAGCACGGTTGTTATTAGTATAGGAGCACAATGACATCACTCGATCTAGATGTGAAACCATATGGGATAAGGTTGCTTATATAGAAGGTCTGTCCAACCACTGTGGCAACGTGAATGTCAAAGGCGACAGTACGAACAAGTCATGTCCCTAATCACCTAACAACACCTACCATATGTAATGGAGTACTACCTATGTGTTAATGTGTGGGCATGTTGTTATTCCCAAAGGGGATGACTATGCAACTAATGGCATTTAGCTGTAGGCCATGGCTCAGGCACCAGTCATCCATCTCTGTGAGACCCTGTTGGAGTATGCATGTGGCAGCTGGAGAGGTGATCATGGCACCCAGTATGCAGTCAAGTGTGAACAAGGTCAGCCATATTCCCCCTGTGGTAGCCTGTACGTCAGACAAATATATACTGAACAAGAGAGGTCCCAGGACCGAGCCGTGTGGGATGCCACGTGTAACTGGTGTATAGTCAGACATGGCACCTGTAATTCTGACCATGTGGGTGCTATCCCTGATCCAGGTAGCAATCCATCATGTGAGATATGTGTCCATATCGATGCTGGTGAGCCTATGCATAATGGCCCAGTGGGTTATTGTATGGAAGTGTTTAGCAAGCTTCAGGTAGGCTGCATGTACAACTGTCCCTATGTTGATGGACCTGTTAACTGTCAAAAGAATACAAACATGTTCAAGAGGCAAGATCTGCCCACTACAGTGCTGAAATGTGTAGGATACAGTGTCTGTAGTTTCCTGATGTCTATGTGTAAGAGTCCATGACAATACACTCCATAGCTTTGCATAACAGGATAGTTAGGCTTATAGGGCAATATTGTCTGTGGTCCATTCTGGCACCAGCTATGTGGAGTGGGAGCACTGTTGCTGTATGCCATTCTGTGGGTACATATCCTGTAGTAACTCCAATATTGCACAGTGATGTAATGTGAGGGTTACGTCTGTCATAAAGCTCATGTAAGATGCAGGCCAGGACACCAACTGGTCACACTGATGCTGTAATGTATACTTTGGGGAGGGCAGCACTCACCTATTACTGTGTGATGTCAGGGAGGTTACACTCTGTTGGGATGGATAGTTGCTCCCTAGGGGGGATGGGGGGAGACATCTGCACTGAACCTGTTTGCCAGGATGTTGGCTATGCCAGTGGGTTCAGGGTAAGTGTAGTCAGTATGCAGTAACTCACAGCATATCAGTGAGTGTCCACCCAGGTTCCTGACCTAACTGACAAAGGCCTTGTGATAGTCCTACTTGTCTGGTGCAATTGTCCGTGAGAAGAAGACCTTAGATAAGTACATGACTGATCATAGCTGTCTGCTAGTACAGATCACAGATGCTTTCCCCATCTGGGATTGTGCTCTATCATGTAGTAGCTTCCTCCTGACATTGTACAGCTCATTAATGGCTGGTGTCTACCAGACAGGTCCCCTGCCATTGGAGGAGTGAGTCTTGTTGTTATTTGGGGTAGCACAATCCATGCAGTCCACTAGGAGTCCATAGAATGTGTATGTAAAGGATTCAGCAGTCGGAGCTGTATTTCACACTGTCTCAAGCTCTCTGAAGGATACCACCTTGCTTTGGTGAAGTGAGACGTTGGCTCATCAGAAGTTCAACAAGATTTCCCAGGATGGGTGTGTGGAGTATATATGTATGTCCAGTGAGATAGATGTATGTTCCAACCTTACCAATGAGGGGTATATTTCTGGTGTGTAACATAGAGTCCCCATGTTGGTGATGATCAGGTCAAATATGTATTCCCCCTTGTGGCTGTGGTGACTGGTTGCGCCATAGCATATGAATGTACAAATTGTAGTGACTGTAGTTCAAGGTTGTTGCGGCTTGAGTAGTATCCCCAGTCAATATTCATGTATCTGATGTCATCCAATATAATGGTGTTTGTGGAGACCATCATATCCCCCACTGTTCCCAGGAAGGCTGAGTGTGGTTCCTGAGTATGGGAGGGTGGTCTGTAGTAGGCAACAAACTGAAAGGCAGTTTTGAACAATGGTAGTTGTATATGTATGGTCTGTGATGCTTACTGCAGTGCCACTAACCCGGAGGTGTGTGTATCTGTGATGTATAGGGATACACCCCCTAGTTGTCTTGTCTGTTCCAAGTCCTGTGGTCGGAAAGCATGGTAAAAAACATAACCTGGTAGTGCTGGTGTGCATATGTGACCCTGAACTAGGCGTCTGTTAGTGCACATATATTGCTATCCCCCATACTGAGGGGAGTCCTGAGTGGCCACAATATGAGGGTAACACATCTGGTGTTGAGCAGCATTAACCTTAGTGTTATTTAACCTGTAATGTCTATGTAGGTGGGTTTGTCTTTTGAGCCCTGCTCAACAAATGCACTATGGTGGTAGCAAGAGCCTTAGCCAGCATTCAAAGGTCCAAGGGTGACAGGTACAAGCTGTCCATAGTGAAGCTACGTGGCATGTTGAGCATGTCACCACAGACTGACAGACACTATATCTCCTATGAATGACACCAATCTGTTAGCCAAGTGTTAAACGTGATATGTTTGTCTGTATAATGTGACATCATACTTGGTGGGTGTAAGATGCTAGAAAAGGTCAGGGTCATACTGGCCTGGGCTACATGATGACACTGTTCCTCCATGTACCATGTCATGTGGTCCAGGGAGTAACATCTGAGGTTTTACGCACCAGCATGGACAATGATGATGCCAGTCCTGTACTTGCTTTGTAGTGACCTGACTGCATGTGTTATGTGGCAGATCCTGGCACATGACAGACAGCACAAAGGGACTATTTCCTTGTATAGGCTGGTGAGTGGTACATCAGTGTGTCTGACAATAAGTGTCGCCTATCACAAGTGTATTATGTGTGTTGTGTAGTCCGAAGGCAAGTGACTGTGTGGCACACTGACATTGTGAACTATGTGAGATGTGGGAATTGTAGTGGGGTAGCAGTTGTGTGTGTGCCTGCTGTGGAGATCTCTGCTGCTTAGGCAGAGTTCATTTACAGCATCCGAGTATGTGTATGTGTGATAATGTGGTTTGAGTGCTGTCCCCAGAGTATATGTGAGACTGATATGTGGTGTGTATGGTTATCTTCACCACCTGATAGACTATGCCAGTCATGGGTCGAGAGAGTTCAGCACCCTGTATGTCTCTATAGGTGCATCTCACACATATATCTGGGTTTGTTGTGAGGAGGAGAGTCTTGTCTGTGTACATGAGGCAGATGTGACATTGTGTCTACATCACAATATTCACCAGCTGGACTGGAGAGTGCACACAAAGCTGACCCCTGGACATGCCTGGATATCATCGTGACATACTCTGTAGCCAGATGACAAAGGATCAGTAGGTTGTTAAGTGTGTAAAGGAGTATAACAGGGATTAGTGCTCAGGTTTGTTGGTGTTCCGTAAAGAGTAGCTGAGAAGGAGTCCAAACTCAATCATGACACCTCCGACAGCTATGTCATATATAGCAATGTACACACATATATGTCATGAGTCAGGGTCAACTGTACCTGACTGACAATGCCGATATCCTGACAGACAGGCCCATATATACATACCCACCGACGATAGTCCATATCATCATACCAGGAGATATCACATGTAGAATGGATGAACAGCTACCCCCAATGCTAAAAGCATGGTATCAAGTGGACTACATTGATTCCCAATATGTGTCATGCATAAACTGCAGAACAAACAAATCCTGCACCTGAACAGTCAGCTGAACCTCCCCCCTACACAGGATGTGGAACCGTTGAATGTGTTACAGCAACATATGGCACTCCACACAAGTGTTGGTGCACAACACACCATGGGATGTGCAGTCCAGTATGCCTATGAAGAATGATCTACAAGCCATGGAGTCCATCATGGTTGAAGTCATAAACCGAACTATTGGAAGCTGACATACACACAACCCTACTAACTATGGTATGTTCATGTGCGGATCATGGTTCCCAAACATGCTAGACTGTTTGCAAGGCAGACACACAGGACATACATCACTGAACACAGCTACACATGTCTCACATACACTTTGAATAGCCCTTTATCAACATCCCAGACACATGTAGTACCCACAAAACCAACAAGCTGTGCATAAATATGTGTTGACATATGAAGGAATGTCGATGTGTCCACAGATAGATCACACAAGGTAAGGATTATGAGTTCCTGTTCCAGCTGCTGACACCTGACGGCCCACATGGACCATTCCTGGAATGGCATAAAACAAAGTGTACACACATTACCATGTCCAGTCTGATGATGTCACCACCCTAGAAATACAGACATAGAAGGGAAACCACCCAGTAAAGCAAATAGCACGCTGCACTAATGCGTCTCTCTCTAGTAACATAACCTAGTTAGGTAGGGGTTTGAATCCTGCAAACGTTGACTGTGTGTGTTTGTGTGTGGGGGTGTGTGTATGTGTGTGCAATTCTCTTTGAAAGGAGTGGCCTTTTTGAAGACTGGGAAAACACACCACAGATGTACATTCCTCTTTGGAAAGACTGATGATGTCACCACCCTAGAAATACAGACGGAGAAGGGAAACCACCCAGTAAAGCAAATAGCACACTCTGCTAATGCGTCTCTATCTAGTATCATAACCTAGTTAGGTAGGGGTTTGAATCCTGCAAGTGCTGACTGTGTGTGTGTCACTCTTGGTCATTGCGGTGTGGTGTTGCTTTTACTATGTTATGGCATATTATGATTACAACAGTAAGTGCATTGCACACATCAGGTATATGCGTTGCAAATATATATGTGTACATGTTCCCTTAATCAGTACATAGGTGTGAAGCCTGCGTACTACATGAATACATTTGTTGCCATTGACAGGTTGTGCCGCAGCTTTTCAGATCATAGGTCACATATGTATGTATGTGACAGGCCCATCCACTGTCATGATCTGCGGCCAAGGTCATCTGTGCCACACACACCCATGACAGTTACTGTAAAGTAGTGTGAGTGAGGATATATGCCTGGGGTATATGTCAGGCATGTTCATACACAACCATGACTGCCAATAATGGACAGTTTTTATAGGTGTACAACCGCCTTGTGTATATGCATCAAATGCCTCCAATGTCTCATGTGACACACCTTGGGACTCCACAATACCTATGGATATGTGGATACTAAGGGACACATGACATAACATGAGGCTGTATGTACACATTGGTACCCAATATACATGTTGAGGGCTACAACCTATGTGGTACTGACGGGATAGTGAGTATAGTACATGTGGATGACTATGCCATAGTCGGCTTACTGTTATACAGCATGTATCACATGACAGGCAGCTGTCTGTATGATACCCTTGTGTAGGATATGTGTCCCATCCAGGGAATGGATTGTAGGCCACTGCATGCATTACCAGATGTGGATGGACAGATCCCTAGTGTGTTTGCATGTACCTAAGGGGGCTATATGTCAAACAGGTCTGGACACAGGAATGGGTGGCGGTAATTACCACTGGTTAGTGTTATAGTGTAGCACTGGAAGGATACAACTGCTACTGAGTTCCCTACGACTGTATGTCATTTGTCAGGACAACATCCAATGATTGCTTATAGTCATGCTGTTGAGGTTATGTATACTACCAGACAGCAAATCATTGACAGATACTAACAGTATCACCCACAGCATGGTGTCTACCCATGTCATACACACATGTTTACCCATGTTAGTACATAACTGTAGTAGAATGCATACTGGCCATTGAAAGATACTGTGACATGTTCACTATGCGTACAACAAGGTATGCTACATGTCCCATGTGTCCACTATGCACGTACATACAGACAGTGCGCATCCACCATGTTCACAGATGTACACTTGATAATCTGTACTGCACACATCACACACATACTGTCCACTCACTAACACATGCTGGAAAAACATTACACGTCAGCCAAGTGGCACATGGGTGGACAATACATAGACCTAACAGTGGTGTAAACAATGCTACATTGACAATCAGAGCTTTGATGAATAATGTCTGTTGAGATATACCTACAAGGATGTCATTATACTTTCCTGTTGATAACTTGCTAATATTGCTACACTGCTATAGTGTCACCCTGCGCATCAGCACCATGTTAGCCTGTTCCTCCATCAATGTTACAGATGACAGGAGGTGACACAGGTATCATCATATGCACAGGGCATTTTGTTGTTTGCCAGAGCCTGACATTGACCCATCCAATCGACATGTCTGTGTGTGTGTGTGTGCGTGCGTGCGTGCGTGTGTGTGTGTGTGTGTGTGTGCGTGTGAGGGACAAAAGTACAGCATGGGCCAATGTTGATGTAATGTGTATGTGTATGTGTGAGCCCTAGTTGTTTGGTTAATGTGTGTGTGTCTGCATGCACACAGCTCCACCATGTCGCTGCCATATACAGTAGTTTGTGGGACAGCCACAGACTGTACCTGCTAGGCCATACAGATTACTGTCTCCGGCCACGGACACAGTACCTGTGCCTGGCAGGGGTGCTATGGACAGTATCGGGTACCAACCCTGACTGTGTACTGTTGTCAGAGGCAGAGGTGGGACGACTGGACCCATGTCCCTGCTGAGAATGGCCAGAGCCACGTGCACGTGGTCTACTGGGACGGTCAATGGACAGGCCAACCCCAGCATTGCTGGGGCTGGTACTGCCACTATGGGAGCGGCTGTGACCCGGGAGCCATCCGTGACCACTGCCAGCTGTTGCTGTTGCTGGCATGTGTCCGCATCGCAACTGTCCCACACAGTCCTGGCTCATGGATGACATATTGTGGAGGGCATCTAATGTGTCCCCCCCAACATCTATCAACGACCTTGGTGTACATCCGGATGGCACCGGCAAGGTCAAAGATGTTGTCATTGATAGCGGTGTAATGTGCCCTCTGTGCCCTAAGTCCCTGCCTGGTGTACCGTTCCATACATGCCTGAGCCTGCATTACAGCCCGGAACATACTGGACGTCGTAGGACCAGTGAGGGCACGCCTGCCAGGGGCAATACGACCAGCGGTGCTCCCCCGAGAACCCCTGGACCTCCGCCTATGTGGTACCATTCCAGGAATATGGCTATGGCTGCTGTGAGGGGATGCAAGTGCCATGGGTACCACACTCTCTTGGTCAGTGCCAACTGTATGCTGTCCCTCGCCTATGGCCATTGGTGGTGAGGGATGTATTGGCAGTATGAGTGTGCGCATAGATGGGGTTGAATGCTGTGTACTGTTGATTGGTGGACCAACGACAGACCCTGTCAAACCTCCCTGCGTCAAAATACATGTCTCATCATCAGCACTATTCGTGGCAGTGGCTTCAGGTTCCCTGCTGCATTCGGCCAGCCCTAACTCAGCACCTGTGAGAAAAAGACAGGAAACACACTTTACGGTCTACACATGAACACTTGCACACATGCACACATGCGCACATGCACACATGCACACATGCACAGTAATACACTCGTCACTACAGCACATACACACACACACACACCAGCAATCCAACACATACTCTATAGTGGGTGAAGGTGGGTGTCAGTATCACAAGGTTTCTAGATGTTTTGGTTAAGAAGACAGCGTTAGATGAACTTACAACAGGGATGTATAGAAAATCTACATGGAGAAATAATATCTTACATAAGACTAGTATGCATCCAACATTTGTACATAAAAATGTCGTGAAAGGACAATATATGAGAATAAGCCGCTTACATAAGACAGATGAAGGCTTTGTGAAGACAATGACTATATTAGAGAAAGACTTCTTAAACAGAGGTTATAGTAAGAAAGACATAAATGAAAGCTCTAAATATACCATTGAAAATAGGGATGAGAGATGTAAACCGCTCTTCTCAAATACTATAGAAGATGTTAAAAGCAAGGAAGGTCATGATTTTAAAGTTAGATTCCCTATAACTTATTCAAGTGACATCAGAAGGTTCTATAATATTTTTGAGAAGAATTGGAATGTTTTATTGTCGGATCCTGACTTGAGAGAATTGTTAGAAGATAGACCCAGCTTTTCTTTTAGAAATAAGAGGTCCTTAAAAAGGCAACTTTGTTATAAATCCAGAAACAATGAAATAATGATCCTATCTGATAGGCAGGGGACTTTTCCTTGCAGAAATTGTACAGCATGTGACTATTTATATAATAAATCTACATATAAATATCCTACACTAGGATTTATAATTGATATAGATTTTTATGCTGACTGCAGAACACAAAATTTGGTTTATTTCAGCTTCTGCACTGTCTGTCATGCCTTTTATATAGGCAAAACCAATAGGTGTCTAAAGGAACGTATCCTTGAACACCTTAGAGATATAAGAAATAAAAAAGACACAAGTGCTTTAGCAAAACATGTGGAAGAAGAAGATAGGAAACATATTTTTAATTTCATGGTTTTAGAAATAATAAATAAAAGTAAGAGGGGAGGTGATATAAGGAATAAGGTAGAGGAAGCAGAATAAAGATGGAGTTTACTACTTCAGGCAGATAGGTCTCCTGGATTGAACAATGCTGTTTCCTTGAAGCCTTTTTTAAAATCCAGACCATTAAAACATTAAGTAATATGGATTATTACATAAAATGTGTCTGTTATATGTATATTTTATTTCATCTTATGCAGAATATAAGGCAAATTAATGTACTGATGTATGCAATTTTAATTAGTCTATGTCATAGTTCTATATGTGTTTTCATTGGTTGAACCATATTTTAAATACCAATGTTTTAACTGTTTTTATGAGTCTGAAGAAGCGATCAGCTGACTTAGATCGCGAAAGCGCTTACTATTGTTTAATAAAGTGGTGTGAAACTGCAAGTGAACCGTTTCCTACCTTGACTACTACATCTCAGTTACAACTTTTGTTTTTTAAAAAGGACACTACTGTGAAGCTGCAAGTGATTTATTTCCTGACGTGGATTATTACATTTTTATCTTCAGCTGTGGTCTAACCATTGGCCTTTTCATTTTTTTTTAGTCACCACACATGTGTCAGCATGCAGAGTATGTGTTGCACATTACTATACAGTGCAAGTGTAGATGCCCCAGTGTAATGGCAGTATACATGGCTTTGTTGCAACTGTGTCATTGTTCAGTGATTGGCTACACCCTGGAACACAATTTGTACATGGACACAACATTGCTGTGCAGGTATTATCAGCTCTGCAATGCCCTGTGCACCATCACTCACACGTATACATGCCATGGCTACATGTGTTATCTGTGTGTCACATAGATATCAATGTCTGAGTACAGTGTCTATGTCCAAAGCAGATAATAGTGGGCACAGGTGTAGCACATGCATGCTATGTACATACACAGGACGATTGCTGCATGTTGACATGAAGGTATCCCAATGCTCTAAATGGCCAGTGTACAGTGGCTATGGTGAGTGTGGGACATATTGCAGATATGTCGGTGCCACACATGGCATGTCATGCTACAACATTAAACACCACACATACCCAATGTGTGTCAAGTGACCTATACATCCAGGACATATATGTGACACTTTGTTTGGATGGCGACTGCTGTGCATATTGTGTATACTGGCATATGTAAGCACACACACAACATGCTATGCATATTGTGTATAGGTGCATATGTTTGCACACGCACAACATTGAGGTGCAAAGCAATGACTGCTATGAGTAGTACTGTGGTCACTGTAACTGGATGGGATGTAGTACCCTGTGCCATCATCAACATGCATCCTGTGGTCACTCACAGCTACTAATGTGTGCTAGACCACCGCCTAGCATGCTGTACCTGAACTGCAGTGCCGTGGCTATGTTCACAATTACACAAACACCTTGTACATGGGTGTGTGAGGTGACCAATAGGGAGCATTGCATAACTTGACTGTGTTATGTGTTGCAGAGTGTTGCACACACCCATGATAGGATTCTATCCCTGAGGTACAGCATGTGTGTGTGCAAGACATGTGGGATACTGACGTGTGACCTTACAGCGGATGTGATGGGAAATGTAGCATATTTTTGTATACTGCATATGATAAACGTGTTCTGTTGTGTACAGCTGTGGCAACTATGCATATCTAAGGTGCAGTACAGTGTTGCCACACTTGTGTCTGCTGCACTGTGCAGTGTATGTGCTTGAGGCAGCTACTGACTTTAATGAGATGATTAATGTCTCACAGCAAACATGGACCGCATGCATTATGCGTAGGTGTGTTACGTGTACATGGCCTACACCTCACCTATGACATGCACATTTAATTACCAATATTAAAGTGTTAACACACTCACCAGCATGTACCGTCTGCCCTGCTGTCACACCAGAGGGACCTACAAGAATATGACACAGTTTATCAGTGGCCACAACTGTGGCATTGCTGCCATGAGTGAGTGCATTAATCTACAGTGGAACAACAGTCAACAGTCACAGGTGTGGAGATACTATTCCAAATATCAGTATTGCACTTGAGAGGCAGCACAACTGCTAAACACACAGTACACATCTCACATAAGCATATTCTAACAATACAGGTAACAGTAGTCTACAGCTAGGGCGTATTACCTGCATGCTCCATGTTGTCCTCCTGGGTAGCTCCGGCCTCCATGATGACACATGCATGATGTTGCTGCTGCTGTAAGCCAGGAGCCACCACACTTAGGAGCAGCTCCTCCACTCTGGTGAGGGGGGGGATGTATGGGCGCCCCACCACCTGTGGCAAGCTGTTGCCTATGGATATCAGACGCACGCTGCCGGACATGTCTGATTAAATTATTGCAGTGATGGCGTACCTGCTCATATGTCCGGTTATGCATGCCTATGTCATTTACCCGGTGGACAAGATCTTGCCACAGTGCAGTGCGCTCATGCTGGTACTGGCTGGCCCTGGAAAAAAGCCGTGCATAGTTCTGATACAGGCTGGCCTGTATGACCTCCTCCTCTGCAGCTGTATACACAGGATTGTGGTGATGAGCCATAACTCTGGAAGACAATTAAACAATATGTGTGAGCAAGTCATGTGGCACACTTAACATTATGAAGTACAGATATCACTTAAATGCCAGATATAGCATCTGTCTGTCTATCAGAGGATACACACATTCAATACCACATATCAGTGCTTAACCCACAACTGCCTGACAGTGGCTGCCACACTCCATACAACAAACCAGTATACACCAGTACTCGGCACACTGTATTGGATACAATGCACAACCTCACACTGGGGGTATGTATCAGGCTAATGCATTATGAATATTGTCATCCAATGCAATGAATGTAATGTACAGTTACAGTATTAACAGTAAACCACCCTAGTCTTTGATGCCATACCCCTACCTAACATATGTACATGGTTGTTAATATAGCTGGCATACTGCTGTAACAGAGCATACATGTTGCTAGGTACACACACATACCCTGTAACACACATGTGATTGCGGCCATGGTACAGGCATCATTACACACACACAGAGACATGCATACAACACATAAATGTATGCCAACACAGATGAGCATTACCTGTGTACCTTATAGTACTGTGTGCCCCTACTTACAGATACCTATGCCTGAGGAATGTGATCTGTGCAGACTACAGGAAACACACAAGACAGTGATACCAGGGAATGTGAACATACACCATACTGTGGTGTTTAGGCCTACAGCTTCAGGTAGTACAACAGTTCACATGTGACCTGGATTCACCAGCAGTACCACTTACTGAGCATACATGTATTGCTACAGCCTACAATGGGACACCACAGTCGTACACAAGGTACTACGTCACAACATATGCCATCCTACTATGTCTGCATCCCAATAACGGACGCGTCTTTCTCTGCCCTCACACCTAGGACACAAACTACCATGACAGACACAACCTCACGCTAAGCTATCACACCTTTACAGACTTTGCACACAGTCAGTATCACACTCATTCTACCTCACACAGCTGGTATTGCACTGAGTACATGTGTGTGCGCATTGTGTCATAGGTAGCTACTACACTATTGGCCCGGGGCCTACAGCAGCCTGTCCATATGCTACCCTGCCATTTGACACACATGTAATGTGATTACACTTGCTCCTGTCAAACAGATACACAGAGGTGACTCCCAGGGCATATTACCTATCTCCATAACATTCATCAGGGGTATGTATGACATCTACTAATGAGGAGCCATGTTTATTAATGCTGGGTAGTTTAGTCCAGAGTATGGCATATTTGTGTATAGGAACCTGTACCTCCAGCATGTGCTGTTTAGTGCTATGACAAGGATTAGGGCCCTAGGTCATGTAGCCTGGAGGGATTGTGAGGTGTTGTCATGGTGGTTGGCCGACTGCTATGGGTGTGACATACCTCTGTATGTCCGGCAGTGGTGAGCTCTGTGTATGACATATGCAATGCACTCTAGCTGTGGTTTTGTGAGTCAGTCTGCATAGGGCATGTGTTTGGGGCACTGTCACTCTTTGTTAGGTATGTCTGTGTCCTTTTCACTTGCTGTGGATGTCATGTGAGGTACATACCACATGGGGCATTGTGAGGAGTAGGGGATACACTGACCTATATTTCCCTAGATGGCACACCTTTTGTGATGACACGTACCACGTAGAGGGATTACAAGACTAGTGTGGAACTGTGATTATCAGAGGGGAGGCTACTGTACACCATGTCCCATGTTCCCTTCTGGCACCTTCAGTGTTGGGCAGGCAACCACCTATCTGGTAGTTAGTGTGTAAAGTGTTTTGGAATGGGGTATGGTACTGCAGTATCAACACTGGTGTTCAGTCAATGCGTTGGTCACCAGGCACCTGTTGCAGTATGTCTGACCCTGTGTCTCCCTCTCTCACTCTCTCTCTCTCACTCTCCCTCTCTCTCTCTCTATATATATATATATATATGTATATATATATATATATATATATATATATATATATATATATATATGTATATATATATATATATATATATATATATATATATATATATATATATATATATACACATACCTATATATATCCGGATATATCCATATGTATCTGTATATATCTATATATCTCTATATATATTTATACATGTATATATCTATATATCTACATATATCTATATATCTACATATCTATATATGTACATATCTATATATCTGTATATATGTATATATCTATATCTATCTCACTCTCTATATATATGTATATATGTATATATATATACATATATACAGGTATATATACACATACTTGTAAACATCCATTGCTGTACATATACATGCACATGTAGGCACATATACTGGCCACCTTTCATGTTGGGAATATCAATCATTAAACAGTTGTGAGACATACAATTTTGTAACAATATTGCACAGTGTTGTGCAGAATGCATTTTGTTGTCCTCAGGCCGTATAGCTGTAGCAGGCCTCACTGTCTCAGTCCCACGGCATTTAACCACCACATGACATATACCTGCACTGCTTGCTGTTTTCAATGCCACACACTACAACCTACATAGGTATGTGCACATAGCAACCTTCAACTACATATATATGGCTAGCCTTCACTATCAGTTGCAGTATGTCCCTTGCCCTATGCAAATCTGCATTTACATATAGATATAGACTGCGCACACATGTGGAGGGTTCACTGTATGTACAGTACCCTTCAGACACATCATTCGCATCCCACCAAATACATATCTGTTACATACCTTACCTTTGTATGTCTTACCTCTGTCTGTTGTACCTGTTGACGTTTATTGTTCTTTTTAAATATATATTTTTTTATTTTAGTGTCTCAAAACACCTCTGTTTGTTCGTTTGTTTGTTTGTTTGTTTGTCTGTCTGTCTGTCTCTCTCTCTCGCTTGCTCGCTCTCTCCATATGCTGCAATGATATTATTGCATGTGTGGACAGCAAGTACAGGCTGCTTTTGTAGGTATCTGCACATGTGCATGTGATGGCCTCTGCACCAATTGGTGCCCACCATTTAGTAATTGCATGCAGCCTGCTGTGTGTTAGTTGCAGTTCTCACTGTGATTTCAGGACACTGCTATAAAATGATAGGTTAGGTAGGCATAGGCCTTTCAGTTTTGCAAGGTGGGGACCATGCTTGTTTGCTGTGGACACTGTTGTGCGAGTCAGAAGGTTGGTATATGTCTCATATCTGCAGCTGGGCTGTAGCCGGTGAAATGCATGTTGTACTGAAACCTGACTGTTGCTTCTTCCAGTACACTCTTCTCAGTGTGTCAGTTTACTCACACCTCCTAATGCTAACACTGGATACATGTGAGTATGTACTTTCTTTTGGAATTAGGATATTAACTAGCATACAACAGTGGTTATTCCAATGTATTGCTCTGGCTTTCCTATATTCCCTTTACATTCACTCCTTTTAATGCATGTTATATTTCTGTCTGTCTTGAAATGTATTGCTCTGGCTTTCCTATTTTCCCTTTACATTCACTCCTTTTAATGCATGTTACATTTCTTTCTTGCAATGTAATGCTCTGGCTTTCATATTTCCCCTTTACATTCACTCCTTTTAATGCATGTTATATTTTTGTCTGTCTTGAAATGTATTGCTCTGGCTTTCCTATTTTCCCTTTACATTCACTAATTTTAATCCATGTTACATTTCTTTCTTGCAATGTAATGCTCTGGCTTTCGTATTTTCCCTTTACATTTACTCCTTTTAATGCATGTTATATTTCTGTCTGTCTTGAAATGTATTGCTCTGGCTTTTTTTCCCTTTACATTCACTCCTTTTAATACATGTTACATTTCTTTCTTGCAATGTAATGCACTGGCTTTCGTATTTCCCCTTTACATTCACTCCTTTTAATGCATGTTATATTTCTGTCTGTCTTGAAATGTATCGCTCTGGCTTTCCTATTTTCCCTTAACATTCACTCCTTTTAATGCATGTTACATTTCTTTCTTGCAATGTAATGCTCTGGCTTTTGTATTTCCCCTTTACATTCACTCCTTTTAATGCATGTTATATTTCTGTCTGTCTTGAAATGTATTGCTCTGGCTTTCCTATTTTCCCTTTACATTCCCTCATAGTAATGCATGATATATTTATTACAGCACCAAGCTATTGTATATCTGCTGTGGCTCAGTGGTAATTCATGCAGTCTAGTGTGTCCAAGGTCCGGGGTTCAAGACTGACAGGGGTATTTTATTTTGCTGATGAGCAGACTACAGGCCTTGTCATACAGAGTGACTAAGGCACTTTTAAGCAGTTGTAAGCGGGTTTGCACGAGTTTGTGCGACGCTTAGCTATGCTTATCTATGCTTAGCTAAGCGCACACAAGCGCACACCCACTGACTACACTTAAAAGCGTTTACTCCTGCTAACACCCGCGCTAATTTCTTTTAAAGAAAAGAAAATGGGGAAATAGGAAAGTGGTGAAAAAGGGGACACAATACTCTTTTTCAGGCTGCATCACTTATCTGATCTTAGAATACTAGCAGAAGCTTTATTCTAGGCTTATTTGACCTTTATTACTGGGTTACAACACTGAACTCTTTTACAGGCTGTCTCACTTATATTCTATAATAATACCAGCTGAATAATTACTAACCTGCCTGGTGGCGCAGCCTTACCAGCCTATCAGCATAGGCTTGCTGATTCGCGGAACGAACACTTGCAGCTGTAATATAAATGAAGGGATATTGGAACATACCTATCCATACTATAGGCTAGGATAGCATTTCTTACATACTTAATTACATGGATACTTACTCAGTAGTGGGGCATTGGGCATCTGATGGGCCTCCTGGATCCATCGGTTCAGTTGGTCCTCCTTTCGTCGCTTCAGGTCCGCATGGTGGTGATGGACCTGCTGACCAGTCCTAGGAATGCCTGTGGCACTGGTAAGATCATGTGCCAACTGGTTCCATGCCTCTGCCTTGTACGCTCCCCATTGAACCTGGCCCTGCATGAGTCGGCCTTCATGTTGGTGGACTAGGAGCCAAACCATATATTTGGACTCCTCAATGCCCCACCTTTGCACTCTAAAGTGATTGCCCTCTCTAACACCTGCCATCCTGACTGCAAATGAGTACCACAATCAGTTATGGCAAGTATTCCCGCCGATGGGGCTTAAATATGCCACATTTCCCGCACTTTTTTGTGATTGGCCGTTTTTGAGAATTCTAAGCTGACTGCAGACCTGCTTAATAATGGTTAATCTACCATTTCTAAGTATATGTATGCTAATAGTGGCTGTTTCTCCTAAGCTGTCATGGCTTAGTGGTTCTGTGCTTTGATTATGATGCACAGGGTCCTGGGTTCGAACCTTGTCACTCTTTTATTTTAATACTGTCTAGACAGGCTAGGGAGTGTGGCTGTGTTTAAGCAACCTAGCTCTGCGTTGCTCCCTGGTGCCCTACCGTGCCCTGGTTGGCGCGGCTCACACGTCCGCGCAAACACATTGCACTGGGTAAAGCGCTTTTAAACTATAGGCAACTCTGTTTAGCTGGGTAAAGCGCTATTAAACTATGGGCACCTTTGTTTAGCTGGGTAAAGCACTGTTAAACTATGGGCACCTTTGTTTAGCTGGATAAAGCACTATTAAACTATGGGTACCTCTGTTTGGCTGGCTAAAGAGCTATTTAACTATGGGCGCCTGTGTTTAGCTGGGTAAAGCGTTGCTTAACAGCAGGCTATTCTATATCTGGGTCCTTTAAAAATATATATTTTGTTGACTGATACATTGGCCATGTCACTGCTTTTAATAAAATTTTAATCATATGTCTGGTATTATTTCAAATACTGATTTAAACATAAATAAGAAGGGGAGTGGTGGGACTCAAACCGTGAATGCCTCCTCTTTTGTGCATATGCTCTACCATTATGCCATTGCAATTTGGTGTGATTTGCATAAACATTCTTTCTTATGCTCTTCCATGTCGGAATTGCTAACTATAGCTAAGCAATGGGCACACCCGCGCACACACGCGCAAATACGGGCAGCTATATCGTGGATTTAAAAAAAAAATAAATTAAATATTTTACTTTTTAGAACTGTGATGGGGGTTTACAGTGTCAAGGAGTGTGGTGTTGGGTGCAAGTACATTTAAGCGAACTCGCTCTTGTGTGTTGACATTTTGCTTTTACTACACTTGCAGGGGCGTGGATATTTAGACTGCTCAGCAGTCGGACACACCCCCTGCTTTCATACTCGGTCTATGTAAGAGTTACGGTTGAGTCAGCATGCCCTCATGAATATTCATGGCACGCTGACGTCATATCGTTCAACTGCAGCCTCCGAGTAAGACTTATTAAGTCTTACACGGAGGATTCGTGAATCCGGGGGTCAGTGTCTCATTTTTATCTCATTACCCCACAATTTTATCTTAGTTTGTATTGGTGCATGATGTGAAATATTTATTGGATATGTGTATTGAAGCTTTCAGTTAAATGTACATGCTCCTGTGAAATATAATTTTTATCCAGTCTAGCCCAGTTGTTGTACCTTGGAGAATATGTATATTCTGTATGAGTCCCTGCTACTGAATTCACTTAATCTATACCAAATATTTTCTTTAGAATTCTACCCTCTTTTGTGATATTTTCCATTGTAGGTCTCCTACCTATAAATAATATAAAGCTGAATATTTCTCCCATTTTTTAAACTCCATAATGGCAGTTTTTAGTGGAATATAAATACATGCCTGCATGCTCCTCCTCCCTTGCCAATAGTCCCCTACTACCACAAATCTAACACTACTGTCTTTTTTTCTCTCCTAACACTATTGAAGCCTATCGAGAAATTCAAATTAGTACTCCTCTTTTTATTTGTCCCTGATATTCTGCTGAACATCCATCCTGAAATCTTTCTTAGTCAAATTCACAAACTCATTTCTTTACAAATGCATCTCATGCAGCATTGCTATTTGCACTTTGCATTTCTTAATTTAATTCAGTACTCCTTCCCAATCATTAGTGGAGTTCCGTTGTGGCGACCCCTAATCAGGAAAAGCCGAAAAGACAAACAAACCCCTTCCTTTTTGGCTATACCTGTAAAGCTATTTACTTTCCAAAATAATGTGAATAGATCAGCCATTATGATAAAAGCTGTTGCTTCCACCTATTATACATAACAGTTTTTTGAATGTGTATTTCCAACTTTTGTCTTACATGCACACAGCAATGTTTGGCAGGCTGATCTTTTATACAGTTTTTTTTTCTCTTCTCCCTTTGTTTCTCTACAACATTTTTCAAGACTTATTGCTTTAATGAAAACCCTTAAACAACAAAACTGAAAACATTTCAGAACATCCCCATCCCTCTGGTTACATTTAAAACAACTAACTCCTGATACTGGCCATGTAACTGAACTAGTGGCTTCCCCTGTTACTGGCAAACTCTGCTGGGGTGATTTGGGAGGAATGATTGAGCCCAACAGAATGCTGAAGGACAGCAGATTATGGTGCTCATTCCTGTAAGACACAATAATTAAGGTAGGGCCAGGGTTGCAGGCATATGATATTACAGTACAGCACTGTAGTGGGGTCAGCAATGCCAATGCAGATGGACTCTCAAGACAGGGTATGAGTTAATGTGGTCCTAGACAGGCCCATTTCTCTCAAGCAATGTTTTTGAGGGTCACTTGAAAAACTAACTTGAGTCTTCAAAAGGGGGGAGAGATGTGATGATGTGAGGTATTGCCAGCTGTATCAGGGAGAGTAGCACAGTGCATGTGTAACATATGCCAGTATAGCTAGCTGGAGTTTTGTAAATAATTTTGTGTTATTTGCCTATCACACTGATTTGTACAAATGAGTGCATTAAAAATGTATCAACCATGTTATTATAACTGATTAAATGTTTATATTTAAACAAATAATTCTGGAAGGGAAAAGTAGAATTTTTTGAAATTGTTCTATAGCTTTCAGATACTGCAACAGATCTTAGCAAAGCCCTGATTGTGTATTGTGCTCATACCTCTAAACCTGGAAACATCAAAAATCTGGACAAGGCCCATGAAAAATAGGTACAAATCTGTACACTAATTAACATTTAATTTGCATACATAATTGCATAACCCCACCCACTCCAGTGGAATTGTGGGATGCCAACTTTCAAACACAAACTGAAGAACAGACAACCAAAATATGGCACCAGAGATCCCCTGCAGCCATTTCAATGTCCCATTACCTAGCTATTTCACCCCATTTGCCATAAACACTGTAATTTGCATACTGCTTTACTTCTACAATGATTGTTTGGATTTAACTCATTTAACATGTTATAACACAAACGCTAAGACATCTGCTAAACAAAGCAAAACTGTCTCACAATGAAAATAGACTTAACATTAAAACTTTTCTGCCCTTGAAACTCATATTCATTGAAACAGAATTGAAACCCACATTCAAAGAAAATGCATCTGGCCAGTGGAGGATAAAGATTACCTTTGGGCTGTTTTCAAATCATAGACCCCTTGCACACAAATCATACATCCTTGTACAATATAGTACACTTGTTAGAGCACATTTTAAATTAATTTTTTTGAACATTTTTCCAGTAAGCAATGAAACAAAATACATGAACCAATATTGAAAACTGCCCAGGTCAGAACATTTCTATCATAAAAGTCTACTCAGACTTCTAATCCACCAGTATCAGTAACTATGCACAATCTCTGCAGAAGTCAGTCCCCCTTGCACACAAATCATACATCCTTGTACAATATAGTACACTTGTTAGAGCACATTTTAAATTTATTTTTTTGAACATTTTTCCAGTAAGCAATGAAACAAAATACATGAACCAATATTGAAAACTGCCCAGTTCAGAACATTTCTATCATAAAAGTCTACTCAGACTTCTAATCCACCAGTATCAGTAACTATGCACAATCTCTGCAGAAGTCAGTCATCTAATTAATTCCACATTAAAGAGATCTATAACTAATGAAGAGGTTGCTGCTAGCAAACAACGTTATATTTCATTGTTTCATCTACAAATAAAGTGACTGTTGCCCTTTAGGAATACATTGCCTATTTTACATAAAAAATAAACAAACAAGCTAGTAATATTGCAATAGGGAATGGATGGCAAACTGATAACAGGTTCATAGTGACTAGGTATCTCTGGCAAAGAGGACATTCTCAGGACTGCAGCATCCACCCCCTTTAAAAGTACAACACAGTACAGTATCAACAATCCATCTACATACTGTATGATTAGAACCCACATCTTTCTACATCAAATATAAGTATTCTACCTGTTGTGCTACTAACATGAGCAGACATGACATAAGCAGTACTAAACTTCTCTCCCCTGAAGAGCTATGCAGCACAAGAAATCTGGAAAAATGAAAATGTATTGGGTGGGGGGACAAAGGCCCAAAACCAGGGACACATTTTAAACATTGCTTGTATAACAAATCTTAGAAAAGTTGCTAGAATAAAATGTTGTGTTACCACTCTGACTATTGTCTGCCTCTTTCATTCTTGAGCTCTCTTTGCATATTTGTGTGTCTATCTTTGGAGAAAGATAAAAATATTTTCCTGGCTCCTAAAGAAGTGAAAGGCATATGATCTTTGTGTTTAATTCCTCAAAACATAAATCAATCTGATTTTAAGCACAGAACCTCAATATTCTAAATATGTTATTTTTCCCCAAGATGTACTGTTGCAGTGCATAGGTATGTAGACCTGCAAAAAACATGTTGGGTGTTTTATTCAGCATGACTGCACCCATTTAATGTTTATGCTTTCCAGAGTGCCAGAAATTAAATTCCGTAAAGACTTGAATGCTCAGTATGTAAGAAGTGTGAACTTAAGCCTCTGTTGAGCACAATAGCATCCTTGAGAAAGAGCAAGCTAAATCTTAATTTCGTACATTCCTTGATGGGCATTAAACAATTTGAATTAAAAAGACAGATGCCCACTCATAAAAAGGTGCAGAGAATGTTGCATGGTAAAAGTTCAAGACTGAATTACTAAAGAAAGCTAAGAAGAGCATATTTTGTGTGTGAATTATATCAGATCATGGATTCACATCTGACAACTGTGTAATTATATTCATGCAAAATATCTATCTTACCCCCATTAAAAATCAAAAACAAAGCCATAGTTACATGAATTTATATTTCTGTACATTTTGTTGTGTCTGTTGCCATCAAGCTGAATTTAACAGTGAGATTGTGAGAGTGAAAGAAACACACACACCTCTTAAAGTAACTACTGCTGTCAGTGTCAGGAGATTAAATGTGGCAAGTAAAACCAGACTGCTTTCTCACTTAATTCACCTGCTGTTTGAGCACTTAAATGAAAACCAGACTGCTTTCGCACTTCCGTTTGAGCACTTAAATGACAGAACTGCCTTCAGAAAGAAGGCAAAGTAGACACACACACAATGACCACCATTTCAGCACTTAAATCAGAGAACTGCCTTCGAAAAGAACCAGAGTCAGACTGCTTTCGCACAAAGTAGAGCACTGCTTCCAAGTTCTTCTTACACACTCAGTAACTGTGCGGTTTGACCACTTAAAAGAGAGAACTGCCTTTGAAAAGACACAAAACCAATACAAAAGATGTGTGCAAGTCTGAAGTAGACCAAAACCAAAAAACAGGACTTGCACGAGTGCCCAAATGAAGGTCAAAAACCAAACTCCTTAGATAAGCACAAGCACTTTAATTCCTTAACGCTGCAACACAAAAGAATACGTTTTCGACATAGAATCCAAGTCTTCATCAGAGATGAACAAATCACAGTAGACCTCACATCAATTTATACCATTCAACCTGTGCAAAATACAATGATAATTAGTCATTAACATACCTTAATTGAACAAATAATTTAAAGGTAAAAAAGTGCAATAAAAGTTTCCCTTTTAAAAAAACTTTAAAATCATTGTTAAAATACAATCCATGAAGTAATTATAAATATAAATATAAGTAATATAATTCAACATTTTATACTTTGGCTTTCAATTCATATAACATAAAACTGCATTTATTTCTTTTTCATTTTAAAAAAACTGCCTTTTGTATTCCTTAATGTTAAACATATACCTAAAACCCTTGTATTTAGTGCCATCTTGTGGCTGTATCTCAAATCACAATTTAGCAGCTCTTAGTTTCAAAGCAGAAGTAATGGAAATCATATCATTTAAACCTGGGGGTTTTGTGGAATCTAAAACAATCTGCCAAAATAACTCCCTATATTCGAGTTTTGCCTCCCACATACCCCCTCTCAATTCCTTGGGTACTATTTCCAAAACATAAAAAAGAAAAGTTGCTTGCGGACAAATCAAAGTATGTCTGTAAAGGGCATTTTTATTATTTTGCTTCCTAATTTCGTAACTGTGTTCATAAGTACAATTTCTTAATTTTCTCTCCGTTTTGCCTATGTAGAATGAAGTACAAACCTTACAAGTAGCCATATATACCACACCATTGGTGTTACAGTTGGAAAAACATTTGCTGGTAATCTCCCTATTTCTTGATGTAACTAGAATACTACCCTTGTTATGTATTAAAGGGCATTGTGGACAACTACCACATTTAAAAGTACCGGGTCTTTTTGAAGAAGTATTTGCTTTCCCAAACTCAAAAAATTGTTTGAAATTTACATCCTTACGGAAAATAAATGTCAGATTTTTATTTTTGAGTGTCTCAAGGTCAGAAATCTCTGTAAACCTATTCCATTCTCTAGTTATAATTTGTTTTATTGCCTGCATCTGCATCTGCATCTCCTGAAAAATCCATAATGTATGCGTCATCCCATTTGTTCTCTTCTTGGGTGTTAGTATTATCTTTAATAAGCTCATAATTAGATTTTCCAAGGATGGGAGCAAACCTGTTGTTCCTTTCCAAAACCACTGACTCCATTGTTTCTTGTAATAAGGAATTAGGGTAACCACTTTTACTAAACATTTCCATTAATTTTGCACACTCAGTTGTAAAATCTTCTTCACCAGATGTCATCCTGCTCACCCTGACCAACTGTCCTTTAACCAAGTTCTTTTTCTGAAAATAAGGGTGACTACTCTGGAAATGTAGATAAGAGTTGGAAAATGTTTCCTTTCGATGGATGCATGATACAAAACCACCCGGTTCTTTCTTAATGTTAACATCCAAATAAGTAAGATTTTCAGTATTATAAGTGTAAGTAAAATCCAAAAAGTTTGTGGTATTTTTAATATAATGCAAAAACTCTATAAATTTCTCATGAGTGTCTGTCCAAAAAATCACTATGTCGTCCAAGAATCTTTTATATAACGACCAACAATCTATGAAAGGACAGTTTAAAATGTAAAGTTGTTCCCATCTTGACAAAACTAGATTTGCATATGTGGGGGCACATTTGGCCCCCATTGCTACCCCTCTTTTCTGTTGAAAAATTTCCCCCTGGAAAAACATAAAATTGTTCTGAAGAATTACATCCATAAAAGTTAAACAATTCCTAAAGTCGTTTGACGTAAACATTTTACTGTCTCTCATGATGTCTTCAAACCACTGAAGCCCTATGTCGTGGGGGATTGATCCAAACAGATCAACAACATCAAGAGTAACAAAAGCCAAGTCTGCTGAGTGTAATTCTGGTTTGACACATCTGAGAAAATCCCATGAGTCTTTCAGAACCAATGGGCTATCGTATGACAACTTTTTAAATTTTTCATCCACAAATTTAGCTAAAGAGGATGTAACTGAACCCTCGGATGCCACAATAAGCCTAAGTGGCGGATTAATTGGGTCCTTATGTGCCTTTGGAATTCCAAAGACTGATGGAACCCTTGGCTGTGTATTCAAAAGAAAATTGTAGGTATCTTTGTCAATGGACCCCTCAAGTAGTAAATCATAAAGTAATAGTTTAACCTTTGAGTTTGCTAAATTGACCTCATTGATAGAAGCTCGTGAATATTTATCTGTGTCATTTAGTAAATCTTTCATTTTAGATTCATACAGAATGTAATCCATTAAAACTGTACTGCCCCCTTTGTCCGGGTGCATAATTCTGATATCCTTATTGTTTCTTAATTCATTTAATACTCTCCTTTCCGCTTCAGTAAGGTTAGAAAAAATCCTGTGTTCAGATATAACCTTCCTGATTTCTCTTTCTAATATAAAATCAAGATTTTTCAACTGTGGGTGTAATGGTGGGTTCATCGTACTTTTCCTCTTTAGTGTGGCTGTTTGCCTAGGTAATGTGTTATTGTCCTGAAATATTAAAGAAAAATTCATTTTCCTAAGAAACATTTTTAAATCTAAAATAGATCTAGGTAGACTAACTTTTCTACTAGGAATAAATTTAAAACCTTTTGACAAAAGATGAAAATGCCCTTCATTTAGTTCTATGTTGCTGTAGTTAAAAATCTTAAAATCATCTAATGTAAAAATATTACCTTGTCCAAAAATAGTTGTATTATTTTGTCCTTCCAGAGTTAATGATAGTTCCGTCTGAAGTTGGCAATAAAACAAATTATAACTAGAGAATGGAATAGGTTTACAGAGATTTCTGACCTTGAGACACTCAAAAATAAAAATCTGACATTTATTTTCCGTAAGGATGTAAATTTCAAACAATTTTTTGAGTTTGGGAAAGCAAATACTTTTTCAAAAAGACCCGGTACTTTTAAATGTGGTAGTTGTCCACAATGCCCTTTAATACACAACAGGGGTAGTATTCTAGTTACATCAAGAAATAGGGAGATTACCAGCAAATGTTTTTCCAACTGTAACACCAATGGTGTGGTATATATGGCTACTTGTAAGGTTTGTACTTCATTCTACATAGGCAAAACGGAGAGAAAATTAAGAAATCGTATTTATGAACACAGTTACGAAATTAGGAAGCAAAATAATAAAAATGCCCTTTACAGACATACTTTGATTTGTCCGCAAGCAACTTTTCTTTTTTATGTTTTGGAAATAGTACCCAAGGAATTGAGAGGGGGTATGTGGGAGGCAAAACTCGAATATAGGGAGTTATTTTGGCAGATTGTTTTAGATTCCACAAAACCCCCAGGTTTAAATGATATGATTTCCATTACTTCTGTTTTGAAACTAAGAGCTGCTAAATTGTGATTTGAGATACAGCCACAAGATGGCACTAAATACAAGGGTTTTAGGTATATGTTTAACATTAAGGAATACAAAAGGCAGTTTTTTTAAAATGAAAAAGAAATAAATGCAGTTTTATGTTATATGAATTGAAAGCCAAAGTATAAAATGTTGAATTATATTACTTATATTTATATTTATAATTACTTCATGGATTGTATTTTAACAATGATTTTAAAGTTTTTTTAAAAGGGAAACTTTTATTGCACTTTTTTACCTTTAAATTATTTGTTCAATTAAGGTATGTTAATGACTAATTATCATTGTATTTTGCACAGGTTGAATGGTATAAATTGATGTGAGGTCTACTGTGATTTGTTCATCTCTGATGAAGACTTGGATTCTATGTCGAAAACGTATTCTTTTGTGTTGCAGCGTTAAGGAATTAAAGTGCGTGTGCTTATCTAAGGAGTTTGGTTTTTGACCTTCATTTGGGCACTCGTGCAAGTCCTGTTTTTTGTTTTTGCCTTTGAAAAGAACAAGAATGCTTTCTCAATGATTTCTCACTAGTTAAATTAGAGTACTACGGCTGCTTAAGTTCAAGCTCTTACACACAAACACAATAAATGCCACTGCCGTTTGACCACCTAAACGAGAGAAGTTGGAACTACTTTTGAAATGAAGCAGACTGCTTTCTCAATTCTGTTAAATAAGAGTACTTGCCTTCAAGTTCTTACACACACAGTTGCCACAGATATTATGATCTCTTAGTGACTGCAAACATTCCTAGTGACTACTGCCCTTTTCTTTCCAGTTATTCTTTTAAAACTAAGTCTCACTTCCCACAATTTGTATATTTTAACCAGTTCCAGAGAACAAGCAAGACACCCTTCTATACACCAGTCTCGGCATACACTTACCTTTACTCCGTGTGCGGAGCGAGGAAAATAAAAGAAATCCTTTCTACGCACACTTCTTCTCCGAGTCCGTGCAGAGCGAGGAATTCAAGGCAGGCTTCTAAATAAAATAAATCCTTCTCTAGTCTCCACACAATAAAATAAATCATTCTCCGTGCAGCCAACAATGAGGAAATCCAGGCTTCTAAATACGAGAAATCCTTTCCGCACGCACTCACTTACTTTCGACGAGCCTTCTAAATGAAAATACAGCCTTGCTTTCTGTTCCCGCTCTTGGGAAGCATTTGAACTGTGGAAAGCTTGATTCCGACAGGCTGGTAGCCCTGGCGAGCTGACGTCATCACGCACGTGATGACGTCAGCTCACAATGCGCGAAAAATAAAAAAATTTAAAAAATAAATAAAAAAAAAAATCGGAAACGAAGGGGTGCCACTCATGAATCGTGGCACCCCATTATTTGGACCCCAAAACTCGGTAAAAACCGAGTAATTCGGGACAGTTGGGAGGTATGATTGTGCTAGAGTCAGGTGGTCAAATGTGATATCATTCTATAAACCAGCACTGAGAGGATGGAACTCTCACATCAGTTTGTTTTGTTTTCTTTTTTTTTCTTTGGAACCTGATATAAAGATCTATGGCAGTGATCACAATTAGTTGTTCAGTTCAGTTCAGTTAGTTGGAAGCTCATCACTTTGCCTTGTGGAAGTAAGCATCTCAGCATCCTATCTTGCCTTGCTGTATTAAGTTAGCTAGGGAGCAGTTATTCTTTAGACAGCCAGGAAATACAGTGAGATTAGTTAAGTATTGTTTTTCTGTATCTGTGTGAATCTGTCCAACTACGTTATTTTTATTTCTTCTGTGATTGAAACTCTGGTGTTTATTGTACTTAGATATTTAGTAGTCTCATGTTTTCTATTTTATTATTTATTATTAAATATTTGTATACCTTTCATTGTGGCAGGCCTTTCAGAGAATATTTTTCACATCTTGAGAATACTTGCACTTATTTTTGTGACACCTTGGCCACTCTTAAAAGACTTGCTACTTTGGTTACACTCTACCATTTATATTAGTATCAATTTTACTCAGTATAATTGAATACCCTTGTAAGAGCCTTAGAGTGGTTGACTGGTGGCAGCATAGTTATCTTATAGTCTGGGTAGAAGGGGTACAGCTGGTAAATCTGCGCCAGCCTTTCCTAGGAGTGTGTGTGTGTGTGTGTGTGAAAATCAAATACCTCAGTGTGGGTGTGTCAGCTACTTGGAACTGAGACACAGTGTTCTAAAGTGAGTCTTATTTGGGATCTGGAGAGACAGATAGTCCAGTCTCAAGTCTGGAGTATATTCCCCGTGTGCTCTTGGGGGAAATTGGGATCGATGCAGAGAGCTACATCTGAGGATACTGTATAGATCCATACCTGTTTTTACTGACCATCTCTCGCTGGTATCACTGGTGAGGATTGAGGCTCCTTGATTATTGACCTGGAGTAGATGGGCCATCACATATCGGTGGCAGAGTGGTGGGATCTTAACTGAACTTCAGTAGCCTGTAGGCAGTTGTCACTGAAGGTGTGTGTACTCTCAACAGCCACAAGATACACATTAAGAGTTTAATTTTCACAACAGTTTTATTTTTTTTTTTTTTTAGTTTAGTTTTGTCAGGGAAAACAGGACAAGATGTCAGCAGAGGATTATGGTAAGCTGACAAAGAGCCAGTTTGCCAAGGTGTGCAAAGCCAAAGGACTGGTGTCTGATAACTGGACTAAAGAGGAAAATATTTCAGCCTTAATTGTAGCTGCTGGGTGGACCAGTCGCCAGGAGGAAACCAGTCTGGTGATGGAGATGTGCAGCCTTCAGATCCATCTGGAGACTTGAACTGGATGCTGAAGAAAAGGATAATCAGCATCAGCATGAGAGAGAGAAATGCTGACCCATCGTCAGGGTCATAGAGGTAATGGGGAAGGGAATAACCAGACCCCAGAAGCAATAAAGGTCATTACATTTCTTCCACAATTTGCAGAGGAGGATGACTTTGATAGTTTTATTCATACATTTGAAAGAGTATGTAAACAGTATAATGTTGACCAAGATCTCTGGGTATAGTTCCTGACCTCCTGACTTTATGGTAAAGCTGTAACTGCTGTTTCTAAATTGTCTGATACTGATTGTTTAAGCTGTGATAGAGTAAAACAATGTTTATTGAACTGTTATACTTTAACAGCTGAACCTTACAGAAAAAAAGTTTCATGAGCATAGACGCAAAGCAGATGAAACTGTATGTGATTATATTGCTGAGTTAAGTCTCAGGTCACCACTTTTGAGAGGCTGGCAGGCCTTTTGGTGAGGGAACAAGCTCTTAGTATTTTGTTTCAGGGCATGAGAATCTGGTTGGCAGACCAAGAGTATAACTATGCAGATGAGCTGGGGAGAAAAGGAGATTTCCACTTAGCAAGCAGGGCATCACTACCCAAGAAGAGGATACCCATTGCTGTACATTGATGTAAGGGAACACATAGTGGGCAGCCTAAATCACCCCAACAGAGTCTACCAGTAACAGGGGAAGCCACTAGTTCAGGTACATGGCCAAGATCAGGGGTTAGATGTTTAAATGTAACTCGAGGGGCCATGTAGCATGCAAATGTCCACTGAAGCAAGTTGGGGAACAAAAGGTGAGGAAGCCAGCAAGTGGGAATAGCAACGTGTCAGTAGTAAGTTGTCTGGAGACAGTGGGGGTACCAAACTATCACTGGAGTTTGTTTACTATCTTAGTGGATGGAAGACAGCCAGTGCTAAGAAAGGCACAGCCTCTCAGACAACTGTTGTGAAGCCTGCAGTGGTTTAAGAGGAGCAGTACTTGCTTAGACAGTCCACTCCAATCAGAGCTTTAGGAGAGATCCCATTCCAAATACCTTTGTCCAGGGTTCATCTTGACTGGGAGGGTGGAAAAGGAAGCAAGCAGGTAGCTGTGTTTGAGGATATTTATGCAGATGTCTTGATAGGGAATGAATTTGATAATGCATGCAGTTACACACAATCGGGCTTGGAGGCAGGCATATAGGTCTAGTAGCCTGGGGAGACCTAGTCAGACCCCACACCTGAAGCTGTGGCAGGTGATGTGGCTATTTCAGGGAAGGAACTACCCTGTAACAGTGAGCCTGAAAGTGAGCCACAGCTGCTGGTAGGTACTGGTGTTCCCATGGACAGGCTGACTGCAAGAGGAGAGGTGAGTGGTAGTATCCAGGCTGAGAGTGAGGCATGACTGTCAGAAGATACTAGGCTTCCTGTGGAAGGGGAGCTGGGAGTGGTCATGAAGGTGGAGTTGAGACAGGCTCAACTTTTGGACCCTACTTTACATGGCTTGAGGGAGGTAGCTAAGGAGGCACCTGATGCTCAAGTAAAAGGGGAGTCTGCATACTGGAACAAAGGATTACTGTATAGAGAGTGAACCCCTGATGGAGGGCTAGTGGGTGAAGTAATACAGCAGTTGGTAGTGCCCAGAGCTTACCATCTAGCACTTCTAGCCATAGCTCATGATATTCCTTTTGCAGGTCATGCGGGCATAAAGCATACCAAGAAACATATTATGCAGAACTTTTATTGGCCTGGGATTGCAGAGGATGTAACAGGGTATTGCAGGGCCTGTGAGTAGTGCCAAAAGGTAAGCCAGGCAGGGGACAAGGTCAAAACTTGCCTGTAACAGAGTACTGCAGGATGTGTGAGCAGTGGAAAAAGGGTAAGCAAGGCAGGGGACAAGGGCAAAACTACATTGATGCCTTTGCCTGTTATTGAGGAGGCATTTCAGAGGGTAGCTTTGGATATTGTGGGGCCTCTGAGTACCCCAATTTCCACAGGGAAGGAGTATAACCTGGTGGTAGTAGATTATGCTACTAGATACCCTGAGGTGGTGGCTCTGCCCTCCATCAGGTACAGAAGGTGGCAAATGCTTTGTTAGAGATTTTCAGCAGGGTAGGTTTCCTGAGATAAATACTGACTGAGAGAGGTGCCAATTTCATGTCAGACCTGCTGGCTTGTCTGTGGAAGCATTGTGGGCTGAAGGACCTAAAGACCACCCTACCACCCCCAGACTAATGGTCTTGTGTAGAGGTTAAAGACCATGATACAGGCATTTTCAGACCAGTATAAGAGAGAGAGCGGGACAAATATTTGCCCCAGCTACTGTTTGCATACAGAGAAGTACCCCAGGAATCCACAGGTTTTTCATCCTTTGAGTTGCTGTATGGGCATAGGGTGAGGGAGGCCTTTAAATTTGATTCATGATGAGTGGTAGGCTGAGTGTGAATCCCACAAGGAGTCCACTGTGGCATATGTCTTAAACCTCAGAACAAAGGTTAGAGAGCTCATGGCCTTGGCCCAGGAGAACCTGGCAGGACCTGGCAGGAGCCCAACAGCAGAAAAAGGTCTGGTATGACAGGAATGCTCGACCCCAAGAGTATGCTGTGGGACACCAAGTTATGGTGCTTATTTATGTCAGACACAATAAGCTGTGCAGGCAGCTTGGGAGGTACCTTTCGAAGTGGTAAGGAAGGTCAGTGGTGTTAGTTATGTGGTAAACCTGCTAGGCAGGAGATAGAGACACAAATTGTACTATGTGGACATAATGAAGCTTGAGCATGTCAGGGAGTGCCTGGGTAGACTGCAAAGGGCAGGATTGACTACTGAGCCCAGTAAGTGTCAGGTGGAAATGGCAGAGGTCTCCTACCAGGGACATAGAGGGGGGAGTGGTAAGGTTGGCCAGAACCTGCCAAAGTGGAAGCTATTCAGGTGTGGCCTGCCCCTGTTCCCAAAAATCAGGTGACGGCATTCTTGGGGACAATGGAGTACTATAGAAAGTTTGTTCCCAATTATAGTACAATAGCTGCTCCCCTCAGAGTTCTCACAAGGAAAAAACAGGCCAGATAAAGTAGTGTGGACCCCAGCCTACAAGCAGCATTCCAAAGCTTAAAGAGGCCTTAGGAGGACACTCCATGTTAGCCAGTACTAATTACAGCAAAGAATTTGTTGTGTAAGCTGATGCTTCAAACTGTGGGGTGGGACTGTACTCAGCTAAGTTTCCTCAGAGGGAGAAGTGTCCCAGTTTTATATCTCAGCTGTAGACTCCAACCCAGGGAGAAATGCTATGCAGCTGTAGAAAAAGAATGTGTAGCCATAGTATGGGCACTGCAGAAATGTCAGCCTTATCTGTATGGAAAGAAATTCACTGTGGTTACAGACCACAATCCCTTAACAGGGCTACATAGAGTCAGCCAACAAAATGCCAAGTTATTAAGGTGGAGCCTAGCATTGCAGGCAGTACAGCAATGTAGTGGGGTCAGCAATTCCAATGCAGATGGACTCTGAAAACAGGGTATAGGGTAATGTGTTCCCAGACAGGCCCATTTTTCTCAAGCAACATTTTTCAAGGGTCACTTGAAAAACTAGCTTGAGTCTTCAAAGAGGGGAGAGAGATGTGATGATGTGAGATATTGCCATCTGTGCCAGAGAGAATAGGGCAGTGCATGTGTAACATATGTCAGCATAGCTAGCTGGAGGTTTGTAAATACTTTTATGTGATTTGACTATCACATTGATTTTTTACAGATGCCTGCATTAAAAATGCATCAACAGTATTATTATAACTGATTAAATGTTTATGTTTAAACAAAGAATTCTAGAAGGGCAAGAGTAGAAGTTTTTGAAATTGTTCTATACCTTTCAGATACTGCAACAGATCTTAGCAAAGCTCTGATTATGTATTGTGCCAGAGTCAGGTGATCAAAAGTGAAGTTATTCTATAACCAGCATTGAGAGGATGGAACTCTCACAGCAGTTTGTTTTGTTTTATTTTCTTTGGAATCTGATATAAAGATCTATGACAGTTATCACAGTTAGTTGTTCAGTTCACTTCAGTAAGTTAGAAGCTCATCACCTTGCCTTGTGGCAGCAAGCATTTCAGCATCCTATCTTGCTTTGCTATATAAATTAAGTTAGCTAGTTATTCTTTAGGCAGTCAGGAAATACAGTGAGATTAGTTAAGCTTTGTTTTTCTTCATCTGTGTGAATCTGTCCAACTGTGTTTTTTTTATTTCTCCCGTGATTGAAACTCTGGTGTTTATTGTACTTATATATTTAGTATTCTCATGTTTTCTATTTTATTATTTATTATTAATTATTTTATACCTTTCATTGTAGCTCATCTTTTAGAGAATTTTTTTTAACATCTTGAGAGTACTTGTGCTTATTTTAGTGATGCCTTGGCCACTCCAAAAAGCCTTGCTGCTTTGTTTACACTGTGCTATTTATATTAGTATTGAATTTACTCAGTATAATTGAATAACCTTGAAAGAGCATTAGAGTGGTTGACTGGTGGCAGCGTAGTTACCTTATAGTCTGGGCAGAAGGGGTATAGCTAGTAAATCTGTGCCAGCCTTTCCCAGATGTGTGTGTGTGTGTGTGTGTGTGTGTGTGTGTGTGTGTGTGTGTGTGTGTGTGTGTGTGTGTGTGTGAAAATCAAATTCCCAAGTGTGGTTGTATTAGCTACTTGTACCTGGGACACAGTGCTCCAAAGTGAGTCTTGTTTGGGATCTGGAGTGATAGTCCAGTCCCAGGTCTGGAGTGTGTTCCCTGTGTGCTCTTTGGGGAATTTGTGCTTGATGCAGAGAGCTATATCTGAGGATACTGTGTAGATCCATTCCTGTTTTTAATGACTGCCTCTCACCAGTGTCTCTGGTGAGGTTTGAGGCTCCTTGATTACTTGCTGGGAGTAGAGAGGCCATCACACTCCCCTTTTCCTTTGTCCCAGATATTCTGCTGAATGTTGTTGTGTCTTTTGGCTTTTCCCAGTTAGGGGTTGCCACAGCAGAACTCCAGTCCGCTAATGATTGGCAGTAGATTTTTATGTGCCGAGTTGCTGGCCCTGACGAAGGTACACCCATTCACGCATGTCTCCACACAGAAGATGCTCTAGCTGAGAATCGAACAGGACAACGTCTTACTGTGAGGTAACAATGCTACTGCAGCACCACCACCGCAGTATAGATAGTCTGCTGAATATCCATCCTGAAATCCTTTCTTATTCAAATTCACAAGCTCATTTCTTTCCAGATGTGTCTCCTGCAACATTGTTGTTTGCACTTTACATTTCTTAATTTAATTCAGTACTCCTTACTTTTTGGATATATCGTTAAAGCTATTTACTTTCAAAGATAATATGAATCGAGCAGCCATTATGTTAAAAAGCTATTGTTCTCACCTATTATGCATAACAATTTTTTGAATGTGTATTTTCAACTTTTGTCTTACATGTATACTAATGTTTGGCAGGCTGATTTTTTGTACATTTTTTTCTTCTCATTTCCCTTTGATTCTCTGTAACATTTTTAAAACTTTGTGCTTTAATGAAAACCCTCAAAAAAATAACCAAAAATATTTCAGCACATCCCATCCCCTATTAACTTAGAACAAAAACACAGAACTATGTATATTTTCAACAAATGAAGTTTAACCCTCCAGATATGAACAGTTGCCCAAAATCAACAACTGCAGCCACAGGCATGCCCTAATCTAATTTGGCGTAGTGGTATGTTGCTCTGACTCTAGTGTACAGGTTCCTGTGTTTGAGACTTGGCAGTGATGACTTTATGCCAAGCAAAATTCCAAATTAGCACTCCAAGAAAAATCTTGATGAGTGGACTTTTTATATATATTTTTATATGTACTTTTATAGCATAGGATGTGATGTCATAGTTTTACTTAATTGATTAATTGTTAGGTGTATTTAATTATGTACTTCACTAATGGAGATTTATTTGGTCTGAAGAAGCCCTGTTGGGTAAAAGCGCTTGCCAGTTTTTACATTTTAATAAATCGATTTAGTTGCATTCTAATTGCCTCTGTGCAATGTGGTGGAATTCATGCTTTGGACTATATGAACTCTATGTGGATCGATTTGGTTGCATCCTAACTAATTGCCTCTGTGCAGTGTGGCGGAATTTGTGCTTTGGACTGCATGAACTTTATGTGGATCGTTCCTCTCAGCCTTGGTTTGCTCCTGTGCTATTTTGTTATTTGCTTTATTTGCTGGCCTTGGTGGAGAAGTATTTATTCCCTGGTAGTTTTCTTTTTATTTTTGTTATGAAGAATGCAATTTATATACAGAAATATATACAAATATGTTACAGTTTCTCTTATCAAACCTATAGGTGCAGCTTATATACAGAATATCTGCAAAGATATTACAGTTTCTCTTTTCAAACCTTTTAGTGTAAGAGGTTAGTTGCCATGAATAAGAAATTGCAGGGATTTGGAAGTAGATGAGGCTTTAGTCAGGGTTAGAGCAAGGAATGGAATTCCTAATGGAAAAAAATACAAGCTAATATCTTTGCAGCTCTAAGGAACTCAGCATTTATCATACCTTTCATCATTTTGACTTATTTGTCAAGCCTGTTTCCTTACAAAAAATGTTTATAGATTAAGCCAAATACATTAATCTAGACATCCATTTTTGTTAAAAAAAACAGGAGAATTAACTTAATTCTACATGCAATATTATCAGTACACTTTTACACCTGCTTCTTTCTAGCCTTTATCTTGTTTTAGTATAAAACTTGCTTACTTTAATATATTTAATGTATACAACAGTCACTGAAAATACTACCCCACATTTAAAATCCTCCTGACTGCACACTATACAAAACTGCTTTACAATATAACATGTAGTTTATACCATTAATTGTTTTATACATATACTAATAGGAACAAAAACTGTTTTACTTACAGTATATGCTTTATAGTCTACCCATAAATTTAACAAATTCAACAAAATTCCTTCATATGAGACCTTGAAACAAGGTCCCATCTCATAGTCAGGTTTGGAGGATACACTCAATGTTCTCTTTCAATTAGCAAATCCTGATGTAGAGCAGCAGTCCAGTTACTTATATGCACATTCATACAGACTTTGCCAGTGAAACCATTTCCATTTTGCCAAAGGAAATTGATTGAGAGACAAGAAAAAGCACAGCAGTTGACCAGAAGCATCAGGACTTGACCCAGAATATGGTGTTGGGAGATGGAGATGATCAGAAAAAAAAGCAACACTGACATTAGTGAATAAATGGGAAACTACAAAGCATGAATAACATTTGTGAAATATGGCTTTGCAAGAAAAAGTGGTTGAGAAAAACTGTCCTGGGATTCATTAACAATCATGTAGGCATTACACTAAGCCTACACAATTTAAGCACTTTAGTGTGATGAGCAGCAGTACTAATCGGGTTCCTATTGAGTGATCGCAGACTCATTTTGTCAAATGCACCTTATAGGTTCATACTAGGCTGACTGCCCTTGAGAGCCATTTTAAGCCTAGCCAATTATCCCCTGTGAGATTCAAACCCTGTATCTTGTGTTTGTAAGGCAAACACCTTAACCATTAGGCCACCCTACCAACCCCAAAATTTTCAGCGCTGCTAAGTTTCAAACCCAGGACCCTCTCAACTACAGTACAGTGCCTTAGCCCACTAGGCCACTCAGCTCTAATCTTAATCTTGATCGAACCTAAAAGAATGAAACGGTAAAATAGCAAAGCGACTTGTTTTAAAGTTTGTTTTTTTTTTTTTTTTTTGGAACAGCATTTTTTTTTCCCTTGGAAAAAAATTGATGTTCTGAGGTTTCAACAGTGTAAACTTTTGCTTACATGGGGTCTATTAATTATTGTTCGCTTTTGTAAGCATGCAGTAGTATAATATAGACCCTATTAATCAAATATGTTTGCTGCTTGTTGTGCCTACACATTTGCAAGCATCTTTTCATGGCTAGCAGTAATGTTCAAGGCCATGCAAAGGTGTTTGCAAGCATGAGCACATGATATAAACAAAACAGCTTGCTTCTAGGCAAACCCAATATGTGAACACGTGCTATAGCCCAGAAATAGTAAGGGCAAGTACATTGAAATAATTCTGAAGGAGGGAAAGTAAAATGAGGGAATTATACACAAATAACATTGGTTGTACTGCAGAAGTAGTTAAGAGGGGAGGGGACCTGGGGAAATGTACTTAGATACTGCACTCAAATGTGCTGAATTGTCAAAGAAACATTCATAATATCAATACTGCCATATTGATGTATTGATAATCTCACTGATAATATTTCACATATGCACATAAACAAAATATGACATGCTGACAAAGGCTGTGAAAGGGATATAAACCTACAGTGCAACAGATGGATTAATGTGATATAGAGACTGCGGTGGTAGTGCTGCGGTAGCATTGTCGCCTCACAGTAAGACGTTGTCCTGTTCGATTCTCAACTAGAGCATCATCTGTGTGGAGACATGCATGAATGGGCGTACCTTCGTTGAAGGTTGTGCATCAGAGCTGGCAACTCGGCACGTAAAAATCTACTGCCAATCATTAGCGGACCAGAGTTTCGCTGTGGCGACCCCTAACCGGGAAAAGCTGAAAGACAACAACATGTTAATAAAATGTTGATTTGTGATAACAGTTAACAGAAGAGTAGATACCTTATGGGATAAAAGCATAGACTGCAGTCATTGCATATTAGATTTATATTCAGAGAATTTATGTATGCTGTCTGACACCATGCTGTGGTATTCTGCACTTCAGCATGTATGCACAAGAAGAAGAAATGAAGCTTACAGCTGCTGTGTCATGTAATTGAGAAAGGGACATGCTTGTTTCCAATAACTGTTATTGGCACCCATAGGAAAGTGGTTTATCATACAGAGAAACGTAATAGACAAGCATGTGTTGTATAGTCATGTAAATGCTAAATGGTAATATAATAACACAACATATATAAGTGACAAATGACAACACAGACCTGATGACATCTTGATTACAATTTTTCCATTGGTAAATGGCACACATCTCATATATCATTATACAGAGCATACTCAGAATGAATTACTGGAAACAGTAACATAACAGAAATTCATACTTTCTGATGATCTGGCAGCATGCCATACAGTAAGAAATGATTCATGGAAGCCATCACCTGCCATTAAGCTGTACAGGTGAAGAAAAGAATTGCAGTAATAAAGAAATGTTTGGTTGAAGCCATGCAATACAGAGCATAATTATTTTGAAACAAAGCAATGCTTGTGAGCAATGAATCAAATAATAAACATTAGCATCTTGCCATTTTTGAACACATCATCTTCATCAGTCATCATTAACCCCCTTTTTCTACATGGGGTTGGAGGATTGTGCCAACTGTCACCATCTCTCTCTCTCTATTCAATGCCATTCTCCTACCTTCTTCAACACTCAAGCCTGACTATCATATGTCTTCTCTCGCACAATCCATTCATTTCTTTGCTAGACACCCATGTTTCCACTTGTCTTCTTCCTGTCTGTACCAAATCTTCTTCACCAGATTGTATTCAGCTTTTCTGCAAATGTGCTTGAACCACTGTAATCTCTGACATTTTCTGCAGTTGGAGCTACTTTGGCTTATGCTCTAATGTCCTCATTTCTTCATCTGCCCCACAGTGTATATCCTACCATCCATCTCAGGCACTTCATCTCCATCACCTCTATCTTCCTCAACTTCTCTGCCTTTACTGCCCAGGTTTGTGTACCATAGAGTAGTACTGGTCACACCACTGTTTTGTACAACTTACTTTTCAGCTTCCTTGGCATTCTTCTGCCATACCTACCCCTGCCACTCTGTGCCAGTTAGCAGCAACCCCTCTGATTCTAGCCTTGACCTGCTCATTCGGACTTCCCTTCTCCTTGACCACCCATCCCAAATACTTGAAGCTGTTAACCTGTTCCTCTATATTCCCTTCTATCCTAATTCTCAGCTTCTTCTGATTTCCCTCATTTTCTGCCAGTACAAAAGTCTTATCTGTACTCAGTTTCATCCCATGTGCCCTCAGTTTTGCATTCTATTCCCCTATCCTTTGCTGAAGTTCTTGCTCAGAGTCTGCCTGTAATGCTATATTGTCTGCATACAGCAACTTTGTTGCTCTGCACCATCCAAACCTATTTGCTAATGTAGTCCATCACCAGTATGAGCAGCAATGGTCTCAGAGCTGAACCCTAATGTACCCTCACTTCCACTGGGAACCACTCTGTGAGACTGAACACTTTTCGGACTTGAGTCACTGGTCCTTGGACATAGCTTGCACTAATGTTACCAAAGTTTCTGGAACTTTGAGCTAATGCAGGACTGACCAAATCATGTTTCTTGGGACCTAGTCATATGCTTTCTCCAAGTCTAAGAATGCCCAGTTGGTCTCTTTCCTTATCTCTAGCTTCTTTTCAAGTATCTTTTTCACTGCCAACATTGGGTCAGTTGTGCTACATTCTGATCTGAATCTGAGCTGCTCATCTTCTATCTTACTTTCTATACTTTGTGTAATTATTTATCAGTCACCATCTCCAGAACTTTCATGCAATCTGACAAGAGTTTGATACCTCTATACTGCCCACAGTTGTGAATGTCCCCTTTGTTTTTGAACACTGGCACTAGTATGCTTATTCTCCAGTCATCTGAGATATGCCTTTCTTTCCATACTGGTTCATAGGTTCATAGGTTCATACTAGGCTATCTGCCCTGGGGCAATTATAAGCCTAGCCCGATTCTGTATGGCTTACGCCACCTCTTGATTTGAGTATACTGTGCCCTTTACTATACTGCTACGAGTGCCCTCAGGAGCCAGTTCTCCATTAACTCACCCAACATATAGATCACATCTGCCGTGAACTCACCTGAGCCTGCTGCTTTCCCTGACTTAATTTTCCTTAGTGCTGTTCTTATGTCTTCTAAGTGGGCTCCTCCTCTTCTCTCATTGTAGGTTGTGTCTGGGCTGTAGCTTCTGTGGATTTGTTTTTCATACAGAAGCTGCTGGAAGTACTCCTTCCATCTGCCTTTGATGTCCTGTGGACTGGTGAGCAGGTTGTTTCTGGCATCCCTTGTGAAGGGTATACCTTTTGCCTTTTTGCTACAAGTCCAATGCACTACCCATTGTGCCACAGAGTCACAGACTGTCTTCTTTATATTTCTGTCTTTGCCTTGAAACCTGCAAGAGTTTCTTTGTGCCATCCATTGAGTGTCTTTCCAGAAGTTGGTAGAGTGCCTTGTTTTTGCTGTTGCAACTCTTCTCTTAGTGTCCTTGTTAGCCATCCAGTATTCATTCCCAGCCTCATCTGCCTTTTCTATCTACCACATTTTCCTGCACTCATTCTTTTGTTTGATGACTTCCTGGACCTCTGCATTCCACCACTATCAGCTTTTCTTTATACATTGTTTCCACACTTGGCTCAGCTGCATATCTGTTCTGTAGTCCTCACACACATGCTGTTTTGAGCCATTGCCATTCTTCTTCAGCTCCACCTATTTCTTCTTCTCCTTGAGGTACTAGGACATGAGTAATGCCTTGAACTGTTGTGCTTTCTGTTATGTCAACTTTTGAACACATATCAGGACATATATCAGAGAGATGCATCTGAATCATGTACACCACAGAAATATGCATATTGGTTGTGTCAAGAAGAACAACCCTTGAAGGGCTTACAGCACTTTCCTGTCATAAGGGATATGGATGCCCTACCTTGTAAGACAAGACCTGAAAAAGGCGGCACTCTGACTGTTTCATAACTATTTTCTGTGTTTGAGCCACTGCAGTCTGACACACATGTCTTGTCTGACTGACAGGTGTTACGAGATTCAAGCCCCTACCAATGATACCAGGATCTCTACAGACCTCTGTAATGACTGCATGTGGCATAGGATATGACAATGGAGGCTGTCACAAATAACTGAAAGCAATGAACAGAGCCAGCCCATGGTCAAGTGGCAACCTAGGCAGCATAGTGGATCACAGCCTCCCTCTGGCAGCACCATCCAGCCATTCCAGTGTCCCATTATTTCACTATTTCTCCCCACTTACTAGAAACACTGTTCAGACCTGTTAGTGTACATATTATTTTCTTCTTTACTTCTACAATGATTAGAGATATTTAAAACTTTTACTTCAAACTTTATAGAACAAACAGTGATAGCCAGTTGCTAAACAAAACAATACTGTCATACAATGAAAACGGACTTAGCATGAACAGTAAGCTTCACTGCACTTGAAACTCACATTCATTGAAATGGCATTGAAATCCACATTAAAATAAAATGCATATGGCCATTGGAGGTGTAAATTTACCTTTGGGTTGTTTTCAAACCATAGGCCCCTTGCACACATTTCTGGACCATACATGCATACATGCATGTGTTCTTTGATGCGCCATCCTTATTGTATTAAATTATATTCCTTGTATAATACAGCACCACTTGTTAGAGTGTGTTTTAAATTTGTAGGTTTGAACATTTTTCCAATAAGCAATGAAACAAAATGTATGAACCAATATGGACAAAACTACCAATTGCAAAGCATTTCAACCACAAAAGACCAATCAAACTTCTGTCATTACAATTCACACGTCAGTCAATATGCACAATCTCTGGAGAAGTAAATCATCTGAATAATTCCACATTAAACAGATCTATAACTAATGAAGAGATTGCTGCTGGCAAACTACTTTATATTTCAGTGTTTCATGTACAAATTCAGTGCCTGCTGCCTTTGAAGAATAAACTGTCCATCATTTAAAAAAAAAATTGGTAAGCTGGTGATATTGCAATAGGGAATGACTGTCAACCCAACAACAGGTTCATAGTTACTAGGCATCTCATTAAAAGGAGGAAGTACTCAGGAATGTAGCACCCCCACCCCTCTTAAAGGAGGCATTGCATTATCAGCTCTCCATGTACTTGGTGTGGGAGTAGACTCAACAGTCTTCTGCACCAGAGGCAAGTATACTAAGTGTTGTGCTACTAACACTGCTTTTAAAATTCATAGCACAAACACAGACAATGGCAATTTGCTATACAACACAGTTACACACTCGACATCCGTTGAAATTGCACAGAAAGTCAATAGTCTTTGAAAATACACTGGAACTAAACATGTTTTGTAGATGAACAGAAACTCAACATTCTTTGAAAATGCACTGAAATGGCAGTTTGGTTGGTGTTCTGGATTCAGGCTGTAGGGTCCTGTAGTGAAGGTAAGGATTTGAGCCTGAATGAGTTAACCGACCTGTCATCCCCAACTGGGGCATTTCAATCACAGACACACACACAGACACACACACACACAGACACACAGACACAGACACACAGACACAGACACACACACACACACACACACACACACACACAGACACACACACACACACACACACACACACACACACACACACACACACACACACACACACACACACACACACACACACACACACACACACACACACACACACACACACACACACACACACACACACACACCCTGTTCTCTCCATTTGCCCGGCAAAAGCATAGCTTGTTTCTTAAATATCACACAAATCACACACTCCATTTCAGTTTAAATGTGTGTGCATTTTACTAAGATGCACATACAGATGCTAAAAGAAGAAATGTAAGGCATATAGAGTGCATTCTTAAAGAAGAAATGTAGGTTTTTGTGGCAGACCCCCGGCCAGTGGGCTCCCCTCCCTCGCTAGTAAACCGTACACGACTGCCTGGGTCATCTAGTGCTGGATCCAGCTCTGCCTATGAATATAATTTGAACAGTCGTATTCAGTCAGAATGCTGTAAAAGTGCTACACATGTTACTGCCCACACAACAGTGAGTAGTACAATATCAATGCTTCTTTACCAAGGAAGCGGTTTCCATCATGTAGTACACACACTGTCCCAGAACTGAATCACATTCTATCTCTGTATGTATGTTATAAAAAAACAGTACTCAATGCACATGCCACAGGAGTACTCCATTGTGAAACACACTGATGTCCCTCTCACCAGGCTAAGTAAGGAAAAAGTCACAGTCATTTGCTTATCAGGGGCCAAGATCCACCACATTAAACACAAACTCAGGTCATTGGACCACAAGAACCCGTATGACTCAGCCATAGTCCATATGGGTGTAAATAACATGAGAAGTACTTCCCTAAACTATATAAAAAGAGACATCATGGAGCTCTCAGAATATGTGCCCCGGCTTGTATGAGCCTAGCACTTGAGCAGCATTTTACCTTTTCCAAGGATGATGTCACAATACAAACAAAAGATGACTGAATTTAATAATTGGTTTCGTTTCTGGTGTCATTCTAAGGAATGCAATATTTGTCAGCTCAAAAGGAGATGGGCAACAGACCATGCTGCTTTGCTGTGGATGGTCTGCATCTCTCCCCTCTAGGCTTTCCAGTATTAGCTAAAACATTGTTCTCTTCCATAGTGCCTTTTTTAGGCAATGCTAAACTGAAAGTACTTCCAACACAGCAAATCAAAATCAAGAAAATCTAAATTTGTTACTGCTCAATGCTAGGAGTCTAAACAAAAAACTCCATGCCCTACAAGCTGTCCTTATCCTAGAAAATGCTGGCATCTGTGCAATCACTGAAAATGGTTTAAAGCTGTGGAGAGCACACTGGCAGTACAAGGCTATAATGGCTTCCACACATTTAGACAAGCTGCTACACAGAGAGGAACTATAGGTTAAGTATTTTGATTTACATCAAAAATAAATATACTGCAAGGCTGGTCAAACAGAAAAATGCACTTGAGCTTCTCCATGTTCAAATCATCATAGGCAAAATCCCATACCACTTCCTTGTAAGCTACAGGTTCCCCCTCTATGACCCAGGAAACTCACAACATGCATTTATACTTAATGGCAATACTTACCATCCAACCCAATACCATATTCATAGGCGACTTTAATTACTCCACTATAAACTGGGAATCATATATGATGCCAACTGTACAGATACAAAGTTTCTTGGATTTTGTAAACACAAACTCCCTAGACCAGATTGTCAATACACCAACCGCCGGTGCAACTATACCAGATCTGGTCCTCACTAATATGAAACAGTGCTGCACACCCCCTAGTGTAATGACTTCTCTGGTAAGGTCAGACCACAAAATGGTCTCCAGATCCCCAGCTGCCCCTGGAATGTTCAGGAACTACTATAAGGCTAACTTCCTACGATCGAGTGATAACCTGGGAAAATTTCAAGCCCCCTTAAAAACACACAATAAGAACACTACTGCCTATGCTAAGCTGTTCATAGAAACCCAAGACAAACATGTTAATAGCTGCATAGAGGCAACTGTACCCACCAGGAAGTACCGGGAGGTACAGAACTAACTTATAAAACAAGTCACCCTGGTGGAATCACATCACTAGGCTGTATAACAGAAGGAAGAAAACCATGGCAAAAATTAGGAGTTGCAGCACCCAGCATGATAAAAGCACTCTCATCAAACTAAACAAACAACTCAGAGGATAAATAACGTCTATCGGAGCCAAATGTGAGGTACATTTGGCCTGCAGGGCCAAGGACAACCACAAGGCATTCTTTAGCTATGTTCACAACCTCAAAGGCAATACAGAGTTGTGGGTAGAGCTCATTGTTTATTGAGCCCCCTACTGAGCCAGAAGAAAAGCAAACTGACTGGCCGACAAATTCACCCACTCTAATTCCCCAACTTTACCCTTCTCTCCCCCTTAACCTTCTCGAAGAAAATACAATCAAATATAACCCCCCCCCCACTATCACTAGGGAACAGGTCCTCAATGCTCTTGGTCTAAGACCAAAAACACTGCATTAATGGGTCCAGACAATATCCCAGGATACCTTCTAAATAGCATGAAACATGACTTATCAGGCCCTCTAGAATTGCTATTTAACTGTAGCCTCCAAATATGCTTCATACCTCATGAATGGAGAATGGCAACAGTCAGCCCTTTGCACAAAGGTGGACCATCTACAGACCCTGGAAAATTGAAGTTATGTCCTTACCATAACGTTCCATGTGGAGTGTTCATCTCGCCTTTGTTCTTACACATGGGTTCGGAGCCGATCCTCGGCTCTGTGTCGGCCGCTTGCAAGCTCTGCATCGAGAAGAAGCTCGAGACAACCTAATACCCACAATCCCCCTCTGCCTTTACCTCAGATCTAGTTTGCAAGCAAACCAGCAGTCAGAGAGAGCACACTCATGCCAAAAATGACATAAATCAAGAAATCATCTATATATATATATATATATATATATATATATATATATATATATACACATGTACATCATACATATACAACCACTGCAAATGCAGAAGGAGAATACTCCAGACCAGGCACCAAATTGAACGTTCTTCCTGAGGGTGGGAGGGTGGGAATGTAAGAACAAAGGCGAGATGAACACTCCACATGGAACGTTATGGTAAGGACATAACTTCTATATGTGAGAGTGTTCAGTCTCGCCATTTGTTCTTACACATGGGTAGCGTCCCTAGCTCCATGTTCCTGAGGAACTCACGGGAGAACGTTCTTGAGCACAGTGGAACCAAAGGTTGCCCTATCCCTAGAAACCCTGTCCACTTTGTAATGAGAGATGAATGTATGTGGTTTAGCCCAAGTAGCAGCTGCACAAATCGTGTCTAATGGTAGGCGAGCTGCGTGAGCCAGGGATGTAGACACTGATCTTGTAGAATGTCCTTTAGGTTTGACAGATAAGGTTTGATTTGAAGAATTATAAACGTATATAATACAATCAGTTAGCCATTTGGAAAGAGTTCGTTTAGTAACCGCTACACCTTTCCTGCTGTCAGCAAAGGCTACAAAAAGTTGATCAGATTTCCTGTGATCCTTTGTTCTATCCAAATAAAACCTGAGTTGTCTATGGACATCCAATTTGTGTAACATATACTCTAACTTATTAGAGTGATTCTTGAAAAAGGTGGGTAATTCAATGGACTGATTAATGTTATTGGTAGAGCAAACTTTGGGTAGAAAGGATGGATTAGTGCGAAGAGATACTCTGTCAGAGTGAAAGATTAAATAAGGGTGTTTAATAGAAAGAGCCTGAAGCTCAGACACTCGCCTAGCGGATGTAATGGCTACCAAGAAGAGAGTCTTCCACGATAAATACCTCAATGGGCAAACGGAGGCTGGTTCAAAAGGGGGCAACATCAATTTAGATAGTAAAAGGTTCAGATTCCAAGGTGATGTAGGAGTTCTAACTGGTGGTCTAATATGGAAAGATCCTTTTAAAAAGGCCTTACAAAGTCTGTGAGCCATAATAGGTGCCCCACATTCTTCCACATGAAAGTTGGAAATGGCAGCCAATTGCACTCTCAAAGTGGCAGGAGAAGCTCCTTGATGGAACAATTCTGTTAAAAACTCCAAGATCTTGTTTAATGGAGCTATGACAGGGTCCAAATGATGTGAATTTGCCCAGAAGACAAAACACTTCCATTTACTAGTGTAGGTCTTTGTAGTGGAAGCTTTATGAGAAGCCACTAGTATATTCTGAACTGCCGGTGTAAGAGAATCAGACCTGGCTAAAAAGGGAAGCGGAGCAGCCAAGCTGCGAGATGGAGTGATTTGAGAGAGGGGTGAGGAACTCCTGATGAGTGAGTCAGTAGATCTGGCTCTGGGTCCAGAATCCAAGGTCCCCGAATGCGGTGTTGCAACAGAAAGGGGAACCAAATTTGACGAGGCCAGAATGGGGCAATGAGGATTATCGTCCTTTGAAGGTTGTTGGCTTTCTGTAGAAACTTTGCAATCAGGGGAAAGCGAGGAAAAGCATACAGGAGACCCGGGGGCCAATCGTGCACCAGCGCGTCCCTGGGGACTTCCCCTGGAGGGGGTAATAGGGCAAAGTAGCTCCTGCATTTGGCGTTCATTGGAGACGCAAAAAGATCGCAGGAAGGCTGGCCCCACTTGCGAAAAATCGTCTTCGCAACTGACTGTTTGAGGGACCACTCGTGAGGCAACAGGATTGCTCTGCTCAGCCTGTCGGCTATGACGTTGGATGACCCCGGGATGTGCGTTGCGATCAGAAAGCGACCCGTGGACTCCGCCCATTGCCAAATTCTCATGGCCTCTCTGCATAGCTGATAAGACCTGGTTCCCCCTTGCTTGTTTATGTACCAGACTACAGACATGTTGTCTGTCTGAACTGCAATAGTCCCTAGAGGAAGAAGGGGAGCAAAGTGTTGCAACGCTAGAAACACTGCCCTCAACTCTAGAACATTGATGTGCAGATTGTACTCCAAATTGGTCCATTCGCCTTGGACTGTCTGTCCCTGAAAGATGCCCCCCCACCCTATCAGGGAAGCATCCGTGGTTACCGTAGCTGTCGGCGTGGGTAGCACAAATGCTCTTCCGCTGGACAGGTTGCAAGTCTGAAGCCACCAGGTCAGATGTGATTTGCATGTGTTTGTAATCAGAATTTCGTGTATCAGAGGTAGCTGTTGGAACGACCATTGTGCAAACAGTAGCCATTGTAGAACTCTCATGTGCAGTCTTCCCAATGGTATCGCAATGAGAGAAGCTGCCATGAGACCCAAGACCTTCAGAACCAGCTTTGCTGGGGATTTTCTGGACGACAGAAGGAGAGAAATGTGACTTTGTAGTGAGGCTATCCTTTCTGGAGGGAGCCTTAGAATTAAATGATGCGTATCTAATTCCGCTCCTATGAATAAGATATGCTGTGATGGCTGTAGTAAAGATTTTTTGAAATTTACGGAAATTCCGAGGTGAACACAAAGTTGTAGAGTGTAATCCCTGGCCTGTATCAGTTGACGCCGGGTGGTGGCAGAAAGGAGCCAGTCGTCCAGATACGGAAACACCTGGAATCCTAGGTGTCTCAGATGAGACGCTACCACTGCCATGCATTTGGTGAAAACCCTGGGGGCTGAGGTCAGACCAAAGGGCAGGGCTCGAAACTGATAGTGACTGGCTCCCAGCTGGAAGCGCAAATGATCCCTGGACGCCCTGGCCATTTTGATGTGGTAGTATGCGTCCTTCAGATCTATTGAGCACATCCAGTCGTCCTTCTGTAAGAATGGAAGGATCGATTGAAGCGTGACCATTCAGAACTTTTCTTTCTTGATGAAGGTGTTGAGGTTGCTTAGGTCCAGAATCGGCCTCCAGTCCCCTGTCTTCTTTGGAACTAAAAAGAACCTTGAGTAAGTTCCGAATCCTATTTGGTCCGCTGGGACTGGTTGGATGACTCTTTTTTTCTAGCAGCTTTGAAATTTCTATAGCTGCTGGGTCTCGCAGATGGGGCGGCACATCTGGGAGTCTTTTCTTTGGAATGAGAGTGAATAGAAAGGGTATTCTGTAGCCTCTGGTAACAACGCTTTTTACCCAGTTGTCTGATGTAAGATTTTGCCAGGCCTGAGGGTATAAAGCTAAGCGACCCCTGACTGCCTCCAGAGCAGGGCAGTCAGGCCTCCTCTCAGGAGTGCTGGAAAGGTTTCCCAGGGGGTGTATCCCTGTCACCTTGGTTTTGCGGACCCCCTCTGCCGCCAGGGCAGCGTCTTCCACCTCTGCCCCCTCCTCTGCCTCTAGAGGGGGCATCACCCTGTGTGCCTGGGAAAGATCCTTGGGGTTTTCGAAACCACATTTTTCCACCACGTTGCCCTTTGGGGTACGGTCTGGATGGGGTGGAAAAATGGACTCCGACAGCAGACAGAGTCTTTCCCTCCTGCTCACACTGGGTAAGGGTCTCCTTTACTTTGGGGCCAAAGAGAGTGGCACCATCAAATGGGGCGTTAGTAAAGGAAGACTTGAAGGCTTCCGCAAACGAACATAAGCGCATCCAGGATTGTCTACGAAGAGCAATCGCTGAAGCTGCTGCCCTACTCGATCCTTCGGCTGCGTATGAGATCAGCCTCATGGACGAGTTTACAATGGATGTAAGGGTATTGAGATGTGCTGTAACTTTCTCTGAAACAGCAGCATCTGTAGTACCCTGGAGGGTATCTCCCAACTCTTTGATTAGATCCCTCTGTAGCCGTGTGAAGTGGGTCAAAATAGTTCAGGGATCGCATAGAAAAAGCCGCTGAACTAAAAATGCGCTTCCCGTACCTGTCCATAGTCCTAGAATCTTTGTTAGGTGGATGGACAGATGAGGAAGATTCCGACATCTCCTTTTTCGTGGCCGCTGCCACCACCATAGCATCCACTGGAACTCCCTTTGTGAGGTAAGCCTTGTTTTGGGGTGCAGTAATGTACTTATTAGGCTTTCTAGGGACTGGTTCCACCGTGTCAGGTGTCTCCCACGCCCTTCGAGCAATCAGCTCCATTAACTCATCAAAGGGCGGAGTGACCCAGGAGGAGGAAGGGCAAGCACCGAATGCCTTCAGCAAGACTGACTCATCCTCAGAAGGGGGAAGGGACTGCCAATCACCTCTCTGTTTTAGGATCTCCAAGATGTCAGCAAAAGAGACATCCTCTGAAGGTGACTTTGGGGACCCTTCTGACTCATCCAAGTCAGTGTCCGATGTCAATGATTCTTGTGGAGAATCCAAGTGTCTCCTCTTACACAATCTTTTCCTAGGGACTTCTTCGGGGGGAGCATCCGAAGAAGCCTCCGAGGAAGAGGGGGCACCCTCCAGGGGTGGCTGAGACACCGGTGCTCGACGCTTGGATGTGACCGTTGGTGCAGAGGAGGATAACGGTCCTTTATGGGGAGGAGAGGCTGCTTCTACTGATGTGGTTGTCTGGGTAGACAACACCTTCCTCATGAGATCGAAGGCCCCCGGGTCCCGAGTCGAGGTATCTCCCGGTTCTGAAGAAATGGGAAGAATCCCCGAAACAGGCACCGAAGGCATCGATCCCGAAGACGGAGCCGAGTCGATCCGAGCCGAGGCCCCGAGAGGGAGAGTCGGAACCGAAACATCAGTTCGACTCTCGGTCCCGGAACCAAGAATGGATCTTCGGCTCCGAGACTCCGGTACCGGATCCGACGGAGTCGAGGTGAATGGTGCCGACCGAGAAAAGGACGGTTCTGGCACCGAGGGTTCCACAATCAGTAGATCAGCCTCTTCCGGCTCCAAAGACTGGACAGGTCTCGGAGGAGGAACAGATGGAGATAATGGAAGGCCTTCAAGTCTCGACACCAATTGGGTGGAAACCAAGATAAGTTTGGATAAGGCTGTATTCTCCAGTAATTTCTGCACCACGCGGTCAACATCGGTGTCGGAGAGGGGCCTGGAAGAACGGGTCGAAGGAATCGAAGACGGAGCCGACCTCAACAGTGTCGGGGGAGGGAGCTCCGTCACCGGTTCCAAGACTCGAGGCTCGGACACTGACAACAGTTGAACACTCGGCCCCGAGGTCTGTGGAACCGGTGATCGAACCTTAGCCGAAGAGCTCGGAGCCGATGACTTGGGCTCCGACGTCTTCGATTCCTTCGAGGATTTGGATGCCTGGTCTGAAGCATCCAGAGCCTCTTGAAAGGAAGGTTTCAATAAACCCCTATCCATGAGTTTCCTGCACCTGTCATGACCCTCCCACTGAAAGAATGACAAATAGAGCAGTCTTCTTGCAGATGGAGAGGGCCAAGACAGTAGACGCAGGAAGTATGATTGTCAGTAACTGACATTTTTTGCCCACATTGGCAACGCTTAAATCCAGATTTAGTCTTCTCAGACATCTTAAACTTATGTGGAAAAAAGGGTGAGAAGTCAAGTCCAGGTAATAAGTCAAATCCGGTAAAATTGTCAAATCCAGTTAAAGAAAAAATGTCTATCCAGTTGTCTATTCAGAAAGGGGTGGTAGGCCCCGAGGGAAACTCTAAAAAGTTTAAAACTAAACTTAACGGAACCGAGAATTCCTCAACCGTACCACACACACACACTTAGTCACTAAACAAAGTTTACAGAAAAAATTTAGTTGAAATAACAAGGAAAAAATTCTTAATCTTAGCTTTAGTTGTTCGAGCTCGACCCAGTGATGCGAACGCTGCAGCGGCAAACTAGATCTGAGGTAAAGGCAGAGGGGGATTGTGGATATTAGGTTGTCTCGAGCTTCTTCTCGATGCAGAGCTTGCAAGCGGCCGACACGGAGCCGAGGATCGGCTCCGAACCCATGTGTAAGAACAAACGGCGAGATTGAACACTCTCACATCTATAGTTCCCACAAGTCTCACTAGTCTCATGTGCAAAGCCATGGAAAGAATTATCATGGAAATAACCAGTAATTACATAGGAAACATCCAGACACTGAACCCAACCCAATTTGGATTCATCAAGGGCAGGTCATACCTGTTTAACCTGATGGACTTCTTTGAGAAGGTCACCAAAGCAATGCATGAGAGTAAATGGTGAACAAAATAATGAAGAAATAAAGTATAAAAGTGTAAATAGTGGTTATTTTTGTAAAAATAGAATAGCAGATTCTGATAACAGAATTTTTTTAGTATCCACATATAATGTGTGTAGCTATAAGATTAGTAAAATTATTTTACATTTTTGGCAATTTTTACAAAATTATAGTGATTTGAATCAATTATTGCTAAAAAAAAGCTAGTATTTTCGTATAAAAGAGGTAGGAGCATCAAAGATCTGGTAGTGCAAACAAGATTTAATAGACCAGAAGTTAAAATGTCACGATCAATTTCTGAACTAGGCACATTTTCTTGCACTAATTGTAATTGTTGCCAGTATATTCAGAGAGTATTTAATAATATTAATAACAAAAGCTTTGTCCCTGATGGCAGATATAATTGTAGAACAAGTAGAGTAGTTTATGCAATAAGATGTGGCTGCAATAAGTATTATATAGGTCAAACAAAAAGAATGTTCAAGGTGAGGTTGCTTGAACACATGAGAGACATCAGAAACTGCAAAATAGAGAGTCCTTTAGCTAAACATTTTTGTGAATACCATAATGGACAATATCATACACTGCAAGCTAGTATTTTGCAACAAGTGGCTGCTGATGAATTGGATATAAATGTTGTTGTAAAATTACTTTTACAAAAAGAAACTGTTTTTATTTTAAAGTATGGTACTTTGTTACCTAAAGGTCTTAATACAGATTGCTGCTGGAAAAGTGTGATGTAAAGTCAATTTTATTGGTTAATTGATTAATTGTTTTATTGATTTATGGACTGTTGGGAGTATAAAAGATGTATTGGGTGTGTTTGGTGTTACTCCTTGAAGGCTTACTGTAGCCGAGGCGCTAGAGTGTATCGAATAAACCTTTGGATTTTACTGGCTTTTGTTGTTCTTTGGTAAATGGTTTACACTGCCTACCTTGACCTGGCCAAGGCATTTGACACAATACCCCACTTAGGCATTGTTGACAAACTCAGGACGTTAGGTACAAACCCTTATGTCACCCAGTGGATGGCCAGTTGGCTCACAGATAGGATCCAGAAATTTAGAATTGGGGGGTCCAATTCTAAAAAGAGGCCATTCAGAAGCTGAGTCCCTCAGGGATCAGTTCTGGGACCACTCCTTTTTGGCATTTAATTCTCTGAAGTCAAGTTCAGTGTCAGTGGCCTCTGGCTGACTAAATTTATAGATGATTGCAAATTATGAGCTGTCATTCAATCCCTGACCAGCACAAATGTACTCCAGGAAGGGCTGACACAGACAAATAACTGGTGTCAGAACCATGGACTAAAACTAAATGCTAAGAAATGTATAATAGTATCCTTTGGGTAGTCATCCACCCCTAGTTAACTATCATACTGATAATACAACCCCAATTGTTGACCCATTAGTCAGGGAATTGGAAACACACATAGTGATCTAGCCTTTTCCATCATGTGTTTGCAGTAGTAAGGAAATCATTCTATGTTGTACAACTTATAAACAAAGGTATGGCATCTAGGTCCATGGATGTCATTGTTCCACTGTATTCAGCATTCATCAGACCATTACTGAGTGCAATGCCTCCTTTGTTATGTAGCTATCCAGGCATATCCAACAACTGGAACATCCACAGAGTTTCCTCACTAAGAGAATACAGAACATAAGTAACATGTTCTACGTAGACTGCCTCAAGGCCCTCTCCCTGTATTCTCTTACATATCCTGCATATCTGCAAAACAAACAGCACCAGAATCACCCATTCTAAAGACTTAAACTTTGCCTGTGATATAAATAGGACTTACTGGAGAGACAGGTATGTATCCCAGAGACTACCCCTGCTCTGGAACAGGATCCCCATGCATGTGAAGCAGAGTTCCTCCCTAACCCAATTCAAGTATAACTTGGCCAATTGGATGAGGAATAGGAAATTCATCCCTGCTTTGGCACCTATGTCTTTAATGGACACAGGCAACTTGTAAATGGTTCATCTCCCTGGCCCCTGTTTGGCAATGCTTCATCTCCCAAGCCCCTGCTTACACTTATCAAAGGGGCACCAGAACTTGTCAGAGATTCGGGATGCATGGCTAAATGTAAAAGGGCCCTTGTGGTCATTAACCTAGTAAACACCTATGAACCGATGAGCTCACAACATGCCCTAAATAACCATTTCATTGCCATGCACTCACAAAATGTGATTTTATATATCACTGTTCAGCATAAAAATGGATACAAATAACTAGATACAATGGTTTTCATTTCACATCAGTACTTTCATATAATGTTGCTCCTTTCTTGACTTGAACAGTTTGATGATGTGAGGTTAGTGTCAGCTATGCCAGAAAGGGTAGGGCAGTGCATATGTAATATATGCCAGCATAGCTAGCTGGAGTTTTGTAAAGAATTTTATGTCATTTGTATATCAAACTGATTTGCTCAGATGCATGTTAAAAATGAATCAACAGTAGGTCCTGATGGACAGAAAATAAATACACGTATATCAGGCTGTATTGTGGTAACTGCTGAAATGTATATATGTTAACAGAGGATGCTGGAAGGAAAGGGGTTAAGTTCAGCCTAGCTTACCTTAAGAAAAAAGAGCTTGAAATTAAATGACTTGGTTTAGGCTATAAAGATTTTATCTCACAGGCCTGAATGCAGCCAGAGATGCAATGTCTGGTCTGGGATCCTGCTCTTATTGTCCTTAGTGATGAACTAACTGCTACCCTGGGGTTCTAGAGAATGGCTGGTTACTATCTACAGAAAAGGATGAAAGTACTGAAATTGTTTTACATTCTACAGATGCCTTAGCAAAACTCTAGGTGTGTATTTTAACACATTTGTGCTACATCCTAGCTCACCTTCTAGTCAAAGGGATAGTGTGGGAACCACAGAATAAGGTGACCAGATGTGATGTCATTTTATAGCCAGCACTGAAATTATTTTAGATATTAGTAAGAGATGTGATAGTGACACTCAGCACTCTGTTATTGGAACTGACACAAGGCACTCATCCACTTCATCTTGCCTTGCTTTAGTAAGTAACCAGGGAATTGTAATCTTTCAGTCAGTTAAAAAAATAGTGAGATTAGCTAAAAGTATTGTTTTTCTATATCTGTCTGAGTCTTTTCTATCTGTGTTACTTTTTATATTTCCTGGGAATTGAAACTGGTGATTATTGTAAATAGATATTCAGTATTTTGAACGAAAATCAGTATTTAGAATGAAGACTAATACAGCCCCATGGCTCTCTCATGAAACTAAAAAACTAATACTCTCTAGAAATAAGGCCTGGGCCAAATGGAGATGCCATAGAAACAGTTCTGATTTTCTTTACTTCCGCCAGCTTAGAAATCTTACCAAAAAGGCTATAATTACTGACAAAAGAAAATACTACTGTGGACTTCAAGAAACTCATTTCAATAAACCTAAACAATTCTGGTCATCAGTCAATAGACTCCTTTCACCAGGTACAGCCAAAACTCCCTCCCCCCTTAATGCTGACCCAGACACCCCTCACCTAACTGCAAATGCTTTTAACTCTTTCTTTTCCGAAACTATACAATCTCTTGCTAGACAACTGAACACCAACAACTTCTATTCCCCAAATAACCTAGTAGACTCTTCTTACAACTTCTCTCTACAACATATTCCCTTCCTCTTTCATCTACAGACTTATTCACAAACTGAAACCCTGTACCCCCTCTGCTGACAAACTCCCTTCTCTTTACCTTCAAAAGGCAGCCAAAGAAATTGCATACCCAATATCTATACTCATAAATAGGGCAATCCAAGAGGGAACTATCCCTGATATCTGGAAAGTCTCTCATATTATCCCTCTACACAAAGGTGGTAACTATATTGACTACTCTAACTTTAGACCAATTGCTCTTCTCGCACCCTTAGGAAAAATTATGGAGAAATGTATTCATCAGCAACTTGTACAGTATCTCTCTATACACAACATTATAGCTAATTGTCAACATGGCTTTAGACCTCATCATAGCACCACCACTGCCCTCCTCTCCTTTGTAGACACTATCAATAGGAATTGCAACAATAACCTTCTCTCCTCTGCTCTATTCATTGACCTCTCCAAAGCCTTCGACATGGTCAACCACTCTTCATTAATTCACATCCTCGAATCCCTCTCATTTGATAACCTTGCCATTAAATGGTTTAGTTCATATCTGAGTAACAGACAGCAAGCCGTTATTTGTGATAACCACATCTCATCATTATTGTCCATTTCCATCGGAGTCCCCCAGGGCTCTATTCTTGGTCCACTTCTTTTCTCCCTCTATATTAATGATCTTCACTCAGTAATCCCTCAAGCTACCTGCATTCAATACGCTGATGATTCTACCATTATTTGCTCTGCATCTTCCTCTTCAGATCTAATCTCACTAACTCAAAATATTTTCAGTACAGTAGAAACATGGTTTACTAGACGTTACCTCCTTCTTAATGCTAAAAAAACTAAACTTCTCTTCTCCCCAACCACTTGGACCTCCCCATTAAATTTCACCATCCTGTCAAACAACACCACTGTCATCTCTCCTGACTCTACAACTAAACTGTTAGGAATAACCATCGATAATAATCTCACTTTTGATCAACACATCAACAACACCATCAAATCAGTTAACAGAAAAATAGGATCCTTATACCGTATTAAACCTTTTCTAACCCCATCTACTAGAGCTACTATCGCCCACTCCCATCTTACATCCACTCTCTTTTTATGCCTCTCCGATCTTTACTAACCTCAAGAAAGCTAACCTAAACAAACTAGCTACTTGCTATAACAATATTGCCCGCTTCGCCACTGGTAACCCCTTCAGAACCCATCACTGTCTTAATTTGAAACTTTTAGGCTGGCTAGAACTACAAAACTGTCTTGTAATCTCACAACTCACTATTGCCCATAAAATACTGCACCAACCTGATAACACCCCTATACTCTCACAACTTTTTCTCCCTTATAGCAATCTTATGTCCCTTCGATCCTCTTCTAAACTCTTGGCCAGATCTATAAAGTCCAACAACTCAGCTGGCGACTCTCTATTCACTAATTCTGTAGGTAGAATATGGACTCTTTTACCTAGGGATATAACACTGATCACTTCTTTACCTCTCTTCAAAGATAAAATTAAACTGTACTTCCAAAATCACTGGCTTTGTTCTTGTAGTACACCTGACTAACTTTCTTCACTCTACCCCTATCGTTTCATCTACTCTTATGTTTAACTTATCAGTTAAGTTACTACCAAGATTACCCTGTGCCCTTTGGACTCCTTCTTTGCTTAGACCTACTCCTCTCTTTCTCTCCCCCTCTTCTCTTTGTCTTCTCTTTTGACTTTTCACTTTTCGACTGTTCTACTGCCTCTTCCTCTCTTCTAACTTTTGTGTTACTCCCTCTTTTCACCTACTCGTATCATTTCTTGTTAAGCTACTACCAAAATTATCCTGTGCCCTTTGGATTCCTTCTATGCTCGGACCTACTCCTCTCATTCTCTCCCTCTCTCCTCTTTGTCTTCTCTGTTGACTCTTCACTTCTCGACTGTTCTACTCCCTCTTCCTCTCTTCTAACTTTTGTGTTACTCCTCTTTTCTTCTTGTCTCTTGTACTCTAATATCTTTCTTTTATTACATGCTATCATTTTGGTGTCCACTTTATTCCATTAATTAATATGCTCTGTAATCTGACTCTGTCGTTTTGTCTACTAGAGTTTAGTGTGGCTTGTCTTTTTGTTAGATTTTGTTAATAATTAGCTTATTACTAACATATAATATTGTTGTATTTTGTGTGGAGCTTATCTCCCCGGGCCTCTACTGAAAATGGAAATAAATCCAGCTAGACTAGCCCGGTCAACAAATGTAAAATAAATAAAATAAAATAATATTTTCATGTTTTCTATTTTATTATATATTACTAAATATATCTAAACCTTTCATCATGGCTGGTCTTTTAGAAAATAGTTTAACCTTGGAGAGTAATTACATTTATTTGGTGACACTGTGGCTTCATGCTCCTGAAGGTCTGGCTGCTTTGAAACATTACATTTATATAGTATTAATTTTACTAAGAATAGTTGGGCACCCTGGAAAAACCTTTAAGATAGCTGGCTGGTGGCAGTGTGTGTGTGTGTGTGTGTGTGTGTGTGTGTGTGTGTGTGTGTGTGTGTGTGTGTGTGTGTGTGTGTGTGTGTGTGTGTGTGTGTGTGTGTGTGTGTGTGTGTGTGTGTGTGTGTAAACCGAATCTGAGAATGTGTGCATGTCAGCTACTTGGAACAGGGACACAGAGCACTGATTTCTGCAGAGAAAGGTGAAGTCTTATTTGGGGCTTGAAGAGGAAAACCCAGCCCCAGGATTGAGTGTGCTCCCTGTGTGCTTTTAACGGAAATTGTGCTTGGTGCAGAGAGCTGCATCTGAAAATACAGTGTGTATCCATTTTTGTTCTAAGTGAATGTCTCCCACCAGTGTCAGTGGTGAGGATTGAGGCTCCTTGATTACTGGCCCAGAGGAGGAACATCACAAACAGCAAGCTACACAAGTCTACTGATTAATTGCATGTGGATGAGACACAAGCATCACACTGGCAGTCTTAACACAAGTCACTCAACCTGTGCTAAACTATTACATCATATGATTGTGCTGCAATCTCTTTCAGATTAAAGGGATGAAGAACACCTCTCCCACTGTAAATGTACACATTATAACTGTGGTGGATGCCATTCATGCATTACAGCTAAAGGCTACACGAAGAAAACAGTCACCGAATGTGGGTTTTAAACCCCTGGGAATTTGACTACAGAAAATACATGACACTGTAGCAAATAAATGTGCCACAGTAAAAATGTCACTACAACTGTACGATATGTCAGTATTTTCAAGGCATTACATCATGATTTTTCTGCAAGGGATATGTGCACCCGTAATTGCTGTATTAAGCCAACAAGATATAGAATATTGTCTCATTTCCTCATGCCGGAGAAGAATGCTTACTACAGCTGTTATGTAAGGAAAATATCATCATATGCCAACATTATTCAGAATAAAAGCATTGCTATGTGAGAAATTATCATAGCTTTTTGTAAGAGGAATCAAAATCTATACATGTACGTAGCAGATGTGTTTGACAACAGTGTTAGCAACATGTACAGTCACAATAAGTCTTACACAATGCACTCTGAGCAGTAATGGCTGGATTTGAAGTAACTACCTAAGATCACAAGATACAAACTAGTGCCTGAATCACAAGTGCCTCGCAACATATTGCTGTATGACAGTGACAGTGCACAGCTGAATGGATGATATTACCACTGTTTATTAGCTGGATGTTCATTCTAAAAAGTGGTTAAAGGGCACAATAACATTGTACAGCTAAGCATCTTATATGTATTTCAAGAGCAGTACACAAAGTATGAGAGTGAAAGACACGCACACAGCTGGACTCAAACCACCTACCTGTGTAGGTACACAATCTACAAAGCACAGTATTAAAGTCATGAACCACAGGAGAAGTCATACAAGTGTGAGATACAGCAGTTATGTAACCATTATGTAATCATTGTGTTGCTAAAAATGTATTTTCCGTGGGGTTGGTAGAAATTTCTAGTTTAACACTATACCACTGCAAATACATCTCCTAAGCATAAATGTACATAATGATGGTTGTGAGTTTGTCAACTGTATGTAACATTAATCACTGTCACATTATTTAAGCAAGGATTAACTCAAACCACCTGTATATCTAGTTATACAATCTATAGAGCACAGTATTAGCAGCCAGTGCCACAGGAGAATCTGAGTAGAAGTCAGGCATACAGCATTTACAAAGGGATGACATCAACAGTGTATTGCCAAGGTGATATGTGTGTTAAAATTACTTTTACAGCCAACTGGGGTTGTAAATGTTACCAATACAAATGTGTGTAAACCTGTGTTGAATCCATTTGCAGTCACACACGCAGTCTTAGAAGGTAATCACTGCTGTATTTGAAACTATCTAGTCTAGAGAACAGTTTAAGAACTGCAAGTGCTACAGAAGAAGTCTGACATTTAAAGTGTGACAGTGGACTTTAGAAAGAATGACCTTATCAGTGTGTTGCAGAGAAGATGTGAAAGGCATGATAACTGGATGATGGAATAATCTAGCAGTTAAAAAAATTTCTACAGAGTGAAATTTGATTGAGAACAGATGTGTTTGAGGACATGCTCACTTGACTCTATACAGTCCCCATCACACACACACACACACACACACACACACACACACACACACACACACACACACACCTCCTACCTTTCTAGTTACACAATATAGTCAGTACAGTATTATTCAGAAATGCCATGGGAGAAATTTGACTCTTAATGGAACAGAGTGCACCTTTGACAGGATAATGTCATCATTAGTGTTTCAGTGAAGATGTTCCAATTATAAGTGGGATAAAGTACAGTGGGAGATGAGTGCAAAGTTAAATGTATTCTCCTCAGTAAAAGTGCACACAGCACCTTTGGCATTGAAGCATTCCTTACTTATCACTATAGTCCCCAAAACACACGTTTCCCTCAGTGAGAATTGAACTTCATACCTATCTAGTTACACAATCTAGAGAGCACAGTATTAGTCATAAGCACCACAGGAGAAGTCTGAATTTAATGATGCAAAAAAGCACAAGTGTAATTGGTCAAAATTCAATGTTTGGAACAGCTGGTACTGTGTATATATGTGCATAGGACAATGTAACAGCAGTGTGATTGTCCCATGTAATGACATTCTTCTCTACTAAGATTTATATACTGTCTTTCATGTACTTTGTGTTACTGTGAGGGATATGTAACTGTTTCACAGTATGGGGTGCCAAAGACACTCACAGTTGTAAACTAGTGGATTATCAATCAAACATTCCTGCACTTCATTCTGGGATGACTGCACACTTGTCTCATGCTTGCACAATGCACATTGACAAGACAGATACTTCTTACATAGGACAGTGCACTGCAGAATAACACCGATGGATTATGTGTGAATAGGTTAAGTGACACTGTAACACACTTGCAAATGTAATCACTGGAGATCAGATATACATTAACAGACTGAATTAACTGAGTCAACATCCCTCTGAAATCAAGATAACTTGTCAAAATTCAATAAAAGTCTTTCGGCTTTTCCTGGTTAGGGGTCACCATAGCAGATCACTGGTCCACTAATGATTGGCAGTGGATTTTTATGGTGTCATGTTGCCAGCCTGGCACCCAACCTTCAAAGAATGAACACCCTCACACACATACACCTACCTGCATGTCTTTAATGTTCACTCAACCATGGGGAGGACATGCAGACTCCTCACAGAAGGCACTCCAGCCAAGAATCGAACTGGAAAACCTCAGGCTGTGAGGCAACAGCGCTAACCACTGCACCACTGTGGCCTCACAGACATATAAATGCTGTGCAACCCAAACAAATAATTATTTGTTGTACATTTTTTTAATTCTCTACCTGAACAGCATCATGGCCAAGTTCAATTGTTGAGCTCAACATCCCATCTTTATGCTCTAAATATGTGTGCATTGGAGAGCAATTTAGATCTCATGTGTAATCTTTGCATAGTTGCAAGCATATTGATTCCTTGAAAGACACATTGGCAGTGCTTATATCAATGTGTTTGGAAGGATTACGTGGAAGGATTAATAGGATGAATTGTGACATGTTTTGATGTTGGGACTTACACACTGTTAAAATTATGTTTTACCATCTGGGAATCAAACCCATGGGATAAAGAATGCAAAACATGAAACTTAGCTTATTAATTCTCATTGCATAGAAGAACTTACTTTTAAAAACGGTCATTAGAGATATGCTAGTTCCAGAATGAATGGAGTTATACTTCAGACAGACCTGTATGTGTGTGATTTTAAGTAGTCCTGTGAATGTATTCTTGTATAAAATGCAGTGTTTTTGTTTGTAAATATATTTCATATGGATGGAGTTGCATGACTTGAGTATTACAGGTTGGGGTATGTTACATATATACTTCACAAGACATACTGTCCTAAACATATAATTAGGATATGTGATGAGTCATAATGATGATTATAACAAAATTATTGTGCCCATTATACAAAGTACATTTTAAATTAAATCTCATCATTGTTATGTTTAACAAATTGTGCAGACATTATCTTGATGTTATATGTGAAGAATTAATGATATATGCTAAATGGAAAATTTAATTATGCAAGGATTACTGATACATCACTTGCAGTAAACATGTTTATCGTTCTCATTTGTATTTATGATTGTATTCCTAATCAAAATGTTGTGAGATCTAGGATTCTGACACCCTTTGTTAAAGTATCTATTAGCTGGATTTAAACCTTAATCACCTGTGTTCTTTATCTACACTCACTGCACTTACACCTTGTGCCAGAGAGCTAGGTATGAGACAGGTGGAACTTCTCCACTCAGTACTGTCCAGAGTGCTGATGAAAACACATCATTGCCAATCATGTTTGCACTACAGAAGGTAGCCCAAATTACATTTTTCACTTTTTTCCTTCTGCAGTGAACCATGTTTGTGTGCTGCTGAGCACAGCACAAATGTAAAAGGCATTAGAAAAAAAGTATGAGAGAAAAAAGCTGACAGTAAAATGAATTAATGTAATGGGTATTATCTAGCAATGGCCAGAGCATAAAGTGCATTCAAATGATGTATTCATCCTTCTCACATATTGCATCCTCAGAAATGTACTGTGGAACACATTATCAGACTTGTAGTTAATGACAAATAATGTGAAAGTGGACAGACAACAGTTCACATGCTGTTAGCAATACTTGAATAGTTGAGTTTTACACAACACAGTGATAAAAAATATATGTAAATGTGTAGTCAGACTCCCTCCGCAAAATTGATAATTAACTGGATTAGAACCCTGCATCACCTGCCTTATTTCTCTAAAGTCACTTCATTTAAACCTTGCGCAACAGAGAAAGTTACCTAACAGATGCATTTTCTTCACAGAGTAGTATTCAGAGTGCTGATGGATGTGTATGGCACCAGGCTTTTTTGCAGTACAGAAGGCAGCTCGCTTTAAAATTTTCACTTTTTCCTTAGAAAGGGAACTGTGCTTGCATGCTGCTGAATGGGCAGCAAATGCAAAAGGCATTAAAAAAATGACATGGAAGAAAAGCTGAAAGGAAAACTTAATTCAAGGTTAGGGTACACTTAGCAGTGCCAAAAGCACTTGGAACTAAAAACCCAAACTGGAAAAACACACACAAAAAAAAAAAACGGAGAAGGCAAGGCACTGTCACAACGCGGTTTAATTAAAGATTAACCACTTTCATCACGATTATAACAAGACTTCATCAGAATCACCAAGACGCAATTTAAACACAGTTTAAATATACCTTCCTCAAAGTCACATGATTTAAAAACACGAATAATCATTCAAAACATAAATCACTACCCCATTATTCAAAATATAAAAACTACAAAACACTTTTTTAAAAAACATAATTAACTTATTGTCTAAAAAACTTTTTGTAGATTGTAAAAATACAGATCTAATGGCAAACTGTAAAAATAAAGAACTAATGGCAAATAAGAACATCAGGGTTATGAAACCCAACAAGGGTGGGGGAGTTGTCATAATGACAAAAATAGACGACTCCTATAAAATGCACAGTTATTTATTTGATGAGGAATACCATGAGAAAAAAATATAGAAATTAACCGGACTTCAACGTGAATAAAATGCTATTATTTTTATTAGTTAAAACACATCACATAACCACTTTCATCTCTCATGGAGACTTCTTTAGATAAAATACATTCACATTCATCATGCCTATTTATAAATTAGCTGAAGTTCATCAACCATCATGAAATGCTAGTAATTAAAAAAATCTCCAGTGTTAATTCCAATCACAAGTACTTGCAAAAACATTTTTCAAAATGGAATAAACTATAAAACATAAATAAACATACAAATACAAATACATAAATATCATGTTAAATTCCTTTAAAATTTATGCTAACAAATCTGCTTTTTCACTCAGTATGGGTTTGAGAGATACTTGGTCATTCAGACCTGGGGGGATGATGCAGTTAGTTGCAGCTGCCAGACAAGTTCTCTTTTTAACAAATGTCTTTGCCAATCACCACCCCTAGAATTAATCTGCACTTTTTCCAGTATACCAAAGCTAAACTTACCAAAATTACTACACACAACAGAGTACCTGTATAGTGCATTAACTTAATTTTTCTTCCTGATCTCATAAAGGTGCTCATAAATTCTTGATTTCAAAGCTCTCTCTGTCTTTCCAACATAGTATCCTGAGCAACTGTCACATTTAGCTAGGTACACTAGTTTGTTGGTATTACAATTCCCTTTCACAAAGGAAACCTTGGTATACAAAACATGTCCAAAACATTGTTTTCTCATTCATAATGTACATACAATATACACAACTACCACAACATGTTCTAAGATATATTTAAAATTCCTACCAGTTTTGCTTACAAAAAAGGGGTTCAGTCCCAACCAACTAGGAGACTTCATTATTAACCTTAAAAATACTCCAGTTCTTCTTTATAACTTCCCTAATCACTTGGGAATAAACATTTTTGTTGTAATACTAGGGCTTTTTTGAATTTGTTGTCTCCCTTGTTCCTATTTTGATTAGTAAAATCCATCCCTAACAGGGGTGGATACTTGGTACCCCAACCTTTCCTTACTTCTTCAAAAAACTATCCACCATCTTCTGGGGATATTTCCTTTCTATAAACATTTTCTTCAGTATGTCAAACTCCTGGTCCAGTTCTTTAATATCAGAGGTCATTCTTGCCACCTGTATGGCCTGACCCTTTACCAGTCCTTTCTTCTGATGGTACGGATGATTGCTACTGTAGTGCAGATATGCATTACAAAAAGTTTCTTTCCTATAAAGGTTGGAAATAAATTTGTTGTGTCATTGGGAAATCTTAACATCCAAGTAACTAATACTCAGAAAGTCCCAAGACTGTGTGAACCTAAAGTAGCCACTGCTACTATTCAAATGTTTCATAAACTCACTAATTTGATCTACTGTACCAGCCCACACAGAATAAAAATATCATCCAAAAACCTCACATAAAGATGTAGGTGTTTGGCAAAGGAACTCTTCAGAATAAATTCATCCTCCCATCCCAGCATGACAATATTGGCATAGGTGGGGGCACAAGCTGCCCCCATTGCAACTCCTCTGATTTGCTGGTAAAATTCACCTTCAAAATGGACAAAATCATTGTCCAAGATGAGTTCCATCAGCTCAGCTAAGAGCCTAATTCTGTCTTCTGAAAGGGAAGAAAATTGTCGCATGGAATTATAAAAAAGGTCCGTCTCCTCAATTTTAGGAATATTAGTAAAGAGGTCCACTACATCAATAGTGAGGAAAATAAGCCCTTCCTTCCATAAATCCTGTTTTAATTTTTGTAAAAACTCCCAAGAGTCTTTCAGGAGATGGGGGTTCTTGGTCATTACTTCTTTGCACCATTTGTCCACAAGAATAGCCAAGGGATGAGTCTTACTCCCAGTACTGGTCACAATAGGCCTAAAAGGAGGTTTGTCAGCATTCTTGTGAATCTTTGGTATACCGAAGATATTCGGTATCACTGGATTTTTCTATTGTAAACATTTATGTGTCCATATCTGTCCTATTTTCTAAGAAGCATTCTTCTAAGTAGAAATCCAACCTTTGATAGGCTATCGTAATCTCATTTTTCGAAACAGGGGAATAGGTATCAGTATTATAAAGGAGGGAGGTCATTTCATTCTTATAATCTTCTGTTTTAAAATTAACAGTCCCCTCCCCTTGTCATGTTTCATCACCCTTAAGTCATTACACTCTCTAATTTTGGTCAAAACTTCTTTCTCTTTTTTTGGTAAATTACACCACCCTTTCTTTTTCTCAGCATACAGTTGATATAACTCATTAGTAACCACTTTCTCAAAAACTTGTACTAAGGGGTGTGGGGGGGTTAAAACACTATTCCCCTTAAGTATACTTTGATTGTTACCTGTCTCTGGTCACATCCTTGTCTTTAAAATATAAACTAAAGTTAATCTTCCTCAAAAATAACTTTAGTTCAATAAGTGAGCCAGCTATATTAACTGGCCCGGTGGGCCCAAACTTGTATCCCTTTAACAACAACTCAAAATGGTCTTTTGTTAACTCCACACCTGCATAGTTATAAATTTTGAAGTCCTGATAAATACCAATGAGCCCCTCATTGAGAAACCTAATTATTTCATAATTGTTGGCCCTTTGTTGTGGTGGCACCACCTCTGCTTGTTGTGTGACTTTTGCCCCAAATCCGCCATCACCTATGTTTTTTTGGGTAGTCGTTCTGACCTTCTCACCTCCTGAAAACCATGTATTTCTTCTAAAAAGGAATCAAGTTCCCCTATTGTGTTCCCAGTTTCTTGCCTGTTAGGGTCAGGTCCAGTTTCCCATGATTGTGACCTGTGTTGTCCTACCCCCCCCCACACCCATCAGGGTGCCTTCCATTATTAATAGGTTTGCTACCAGGAATCTTATATGCCCTACTGTCTTGATATTGTTTAATGTCCCTGTCTAGTTTTTTTCATCTTTTTAAAAAAATATTGTTACTTTTTTATCTACTCTTAACAGGGCTTGGTTATTCAAATACTCATACTCTTCAAATAATAAATTATTTGTAATAGCGTGGCTCAGTGTATCCACTTCATTACCCAGGGCTTCCAGAACAAATTCATTATAGTAAATCATTTCTAACATCAATTCAAACCCACACTTGTCAAAAAAAAAAAATCCTGAACTGTTTCCCAGGTGTAATTCACTCCAAAGGGAAACCTGAAAGGGAAGAAAAAAGTCCCTGAGGAACAATTTTGTGTTTAAGACATTCATGCAAATATTCATTTTCATTTGTAAACTTTTAAATTTTAACTTTTTTTCAAAGTTAAATACCATTTCTTTTAAGGTAGGAAAGTAACGTGGTGCAGAAAATACATTAGTAACATTCCCCTGCCCGCCCGACATTGAAAAGTAAAAACTTTGTCCATAATGTCTTTTAAATTAACATTCCTTTCATGATTAGTCTGAGAATTGCTCCTCAGTTTCCCTTCACAAGTGTTAGCATTTGTAGAGGCTAAAACACTCTGGCTTCCATTAAAAAAGTTTTTATCAACAGTACCTGAAGGTGCCGGTGGTGGTGCTGTGGTAGCATTGTCACCTCACAGTAAGACGCTGACCGGTTCGACTCTCAGCTAGAGCGTCTTCTGCATGGAGACATGCATGAATGGGCGTACCTTCATTGAAGGTTGTGTGTTAGGGCTGGCAACTCAGCACGTAAAAATCAACTGCCAATCATTAGTGGACCGGAGTTCCACTGTGGCAACCCCTAACCGGGAAAAAGCCGAAAAACACAACAACAACCTGAAGGTTGGGGATTATCCCAGTAGGTCGTCTCCCTTACATCACCGTGCTGTCCATTAATCCGCCTGTTGTTGCTGGAATGAGTTTGATGACTGTTGAAGGCATTTTTTTGATGGTTAACCCCAGTATTACTGATGTCTGCGTCCTTCTCCTGTTCCACAGACATCCCAGGGATGATCCCAAGAAGTTCATGCCCATTTTCTTTCAGGGAAGAAGCTATGCATACACCTACATGGTGCTGTTGTTTGCCAAGTTGCAAAAACATCTCAGTTAACCTGGCAATATCATTTATAAACACTGACATTTCTGTTCTCAGCTGCCCCACTTCACGAATGGAATCCAAAGGTGAAGATACCGCCTCCAATGCCTACTCAGCTCCTTGCAGGCCAGTAATTCCTTCCAAATCCATATTCACAAGAAATCCAGTCATGGCCACTCAGAAACACAAAATTGACTTAAAAAAAGGCCTAAACTTTACCAACCTCCCCAAAAAATGTAGAAATTAACCACACTTTAACGTGAATAAAATGCTATTATTTTTATTAGTTAAAACACATCACATAAGTGCTTTCATCTCTCATGGAAACTTCTTCACATAAAATACACTCACATTCATCATGCCTATTTATAAACTAGCTGAAGTTCATCAACCAATCATGAAATGCTAGTAATTAAAAAAATCTCCAGTGTTAAAGGTGTACAAAGCACCTATTCCAATCACAAGTACTTGCAAAAACATTTGTCAAAATAGAATAAATTATAAAACATAAATAAAAATACAAATACATAAAAATCTTGTTAAATTCCTTTAAAAGTTATGTTAACAAATCTACTTTTTCACTCTCATATTCATTTCTCACATATTGCATCCTCAAAAATGTACTCTGTGGAACATATTATCAGACTTGTAGTTAATGACAAATAATGTGAAAGTGGAGAGACAACAGTTCACATGCTGTTACCAGTACTTAGAATAGTTGAGTTTTACACAACATAGTGATAAAAAATGTATGTAAATGTGTATTCAGACCCCCTCTGCAAAATTAATAATTAACTGGATTAGAACCCTGCATCAGCTGCCTTATTTCTCTAAAGTCACTTCATTTACACTTTGCGCAACAGAGAAAGTTACCTAACAGATGCATTTTCTTCACTGAGTAGTATTCAGAGTGCTGATGGATGTGTTATGGCACCAGGCTTGTTTGCAATACAGAAGGCAGCCCACTTTAAAATTTTCACTTTTTTCTTAGGAAGTGAACTGTGCTTGCATGCTGCTGAATGGACAGCAAATGGCATTAAAAAAAGGCACAGAAAAAAGTTGAAAGGAAAACTTAATTCAAGGATAGGGTACACTTAGCAATGCCAAAAACACTAGAAACTAAAAACCCAAACTGAATTCACAAAAAAAAAAAAAATGGAGAAGGCAAGGCACTGTCACAACAATGTGGTTTAATTAAAGATTAACGACTGTCATCACGATTATAACAAGACATCATCAGAATCACCAAGACACAATTTAAGCACAGTTTAAATATACCTCCCTCAAAGTCACATGATTTAAAAACACGAATAGACATTAAAAACATAAATCACTTCCGCATTATTCAAAATATAAAAACTACAAAACACTTTTTTAAAAAACATAATTAACTTATTGTCTAAAAAACTTTTTGTAGATTGTAAAAATATAGATCTAATGGCAAACTGTAAAAATAAAGAACTAATGGCAAATAAGAACATCAGGGTTATGAAACCTGACAAAGGTGGGGGAGTTGTCATAATGACAAAAATAGATGATGCTAATAAAATGGACAGTTATTTATTTGATGAGGAATACTATGAGGAAACATCCTTGAATTTCATAAATGGGTCGTATGGTAAAATATGTTTTTTTTCTTCAGGACATGTTAGATCAGGGCAAAATAACAAGGGAAACATTATAATTTTTAACAGTTAAGTACCCTGTTGTTCTGCCCATATTTGGTATTTCAAAGATACATAAGTGTTTCGTAGATCCCACATGAGACATATTGCCAGTGCAAGAACTTCTGTTACACACACCCTGGCTATGTATATAGATGAAAAGGTGAAAAGGGTGTTAGATGATTACCCACATACATGTAAGGATTCTTGGGACTTTTGGGCAAAATTGAGGGAAGTATAATATAGTCCTAGTCTAGCCTTTGTGACTATAGATGCGGTAAACTTATTTAATGTGATACCACAGGATCAAAGGCTGGAGATGTTCCAGGATTTTTTGTTTGAGTCTGGTGCTTTCAGTTCCAATGAAATGAATGTATTAAACACCTTATTGGAGGTGGTATTAAAAAACAATTTTGTTTATCTGGATGGTCAGTTTTTTCACCAAAAGAAGGGAGTGGCTATGGGGGCATGTTGTGCCCCCGTATTTGCCAACATAGTTCTATTGCAATGGGAGAAACTTTTTGTTTTTAACCAGACCAACATTCCTCCTTGGCAATTGTATGTGAGGTTCCTGGATGACATATTTATAGCCTGGGAATTAGGAGAGACAGAAACACATATTTTTATTGATTATTTGAACTCCAGTACATCTTTTTTAAAGTTTACGTACAATTACACCAGGTCGAGTATTAGTTATTTGGATGTTTTGGTGTCAAAAGATCAAAAGAAGGAAAACATTCGGAGTTCAATTTTTAGAAAGGCCACTTACTCTAATATCCTCCTGCACTACATTAGTTGTCACCCTACACACCAAAAAAAGGGATAGTCAAGTGGCAATTTGTAAGACTGGCCGAAATGATTTCAGATAACATTTTTAAAAGAGAATATAAATTGTTAGTGGAAATGTTTGAGGTCAGGAGTTGCCCATCAGAGTTGGTATTTAAGGTCTCAAGAGAGGTTTCCCACAAAAGAAGTGATGGGGTTATAACACTCATACTTTTAACTAATGACAATTTGAATGATATGGAAGTTAAAAGAAAAAAAAATCTTTTTCCTTTATTACAACATACACACAAGAACATGAAAGTATCATGAGGGCCTTGAAAAACAATTGGCACATTTTTAAATGCTTTGATGGAGTTCCAGATGTTGTGGGATATAGATTAAGAGTAGTTTATAGATGAGCCAAATCTATAAAAGAATTGTTAGAGAGGGATAACCAGAACAAGATGGTAAGTAACAGAGGAAAAGGCACATTCAAATGTGGGTCACGTAGTCAATGTTAACACATATTGGAAGGTAGGGAGTTAAAAGTAAACGGAGAAAGAGTGCATACTTCCTTTAGCTGTACCTGTACATCTAGGGGTTTGGTTTACCTTGCATTATGTAGGAAATGTGCAGGTTTTTATGTAGGGAAAACCATTCATCAATTCAAGGACAGACTTTATGAGCACTTGAATGATATAAAGAACAAAAACAAAAAAACAAGTAATTCTTTGTATTGCCATGTGGAGAAGTACCCTGATCATGACTTTTTGTTTTTTGGTGTGGATATAATATAAAAAAATCCATTAGGAGGTCCATGGGGTGAACTAGTTGAATGAAAAGAGGCACTATGGCAACTCATATTGAATGCTACTATGCCACCTGGCTTAATTGACTCAGTATCCATTTCTAGCATTTTGAAACTCATGTCATATAAAGTTTAACTAATACACAATATTTAAAACAACATGTGGAAGCTATTGTGTATTTTTACAATCCACAAAAAGTTTTTTAGACAATAAGTTGATGTTTTTTTAAAAAGTATTTTGTAGTTTTTATATTTTGAATAATGGGGTAGTGATTTATATTTTGAACACTTAGCAATGACCAGAGCAAGAAGTGCTTTATAGTGAAATATTCATCCTTCTCACATCTCCTTGACACATCAGAACTTTAATTTCTTGCACACATTATCAAGACTGAAGGTACTGCCAAATAATGATAAGGGGACATACAGCTCAGATGTTGTTAACAATACTGGGAATAGTAGATTTTCAAACAGCAACACAGCGATATTACAAAATGTGGGTAAATATATATTTAGACCTCCCATTTTTAAAAGTATCCCTTCACTGGAACAGAACTCTACATTAGCTATTTTCTTTTTCAATGCTCACTGCATTTACACCTTGTACCTTTGAGAAAGTTAGATGGGAGGTGCATTTCATCACTGATTAGTATCCAGAGTACTGACATCTATGCACCACTGCCAGACATATTTGTACTACAGAAGGCAGCCTAAAATACATTTTTCACTTTTTTCCCCTTAGGTATTTAACTGTAGTTCAGTACTGTGGACTGCTGCCAATTCAGACTTCACAATGTCAAATGATGTGCAAAGGAGGTAGAGATAGACAGACAGAGAGAGAAAAGATACCAAAATATGGGAACAATTATGAAAAAAGTAGTTAAGATTTATACTTTTGATATTTCCTCAACATGGTTGCCTTTCTGCGAGAACATATGCTCATGAAACATTGGTGTGTTCGCAGAAACACAGCCATGTCTGGATTACAACTCCAGGACTTCAGTGCATTCACAAGACACTATTCAGATTCTTATCACTATGTGCCATACACACATAATACTGGGAATATAAAAAAGAGTTCACTTTTACTTACTATGTGACATATTATCAATTGACATTACAGAAGTGACATAAAAAATTTCCTGTGTAACTTGAAGTTAGATGTCTGGATGGCTGTGATACTGGCAACATGGCAGATAATCTTTCCAAACACAATATAAAATAAAACATTAAAATACTACACATCTTTGCTTCTTTTTATTTTGTGAACATTATTCAAAGATCTATGCTTCTCAAACAAGACTGCTATTGTGCTTTGTCTTGCAAATTGATATATGTTTCAACAAGTAATCTACTTCCTTAGAAGTGCAGACACAATTGAATTCAGAGGCAGAAACTGTTGTCATAATTCATATCAATGTTAGGAATGTTTATTGCCCAAGTCAAACAATGATAGTTACAACATTTCTTGTCAGTACCTTCTCCCCGACACATCCTGATTGATACTGCAGTCAGAGTAATAGTTCACACTTGCAAACACTTAGCAGGTAACACTTCTTAGTGCTCGTCCTTGCAGAGGTAGGGTGTGTGTATGCAGCCTTGTAGGTCCTTACATCATGTTTACATTCCTGACATTTAATGCAGATTTTGGAATTCATTAATGCTAATGAGTTCACATGTCATCTGCATGTTCACAATGGTTATAGTTTGAATCTACACTGTATCAAGGTAATTGTATAGGCAAGTAAATGTGCACTGTGGTAGGGCTGACTGTTTATCCAGAGAGTTAAATGCTGCTAATCGCTTGAAAAACATGTTTCTAGTATCACAACCAACTTAATGCATACGTTACTGTTTTTTCACAAAATGCTGTATTTCAAACTTAGTCATGGATTGTATTTCTTAACACACCCATAGCTTAGTGTATGCATTGTTTGTCCCCTGCTGGTGGCCTATGCATTATCTGTTACATTACAAAAGTTTGTGAAGAATGTAGTATGACATTATGGAACATTTTTTATATCCAGTCTGACAAGGTATTGCAGAAAAAGTATTGTATCACATTCTAGCAGGGTCAGAGGTTTGTAGTTTGTAGCCCACAAATGTGTTAAGCCTGTGACATCGGACTGACCACCCTTCACACAAGTGGACATCTAAGAACACTTTTACCTATTTGTACTGGAAGTGTGCTTTGCTTTGGTTAATGTACTACTCAGGTCCAAAGCTGCTGTCCTCCTTACATGACCCATACACTTTCATTTCATTTAATTTACTTTTTTGGTATGTGTCTGTATTCACTTGTCTGTACTGATATGTTGCTAACTCTTACCTTTGGCCTCAGAAGATGGTGGAATAGATTGCATATTTATTATACTGTTTCCATGTCTACTTGGTTTTGCTGCACAATTTTCTGTGTCATGCAGTCCATGATAAGTCAAATGGTGTTTAAAGACCCTTCTTCTTCTTGCACAAGGTCTGGCAGCAGCAGTAACTTGATTTAAAGCTTGTACCACATACAGCATAATAATATCAGCAGCAAGCCCTAACATTTTTTGCCAAGTGTAATCATGCCTATGGTCCAAAAGATTTGGAGTTCACATAAAAAATGAATACACAGTGTAGACAATTGCTTTATAGCTTCCTGAATAGTTATGCCATGTTGAAATGGTTTATTAGCATGTAATTTGCCCCTTTATGCTTTCTTTAGCATATTTTGCTGATTCCCGTTGTCTTGAGATTGAGCCATTTAATGAATACCAGATTGCATGCTATCATGTTGGTGGTACAGCTGTTAGTGCATTCTTTGCTTACAAGTATATTCCCAGTAGGCTAGTGGCATCTTTTCAGGGGAGACATGAGGTGGTATTTATACTGCTAGGGGAAATTTGGCCAAGGAATCAGGGAAGTTCCTCCACTCTTTTTGATAGTTGCCATGGGATCTTTTACATCCAGCAGAATTACCACCAACTCAAAGGTAGATGGGGCCTTGGTTTAAGTTCTCCTCTGAAGGACAACACACTCAAGAGAGCAGCACCCCCCATGTTGCTTTGCAGCATCAGCAATTCATATACCTGGAATGGGAAAATAACCCACAGCCCTCTTTACCAAAGGCAAGGGTGCTGTCTGTTGTGCCACTGTTGCTAGAGCTGTGAAATTAAGCCTACCATAACAACAGATGTTGTAATAGATCACTGTTGCAGTAGCCTAATCTGTTGGGTCCTACCTCCACTGACTGGACAGCTTTTCAAAACTAAAGGGTGCCTTCCACATGCTCTAACTGCCTAGAGCTTGAGGGGATCTCCATATAAAGGACAAAGCACCAAAATATTGACCAGAAAAGAGATGGAAGAGCCCTGAAATTAGCAATAAGCATACCAAAAGGTAATTACATACAAAAGGATATACACAGCTATGCTCTGGGAATGCTAAAATCATACCAAAAGAAATGGGCTGGAGAGAGGGGATGCTTCTGCAACAAAGATCTTAGAACATTTATTGTTAAAGTAAATTTACTTACACAACCATACTATATTCAGTGGTGGATCACTGCTGCAGTAGCCTAAGCTATTTGGGTAGATTACTATAGCTTAGAAAGTAAGGAAGGTTGAGGAAAAGTAAATTAAGAATCCATAAGCCCTTGAAGAATGATCCTAGCAAAGGCTGTTCTGGACCAGGAAAAATAAATCACTTTGTAGCACTTTATAAAAGTATGTACAGAGGACTATGTTACTGCCTCTAGAATACTTCAAGAGCTCACCCTTCTCCAGAAAGCCACCTAAGAATGGAATGGGCTCTAACCCTGTCTGGAAGTAGCTTATTGTTTGTTTGTGTCTTTCGGCTTTTCCCAGTTAGGGGTCGCCACAGCGGAACTCTGGTCCGCTAATGATTGGCAGTAGAGTTTTACGTGCTGGCTTGCCGGACCTAATGCATAACCTTCAATGAAGGAACGCCCATTCACGCATGTCGCCACACAGAAGACGCTCAGAGAATCGAACGGGCAATGTCTAACTGTGAGGCAAAATGCTACCTGAGTATAAAAAAGCAATAGCATGAAACAATCATTTGTAAACAGCTTGTTTTGACACCATAAGTCCTTTCCTCTCATCTTCGTGGGAGACAAGCAGCTGGTCAACTTTTCTGAAGGCTTGCATCAGAGCTGCCTGAGGACATCCAGAGTGTGAAGAGTCTTTTCTGCCATTATTGTATTTAGGACAGGAGACAGGGAGATTAACAGTCTGATTCAAGTTAAACTTTTATATCACTTTGGGTATAAATGAAGGGTTAGTTCTCAAAGAAACCTTATTCATATGAAAAATGAGGTAGGTTTGACTCACCATAACTGTTTGCAACCCAGAAACTTTCCTAGCAGACATCAGAGCAATGAATAATAGTTCTCCATGTTAAGAATCTCACATCAGCCTGATGAGCTGGTTCAAATGGAAGAAGAATAATAAACTTTTCAAATACAAAGTTAAGATTCCAAGGCGGAGCCACCTGTTTTCTAGGTGGCCTGCTATGCAACACCCATTTTAAAAACTGCTTAATTTGAGCATAGTTAGAAAGGGGGATCAAAGGCAAACAGGAATGGCTGACAATGCCCCTTGACAGAGGAATAAGAAAGGTTGGGGCAGTAACTCACACAAACAATCCGGAACCATAGGTAGCTGGGTCTGAAGAGGATCTTGGTTCTTGGACTTGCACCCACTAGAAAATATTTTCCACTTACAAAAATAAGATTTCCTAGTTGCATTTTTGCCTCATTCTGTACCTACTGCATGTCATCAGAAAAAAGGTGCCTAAAAGGAATCAAAACTCTATCATCCAGACAGTTAAGTGAAAATTGTCCAGGTTGGTGTGTATTAAACAACCCATCTTGTGCGAATAAATACAGCTAGTGGCAAAGCCTGGGGTAACTGCCCTTGGCCAAATTGAAAAGTAGGGAGAACCATTTGGGTTAAAAGGGAGTCACCGCAACAATTTTTGGGGAGCCCTTCTGGATCTTCAGAAGAACCCAGAATATTAGTGGAGGGGTGGGAAACATACAAGAACATTCCCACCCATGGGAATGAAAAGGCATCTGTTCCAGGCCTGTTTGTGAGGAATCCTGGAGTAGAATCTCTTTAGCTGACCTGAGTGTGGATGCAAACAGATCTACTTGAGGCATTCTCCACAGTTAGTTTCTAGTCTTGGAAGATTCCAGGTTGAAGTTTCAATTTGTAAGGGTCTGCCTCGTCCCACTTAGCTGGTCTGATATCAGATTTTGTTCTGTCAGAATGTATGAAGGCTGAAGAGTTAAAACTGATCTGAGAAGAGATTCTCTAGCATGGATCACAACTAATATCTCTTTGATATTTATGTGCTTTGGTCTGTCTGTCAACTTTCTCACAGGCCTCACACTTTTACCCCCATAACAATTGCTCCCCAAGCAAGCTCTGAAGCATCTTATTGCCACCACCAATGCAGTTATTTCTTGATAAAGCACAAAGCTGGAATCTGAAAATCATAGAGGATGAGAATTTTGGGTCCACATGTTTTTTTTTTACCATTGAATTGTCTTATGTATAACCTGGTGAGAGGAATCATGAGAATCATAGAAGCCATAACCACTATAATCATGAGATATTCTCGGGCTATGTCAAACTTGATGGAAGATCAGGAAAAGTACAGTTGGGTATATACACTTACCATAAGAGTAGAGATGTGAATTATCATTGTTACAGTAGCCTTAGCTATATGGGTTTTATCCTGCATAAGGCATAAGAGGTGGTCAGCATTTAAAATGTAAAGGTACCTTTCAGGTGCCCAAATCATTACTTTATGCTGAGCTGTCTAAAGAGACAGGTTTGGTTGCCAAGCCTTTCAGAGCTTTCATGTCACATAAGACAGGAGGCTGAGCCCTGACACACACACACACACACACACACACACTGCAACAATGATCATTCGAACATCTAAATGGTAAATTTTACTGACACAATTGTACTATAGCTTTGAACAACTGGGAGGTGGAAGGAGGGGGGTCCATGAGCCTCTGAAAATGGTCCCAGCATAGCCTGACTCAAGCATAGAGAAGGAATCTAGCTTGCAGTGCTTTGTAAAAGTATGCACAGACAACCAAGTTGCTGCTTCTGTGATATTTCTAGAGTTCAAACCTTTCTAAAAAGCCATAGATGAAGCCAAGGCCCTTGTACAATGTGCCTTGACCCTGTCTGGAAAAGTTTTGTTGTTGTGAGAGTAAAAGGTAATAGTCAAAGACAACCAGTTGCAAATAGTCTGCTTTGGCACAGGTTGTCCCTTCTTCTTATGTTCACAAGAAATGAACAACTGATCAGATGTTCTAAAAGATTTAGTTCTGTCAAGATAGTACCTGAGTTTTCTGTGGACATCCAATGTATGAAGTATTTTTTCTCCCTCATTTTGTAGGAGGATTAGTTCTCAAGGAAACCCTTTCTCTGTGGAAAATGAAATAAGGTTAACTTACTGTAACAACTTGCAACTTAGATACTCTTCCTGCAAATATCAGTGCAACCAGTAAAAATATTTTTTATGTTAAGAACTTCAAGTCTGCCAAATGAGCTGGTTCAAATGGAGCAAGTGTTAACATCTCCAACATAAAATTAAGATCCCAAGGAGGAATCACCAGTTTTCTTCTTCTTCTCTTTCGGCTGTTCCCATTAGGGGTCGCCACAGCAGATCATCTGTTTCCATTTCTTCCTGTCCTCTGCATATTGCTCTGTCACACCAACCACCTGCATGTCCTCTCACCACATCCATAAATCTTATCTTAGGCCATCTCTTTCCTCTTACCTGGCAGCTCCATCCTAAGCATCCTTTTCCCAGTATACCCATCATCCCTCCTCAGCACATGTCCAAACCAATGCAATCTCGCCTCTCTGACTTTGTCTCCAAACCGTCCAACCTGAGCTGACCCTCTAATATACTGATTCCTAATCCTGTCCATCCTTGTCACACCCAGTGCAAATCTTAACATCTTTAACTCTGCCACTTCCAGCTCTGACTCCTGCCTTTTTGTCAATGCCACCATCTCCAACCCATACAACATAGCTGGTCTCACTACCCTCTTGTAGACCTTCCCTTTCACTCTTACTGGTACCCCTCTGTCACAAATCACTCCTGACTCTCTTCTGCACCTCTCTTCCACACTCACCATTACTCTGAACTGTTGATCCCAAGTACTTAAACTCATCCACCTTCGCCAACTCTACTCCCTGCATCCTCACCATTCCTCTATCCTCCCTCTCATTCACACACACATATTTTGTCTTAGTCCTGCTGACCTTCATTCCTCTCCTCCCTAGAGCATATCTCCACCTCTCCAGGGTCTCCTCAACCTGATCCCTACTCTCACTACAGATCACAATGTCATCTGCAAACATCATAGTCCATGGGGCCTCCTGTCTGATCTTGTCTGCCAACCTGTCCATCACCACTGCAAATAAGAAAGGGCTCAGAGCTGATCCTTGATGTAATCCCACCTCCACCTTAAATGGATCTGTCACTCCCACTGCAGACTTCACCACTGTCACACTACCCTACTACATATCCTGTACCACTCTTACATACTTCTCTGCCACTTCTGACTTCCTCATACAATACCACAACTCCTCTCTAGGCACCCTATCATATGCTTTGTCCAAGTCCACAAAGACACAATGCAACTCCTTCTGACCTTCCCTATATTTCTCCATCAACAGTCTCAGAGCAAACATCACATCTGTAGTGCTCTTTCCCGGCATGAAACCATACTGCTGATCGCTAATCACCTTCCTTCTTAACCTAGCTTCCACTACTCTTTCCCATAACTTCAAGCTGTGACTGATTAGTTACCAGTCACCAGTTTTCTTCGAGGCCTCTTATTCAAAACCCCTTTTAAAATCATTTTGAAATGTGGATGCCTTAAATGCAGAAGATCCATGGGAAGACATGCTATAATGGCTGATAAATGAACCTTTATAGAGGAGGAACACAGGCCACAGGAAAGTACCTCACACAAATATTGCAAAACCACAAACACTAGCACAGAATGGGCTCTGGTTATATTGCCAGCACCAACTAGAAAACCTTTTTTTCATTTGCTAATATATAATTTTCTAGTTGCAGCTTTCTTGCTTCCATTTCTACCTACTGCATATACTCATTAAAGAGGCACCTATAAGGTGTTAAAATGCTATCATCCAAGCAGTCAGTTGAAGTTGTTTGAGGTTGGGATTCTTGTGTGAGTAGATCCAGTCTGTGAGGAAGCCTGTGGTAATTGCCCCTGGCAAATTACAAAAGAAGTGAGAACTACTGCTGCCTGGGCCAGATGGAAGTCACTACAATGATCTTGGAGGATTTTTTCTGAATCTTCAGAAGTACCTTGATTATCAGTAGAAAGGGTAGAAAAGCATACATGAACATGCTTGTCCATGGAGAAGAAAAGGCATCTGTCTTCCAAGCCTTCTTTCATGGAGTCTTGGAGCAGAAATGTGTCCAATGAGGAGGCAAAAAGGTCTACTTGAGGAACTCCCCACAAATGTATCAGTTCTTGGAAGGCCCCCTGATCTAGTTTGCATTTATTAGGGTCTGCATTTGTTCTGCATAGCCTGTCTGACAAACAAATTTTACTCTGACAGAATGTAGGATGTAGAGTGAGATTGTGCTGTAAAGCTACGTCACATGCTAAAATGGCAATTCTGCATACGGGGCCAGACCTGTTTGCCCCTTGCTTGTTTATGTACCACATCACTGTGGTATTGTCTGTAACAACTTGAAGTGATCCTGGGGACAAAAGGTGATTCAGAGAATTGAGTGCCTTGATAAACACAAGCATCTCTTTTACATTTATGTGCTTATGTCTTGTGTTTGTTGTCCCAGATACCTTGCACTTTTAGCCCCTTTGACAGTGGTCTCTAAACAAAGTCTGAGACATCTGTGGTGACTGACTGCTTTGGAACAGAAAGGTAGAAGAGGAAACCAAGATTCTGGGAAATTTGATGTCTCTGCCTAGTGATAAGTCTTCTCATAAATCCCAGAACTGTAACCTGAATAGATAATGGATGTTGGTGCTGGGATCAGAGATACTGCAGATACCATTGTTATCTTTCTCATGTGGAGTCTTGCCAGAGGAATCAAGAGAATCGTAGATCTAAATGTATATCTACTTTTTTCCTGTGGAAGAAAAAGATCTTTGTACATATCTAGCAGGTACCTCAGGAACACAATCCTGTGTGATGCAGTCAAAAAACTTTTGAATATTCTCTTGGAATCCAGTCTGAAAAGGAGATGTCTCACTTAAGTTAGAAATTTTTGACACTTTGAAAAAGACTCTGCAGAGATAAGCAAATCATCTAAATATGAAAAAATGTGGATACCCTGTAGCCTGCAATTTCCTATAATAGGATTTAGACACTTTCTGAACATTCTTAGGGCAGCGGATAGCCCAAAGAGTAAGGCAGAGAACTGATAGTGTGATGCAAACACATAAAACCTTAAGAAACGTCTGAAGACTGGATGGATATGAATGCAATAAGCATATTTTAAATCTAAGGTTACAAAACAATCAAATAAGGAAGAAGCGGTAAGAGACTGTGTAGTGCAAGTATTTTAAAAGTTGGCACTATCACAAACTGGTTTAGGAAAGAAAGGTTCAGAACTGGTCTCAAGACATTTTCTTTCTTTGGCACCAGAAGCATTATTGAATAAAAACGTCTACCCCATTGGGAAGGAGGGACTGTTTCTATTATTCCCTGAGAAAGCATGTGCTGTAGAATAGGAGGGAACAGAGGAGTTTGGTGTGGTAGATGTGGAACAATTCCTTGGAAAGGAGGAATTTCTTCCCACTGTCATCTGCATCCCTGCTGAATTAATCTCAGAACCCATTTGCCTGAAATAATTTGTTGTTATAGAGAGATATGGAGATTCAGACTTTCTGGAAAGGATAAGGGACTGCAAGATGGAAGGGGATTGAAAGACTGAGGAATTTTGTACATTCTATAGATGCTGCAGGCTAGCTATCAGGGAAACCACAGGCTGTGACACACAAATCCTCCAGGGCTGGCAGCACTGGGAAGATTGAAAGAGATTCTGGGAATTTCAGTTGTAATATTTCATAGTATTTTCTGAGGGACTGAGAAACCTCTGAGTTCTCACACTGAAACCACTGGCACATTCTGGAAATAGTCTTAGAGAAAAATAATCCTTAATATGCTCTCTTCAGGGTCTGAATCAGAATAATGAGGAGAAAAGTCTGTATCTGTCCCATCTAATTCCTCTCCAGATTCAATTTCTTGAATCTCTTCAGGAAAAGAGGAATCCCCTTTTCTCCTACCAGAAACCACCTGATAAGAAGGGTTGGTAGCCTTTACAAGACCTTGAGTCAGACTTAAACTATTCCTGTCCAGCGAAATTGAAGCAGGATAATATATATATGTGTATATATATATATATATATATATATATATATATATATATATAAAGTTTTATGTTTCTTTTTGACAGGAAAATTAGGACAAACAGGATTTTTAGTGGCAACAACAACTTCCACAGTCTGGGCACAATATTCTGGTTAAGCAGGGGTACTTTCCCCTGCCCTTTCTCCTAACACCAATAAAAGTGGCTTTCCCTTGCACAGCAAGGGGACTCCAACAGTTGTAGATGATGTGGCTAACTGCTAGTCCATATTGGCTGTATGGGCAGCACCAGTGGGATCCAGAGAAAATGATGAGTGGTCTGATGAACCAGTTTTGGCTACAGAAGAGTCACTCACTTGGGGCTGAGGTAAACTGCTAGCCTGCTGTGGTGGCAAAAGCTGTTTAGTCCACTTTTTGTTTTTGTGGCTGGAAGAAAGATCAACCATAACACTGATAGTTTGTTCTATGATCAGGTCAAAAATGGTGCCTCCTTCCTGGGAAACTAAGCAGTATGAACCAGTAAAAATTCAGTAGTAGTATTCATTAACTTTTTTCAGTAAAACTCAGTAAAAAGCACTCTAATATATTTTACCAGCTCCAAAAAGTAATTTATACACAGCTTCTCTGTAGAAAAAAACTAAACATTTTAGTGTCAAGGAATGGACCAATCTTCATAAGACCCAAAGTTTTTCCAAAAGAGGGCTCAACCTGTGGAGAGGGCCTCACTATCCTCATCTGTCACTGAGGCAATGGCATGCTAGTCCTCTGACTCTTCATAGGAAGCTATAGGGTGAGTTTCCTTACCAAAGTCTTAAGGAAGAGTGTGCATGTGTATTAGAATGCAAGGGTGTAGTGAGGAGAAGCCAGATGTCGGTCAACGGGTAAACACAACTCTAGACAGGGTCACCCCAAGGTAGTGTGGGTTCTTGAAAGACCTGCACTAGGACTAGTGGAACAGGTTTTGTTCCTCGAGGATGCATTTTTGCACCAATACTGACAGAGTCTACCATACTTGAAATACCTGATGTCTATGACTTGTACCCTAGGTTCTGTTGTGGGGGTTGGAAGGGTGGCTTAATGGCTAAGGTGTTTGCCTTACAAACACAAGGTGCAGGGTTTGAGTCTCACAAGGGATAATTGGCTAGGCTTCAAATGGCTCGCAAGGGCAGTTAGCTTAGTACTAAACTATGAACCTATGAACTATGAAGGCATGGCATATCCCTCAGTATGGTTTTATCACACTCTGCTAGACCCTCTAGGAGACCTTGTGAGAGCAGTTCTTGGTATTAACTATTGAACTACAGCAAGGAGACTGAAGGGACTGCTTCAAGGGAACAGTCAAGTTGCCAGTATACTCAAGCCAGTCATCCAGGGGTCACATGAATAGTCTGAGAATTTCAGGTACTGAATACTGGACCCTCTCCACAGTATAATTCAAGATTGACACTCCAGCTATGAGACTGGCAAAAAAACAAAATTATGTCCTTGGGCTTGGCACATCCTCCTACTGTGACATGTTATACTACAAAATGTGTTGCAGAAAGTGCAACCCCCATGGCATGGGAGCTTTGGCAGAAAAAAATGCCAGGTTAGAAGGGAGAGAACTAATCTAATCTGAGACCCAATATAGAGAGCCCTTGATGTTAGATCTGTTATTATTCAGTGCTGTAACCCAGCCAACAATAGTGGGCAACTGTAACCCCAAGAAAAGGGTCATCTTGCATGTAGGATATTGAAGTGCTTAAACAAACAGACTAGGCCAAGTGTTGACAGCTCTCCAAAATAAGCCAAGATATATTCTTCTGCTATAGTTTAGGTCTAAATGTATGTATAAATTACAACAGTTATAAGGTAAGATGTTAAGTTGTCAATCTTGCCTTCATTCTTGCTGGATGGGTTCGGAGCCGATCCTCGGCTCCGACTCGGCCAATACTAAAGCTCGAGAGCTAATTCCACCGGCTCGAGGCTCCCCTATATCCAACAATGCTAGGCAGTAACTACCCAGATCTCGTTTGCCACTTAGCTGCGAGGTGCTTTCTTCTACCGGCTCTGGCAGGTTAGTGAGTTTTTCTAGTCAAAAACTTCAATTTTCTACCCCTATCCTTTCTATTTAGTTTAGTTTTTAATACAGAGTATCCCTTTAGTTTAAATTGGGTCTCCCTTGTTTTTTATCCCCTTTTTATTCCCTTTTAACTTCTAGGCCTTTGGCCCTCTCCCCTTTTTCCCTTGTCATTTTAGTGTGACTGGATTTTTTTCCTTTGGTTAAAGGGTGTGTCTGTGTGTTGTGTCTGTGTCCTTTTATATACAGTCTCTTTTAGGATGTCTAAAGACTCCAAGGTCTCAGACTTCAAGAAGTGTGATTCGTGCTGTCAGAAAATGTCTCTGACAGACGGTCACACTTCTTGTGTCTATTGCCTGGGACCTTTGCACCTGCAGGACTCCTGTGCTGTTTGCCATGCATTCAGCCCTAGAGTCCTGCAGGAACGCAAAAATAAACTTATTCTTCGAGGCTTGTTAAAGCCTGAAGGCCCCTCGACCCAGTCTGCATCGGGGAAGCCTTCAAAGACTTCCAGGCCATCGGCTCCAGCTTCAGAGCCATCTGCTGGTAGCATTAAGGCTGCTTCAACATCGGCTCTGGCTGGAGTCGATGTTTCGAAGTCTCAAACCATTACCTCAGCTCCCACCGGAGCCGAGGTTGCTAAGACTCAGCCGGCTCTGATAGTCTTATCGGAGCCACCTTCAAAGAAGAGGTCGAGGTCCCCTTCCATCGGCTCCATCCACTCGGCTCCAGGATCCCCTCTTCTGTCGAAGCGGAGCCATAGGTCCCATTCCTCTCGGTCCTCCAGGCTGTCCAACCATGACTTACAAAGGGTGGTGAGTAGACTTCTCAAGTCTGAGGCACTGGCCCAAATGCTGCATAGCCCTACTCAACAGTCGGCGGCTATTCCCATCCCTGCTTCTATTCCTCCTCCGACTCTTTTGAGTTCGGAGCCGGGGCTCGTCGGAGCCATGGCTGTCAGTGCGTCGGAGCTGATACCTTCCCTTTCGGCTCCGTCGTCTGCTCCGATTTCCTCCTTGGAGGGATCTCTGTGCCGAGCTTCCCTCATCGGCTCCAAGGGGGCGAGTGGCATCGGACCCTTGTCCGACCCCATTCTCCCTCTCGGAGCATTGGCACTGGTGAGTTTGGCTCCGACATCGGCCTCGGAGCCGTCCCTGTCGGGGGGGGGTCTTTGTCTCCTCGGAGCAGGGACCTTCGGCCTTGGCTGATCGGGGCGCCTTCGAGGTCATGTGGAGCGTGCTAGACCCTGTGTCTACCCCACAGTCGGCTCCGTCAGCTCCTCCCTCTTCAGTGCCTGTGGTGGTTTCTACCCACCCCCTCGTAACAGACCATAGAGAGCCAGCTCCTCAGGTTTCCCCATTGGGAATATCCTCTTCTTCCGAGGCTTCTCCTGATCCCGTAGGAGAACCCTCTCGGAAGAGACAGTGCAAGAGGAAGCACATTGACTCCCCTGAGTCTATCACCTCTGACACCGACTTGGTGGAATCTGAATGTTCCCCTCGGTCCCCCTCTGAGGATGTCTCTTTTGCTGACATCCTTGAAATCCTTAAACAGAGGGGGAACTGGCCCGCCCTTAACCCTTCAGAGGACAAGTCAGTCTACCTTGAGGCATTTGGCTCTCGCCCTTCCACCTCCTGGGTGTCTCCTCCCTTTGACCCCCTCATGGAAGTGGTGGCAAGGAAGGCTTGGACGGCCCCTGATTCGGTGGAACCTACCCCAAGGAGGCCATCAAAATTTATTACTGCCCCAAAAGAGAAACAGTTCTTATCCAAAGGTGTCTCCATTGATGCCATGGTGGTGGCCGCAGCCACTAAGAAGGAATTAGCTGATCCTTCGGTACCTGTCCATCCTCCTAATAAGGAGTCTAGAACCATGGACAGGTACGATAAGCAGATGTTTTCCTCAGCGACCTTTGCCATGCGGTCGCCGAACTACTTGTGTCACTTCACCCGTCTCCAGAGGGATTTACTCAAGGATATGGGTGAGGCCATGCAGGATCCAACAGCTGAGGGGTTCCAAGACAAAATGAACTCCCAGTTGGCAACCCTGAATTCGATTGTCAACTCCTCCATGTGGCTTATCTCATATGCGGCTGATGGAGCGAGTAGGGCCGCAGGCACAGGTGTAGCTTTATGACGCCACGCCTGGATGCGGCTTTGCAATTTTGCGGACCCTTTCAAGGCGTCCTTCACCAATTCCCCCTTTGATGGCTCAACATTGTTTGGACCTCAGGTGAAGGATACATTAACTAGGTGCGAGCAGGAAGGTAAGACTCTCTCTGCCATGGGAGTCTGTTTTTCTACCCCTTCCAAACCTTATCCAAAAGGTCAGAGGGGGGGAGGAAATGTGGTTCCGCAAACCACAAAGAGTCTCATCTGACGCACAAAGTCGATTCCCCTCTAGAGGCAGAGGGGGGATCAACAATAGATGCTGCCCTAGGGGCAGAGGTGGTCCGCAAAACCAGGGTAGCAGAGAAACTTTCTCTGATAAACCCTTTCAGCATCCCTGAGGAGCTGCCCGGCTGTTCACCTTCGGAGGCAGTCGGGGGAAGATTATCAAAAGCCTGATTTTCCCTCACTCAAGACAAATGGGTACAGTCGATCATATCCGAGGGTTACAAAATCCCCTTTATTCACATCCCATCCCAACCCAAAGGATCCCTTCCAGACGTTCCACCCAGTCTAAGGGAACAAGCAGTGTTATAAATATCAAAGCTGCTGTCAAAAAGAGTTATCCAATCAGTCCCAGCAGACCAGCAAGGATCCGGAATCTACTCCAAATTCTTTTTGGTACCAAAAAAAAACAGAGGACTGGAGACCAATACTGGATCTCAGCAAGCTAAACAAGTATGTGAAGAAAACAAAATTCCAGATGGTCACGCTACAGTCCATTCTACCCTTCTTGGGTCAGGACAATTGGATGTGCTCGATAGACCTTCAGGATGCGTACTACCATATCAAAATGCACAGACGCTCCAGAAGGTTTCTCCACTTCAGGCTGGGAGCCAGTCATTACCAGTTCAGAGCTCTGCCCTTTGGTCTCACTACAGCCCCCCCGAGTGTTCACCAAATGTATGGCAGTGGTCGCTGCTCACTTGAGACGTCAAGGATTCCAGGTGTTTCCATATTTGGATGACTGGCTCCTTACCGCCACCACCAGGCATCAACTTCTTCTATCCAGAGACTTCACCATCCAAACTTGCCAAGTTCTAGGCATTTCAATAAATTTCGAAAAATCTGCCTTGTCGCCTTGTCAATCTATTACTTTTATAGGCGCCACCTTAGACACAGTTCATCTTTCCGCCAGACTAACAGAGCAAAGAGTATCAGATATCCGCAAACAAGTTTACCTTCTACTTCAATGCAACAAGATCAAAGCCAGGGTAATCTTGAAGATATTAGGACTCATGGCAGCTACTATTACACTTCTCCCCTTAGCTCGTTTTCACATGCGGATCCTCCAGTGGATGCTGTTTATTCAATGGTCCTTTCTACAGCTCCCAATGTCTCACATCATCCTGCTAACCCAATCATGCAAGATTCACTTGTCTTGGTGGATCACATCACCTCAAGTTCTCCAGGGCAGACCCTTCATCCCTCCCCCCCAAATCGCCACAGTGACGACGGACGCCTCCCTGATCGGGTGGGGGGGGCATTATCAGGGCAGGACAGTCCAGGGCACGTGGCAATCTTTCGAGTGCCACTTGCACATAAATGTCTTAGAGATGAGAGCAGTGCTTTTAGCGTTGCAAGCCCTTCAGGACTCTCTTCCCACAGAGACTATTGCAATTCAGACGGACAACATGTCCGTAGTGTGGTACATCAACAAACAGGGCGGAACCAAGTCCTACCCCTTATGTCGAGAGGCACTCAGACTTTGGCAGTGGGCGATTTCCTCTCAGCGTTTTCTGATAGCAATGCACATTCCCGGGAAGTCCAACTTGATTGTGGACAAGTTGAGCAGGGCTATTCTCATGCCTCACGAGTGGTCTCTAAAAACATCAGTGCTGGAAGAAATCTTTCGAAGATGGGGCCGGCCTTGCTGTGATCTTTTTGCTACTCCCCAAAACAGCAAGTGTCACGACTTCTTCACCCTCTTCCCTCTACCAGGCCAACCCACCAGAGATGCTCTAGTCCACAATTGGCCCCGGGGACTTCTGTATGCTTCCCCCCCTTTCCACTGATCTCTCAATTAATTCAGAAAGCTATCGCCTCGAGAGTCACCATGATCCTCATTGCCCCTTACTGGCCTCGACAGATATGGTTTCCGTTCCTCCATCATTACCTCTTGGAGCAGCCTTGGCATCTGGACCCAGTGCCAGATCTTTTGACCCACCAGTCGGGCCAGCTGCACCAGTCCCTCCAATCTCTCAACCTCACAGCATGGTTTCTCCGATTTCTACCCTAGCCAGGCTTCCCTTAATCTCGCATTCGGTCCATAACATCCTGATAGCCTCTCGTAAGTCTTCTACCAGAAGGATTTACAATAGTAAGTGGAAGCGTTTTTCCTTCTGGGCAGCATCAAAAAATATAGACCCCTTCACTGCACCTATTCAAGTCTATCCTAGACTTCCTGGCAGAGCTCTTTCATTTAGGCTCTTCCTCATCTACCATTAGAGTACAACTAGCTGCTATATCTAACTTTCATGTAGGTGTCTCAGACTCCAGTATCATGTCCCATAAACTCTGCAAAGCCTTTCTAAGAGGTGTCTTTTTGCTCAAGCCCCCAATCAAAGATCCCCCACCTCAGTGGGACTTGAATTTGGTCCTAGCATCCTTGATTCTCCCCCCCCCTTCGGACCTGCGGCTTCATGCCCTCTTAAGTTGCTCTCATGGAAAACACTTTTTCTAGTAGCCATAACATCAGCTAGAAGGGTATCTGAACTTCATGCTCTTTGCAGTCGTCCTCCTTACTTAGTTTTCCATAAAGACAGGGTATCCCTCCGGACTAATCCGTCCTTCTTGCCTAAGGTTTCCTCTGAGGCAAACCTAAACCAGATGATTGATCTCCCCGTCTTCTTCCCTGATTATTCCAACAGGTCGGAACAAAAGTTACATTTTCTAGATGTTCATCGCCAACTTCAATATTATTTAGACAGGACTAAACAGTTCAGGAAATCTGACCAGCTCTTCCTGTCTTATGCGGAAGGGAAATTGGGCCTTCCAGTTACTAAAGTGTCCCTTTCAAGATGGCTTACCTCTATAATTACCTTCATCTATGAAATCAGACACCAAAAACTGCCTTCAAGACCTAGAGCTCATTCAACTAGGGCATTAGCTACATCTGTAGCTTTTCAGGACAGGCTACCAATAGATTCCATTTGTGCAGCAGCCACATGGGCTTCTCCTCATACTTTTATCTCACATTACAAATTGGGTATGTCCTCCAGAAACCGTGCCAACTTTGGTTCCACTGTTCTCAAGAGTCTGTTCCGATAAGCCACCCGGGGTAAGGTGCTAGGGATGCGGTCCCATCCAGCAAGAATGAAGGCGAGATTGACAACTTAACATTGAGAAGTTATGTACCTACCATAACGTTCCATGTTAGTTGTCTTCTTCTCGCCTTCTTTCTTGCGTCCCACCCTCCTTCCCCCTAGCCTGGACAGACCAATAGGAATTTTGGGATCTTCCATTGGGGTTTTCCTTCCCACATGTTCTACCACCTCTATTCTCCCTTTTATGTTTGTGGTAGCTTACATACAGGTTTATATAGAGGTGGGTTCCTTTTCTCTCTTCTCCATACTATGGAGACCAGAACTGCTTGGTTTTAGCTATCAAACGAGATCTGAGTAGTTACCGCCTAGCATTGTGGGATATAGGGGAGCCTCGAGCCGGTGGAATTAGCTCTCGAGCTTTAGTATTGGCCAAGTCGGAGCCGAGGTTTGGCTCCGAACCCATCCAGCAAGAAAGAAGGCGAGAAGAAGACAACTAACATGGAACGTTATGGTAGGTACATAACTTCTCAATATCAACCATAACAGGTTATCAATGAGTGGTTGCGATCACTAAATTATTACAGTAGGATTTTATTTGACTTCACCTGTGTGGTCCTCTTGGTGATTTTTTTTTCAGACAATAGTTTCATATTCCCTATGCAGGGAAAATTGGACCATGCCTGCATGCCACAAAACCTTGGGAAGTGTGTAAAGCAACCCTACAGGCCAGCATTTTTATGTATTTTTTCAGTTATCTGAGTCCATAAAAAAGGGGGGGGGGTAGAGAGTGTGTCATGGTAAAACCCTTGCACATAAACAAGCCATGTAAGTTAAATGTGACGGTAGAAAGAAAAAGTTTTAAGTAACTTTAAAATGTCTTCAAGTGAGATGGAGTGAGGATAGCTTTATTGGTACTTCAATTAGTCCTTGAATATCTACATTTACAGTATTTTACTGATAGTTGCAGTATCATCTGGGAGCACTGGTCACTTAGGGTGACAACCCAAGCACTACTGATATATCCAAGAGGCTGACAGCAGCAGGATTCTCTGTAGTACGGACATGTTAAAACAAAATCTACTCTTCCCCTAGACTATGCATTCAGTGTACAGTGTTTACTGAAGCAGTGCACTTTCTACCAAATTTTTAAAACAACTTGTTCAGCATAGTTTCTAAAATTTGGTGCTGATACTGTTGCTGACTAGCAGAGTGGGATCTGTTTATTAAATGTGTCATAACAGAAAGCAATACAGTAAGAGCCAACCATTTAGTCTGCTTATTAACTGGTAGGCTTTCTTGTCCTTATATGAAGACAAATAGTTGATCCATATTTATGAATATATGAAGACAAACAGTTGATCCAAATTTATTAAATCTTTGGTTCTTATTGTGTTATACTAGAGTTGCCTATGCACATCTAATTAAAGAAGACAGTGTTTACCATCATTCTGGTAAATGTCAAAAATGATGGTAACTTTACTGACTGGTGCTGTAGTCACTATCTTAGGTATGAAAGTCTAGTCTAGTCTTTAATGACACTCCTCTAGAGAAAGATAAACAAGGAGCTTTACACAAGGACCCAACACTCTGAAATCTTTCCATATGTGACTACAACAAGAATAATGTTTTGCAAGACAGATACTTTATTTAGGCAAACCATGCAGGTTCAAAAGGAGTTTTTTAGCATAAAATTCAGACCCCACTTGAGATAAATGGATCTTTTGAAGGTCTCTGATGCAACAGTGCAAATACATGCACTTTTGATGAAAGAACGTGTCGGTTGAAATCAGGGGGTCCATATCTTTGATATATAGACCATGAAAATGTCTCTTATTTTTAGATACATGATGTGATGCCCTACTCACTGGTGCAATAATCAAGTAGCCTCTATCCTCACCACTGGCAACAGTGGGGGACATTCACTGAGGAGGATGACAAGGTACGCACACAGTATTTCCAGATGAAGCTCTCTGCATCAAGTGCAATTTCCCTTAAGAGCACACAGAGACCACAGTCAGTCCAAGACTGGTTTCTGCCTCTTTCTCCAGATTCCCAGTATAGACTTCCCACTGGCACAGCTTTACAGTTGAGATCTCATCTGAGTGGTCAAACCAAGACCTACAGCACCCTCTCTGTCCAACCAGTGCTTCATGTCCCTACCCAAGTAGCTGACACACACATTCTTTGAGGTTTGATTTACACACACACACACACACACACACACACACACACACACACACACACACACACACACACACACACACACAAGACTGGCACAGGTTTACGAGCTATGCTGCCTTTTGCCCAGGCTATAAGGTAGTTATCAGTGCCACCAGCTAGCTCCTTATCAGCTACTTTAAGGCCCTTAACAAAGGGTGTCCTATCTTACTATTTAATATTACTATTAATACAAATGGTAGTTTGACCAAGAGCAAGGCTGTTAGGAGTGGCCTACACAGTGCCACCAAATAAATATGCAAGTACTCTCAGAACTTAAATGTCTCTTACAAAGATCAGCCATGAAAGGTTTAAATATATTTAATAAATAATAAAAGAACAAAAAAAAATACTCAGTATATAATCACAGTGTCATCAGAGTTCAAAATCACAGGAAATATTTAAAACAACATTTTTTCTCATAAAGAAGTCTTTGTAATCACCAGATGTATTGGGGAAGGTGTTCTCTTTTTACTCTTGAATTTTCATAGACATCTACAGAGGTTCTTATGTGATTGTAAACTTATTACAGGAAAAAAGACACTAAGTATTATTATTATTCTTTTTAATCCTCTGCTGACCTCCAGCTTTCCCCAGTTACCTTTTTGGGCCACTCATCAAGCTGCTAAAGGCAAGGGTTGGGCTATCTTGAGGTATGACTGTCCGACTGCAGATAGACTGCATTTTCTTAAAGCCCTATGCCTGTAATGTGCTGGTACCAGGGTCTCTATTTATGGGCTTCCATGGGACATAGTGAGGCAATGTCCCCATCTCAGTCGTGACATGCCTATCTGGAGGCCCCACCCACCAGGGGAATACAATGGAACACTATGAAACTATGCCCTGGTACTGTTGTGGCAACACAAGTCAAACTAGTGTACACTGCAATGATCTCTGGTGTGAAAGTAACAAGTAGGTATAGCTTCGTTAATCCTCCCCTTATCAGCTTTTTCAGTGCCAGGACTGCTACTTGAACTCCAGTCACCTGGGCCATAATTAGGGCATCATTCCAGTCTACCACAAAGCCAATGAAAAACACTACATAATTAACAGAGGGAGGTTACCAAAGGATAGATTGATAATCTAAGGGGGCCAACTAGTGATTTACACAGAAATTAATTAGAACATAAACCTATTATCACCACGAACAAAGGCCAGGTGAGTAAAACAAATCACATTTATTTAAAAAAAAAATCAAATTCTGTAGCGCTTTGGCTGTACTAGCCTTGACAAGAATATACCTTTTTCTACAATTCCCCCCTCTTTTATACACATCAAGTGCTAGAGAATTTGACTTTTTTTTTAATAAATGTGATTTGTTTTATTCACTTCGCCTTTGTTCATGGTGAAAATAGTAACTGTTTGTTTGTGGAATAGTTCAAATAGAACATAAACCCACTGATACATGGAGGTTGACTAGAAATGACCTTTCGAGTTAGCAGCTGCAGTTTTGCTATGTCAAGTAAGTGTATATAAGACAAAACTTCCATGCAGTTCTGTTAATTTATCTATATAATTTAAAACATGCAAGTGTGGAGAAATCTTTCTCAAAATAGAAGCTGGGCTACTGCTTGATAACAGATAAATAGTCAACATGATTCCTGTGAGAAATAACACTGAAACCTCTTAGATTATCTCTGCAGGTGTGAGCAGATTAGTTTGCAAACTACTGCAGACTAAATTTTTCAAATGTCAGCATTTTTTCTGCAGAAATTATAATGGTTCAAGTGACTACGCACATTTAGTACATCATATAAATTGTATCTCAGCCCTAATGAATATCATGCCTGTCAGTTTCAGTTACATTGCCTGTACCTCACCAAGTAACAAGGGCTCCACTTCAGCTGACTGACGTGGTTGGTTATAAAAGGTCATCCAAGTATTAAGACCTTCAAAGACTGGGGTAATGTAGTTTAAACATTAAAACCTTTCAACAGGAGAAATTGATTCATACTTCCATAATTTTATACATACTGAGTTTAAGTCCAAAGAAGTCATATCAAAACAGATTGTGGATTAAGTAAACTAAGGAACCTTCTCAAACATCTTCAATGAAGTACTGCATCTCATGGACAGTGCTAATTAATTCCACAGTTCAATGACTGATTAAGATACAAACTTTTTTCTTAACAGTATTTCATTTACCTATCTTGCGGGCATGACTACTTCCTCTTAATGACTTCTTAGTATGCAACACATACACTTTATACAATTCCGGATTCTTCATCAAATAATGCACTGTAAGCTAAACAAAGCTTGCACCTCATTAATATTAATCTGTAACTACTTGAATATAATCTAAAAATTCAAGACATTATGAATAGGACATATTTTTTACAGTTTTTAATTCTATAGGACATAGAAGTCAAGTTTGACTAGTGGCCATCCAAGCCTTGCCAAAACCCAACCTCAGGCTCTACAGCCTTTTGCAGGGGGTACCACTTGAAAGTCCGGGGGTATATTCAAGAGCATCCAGCTGTTCAAGCTAGATTTGAAGGATGACAAGGAATCACACTGCTTGACATAAAGGGGGAGTCTGTTTCAGAGCAAGGAAAGCACTAGGTGATAAACCTCTCTCTCCACCTATTTGTATTTATTCCTTGAAGAATGTTGAGATATCCAGTTGTGATACTGACTGCACAATTTGGTTTGTTGAGGACTAGGATGTTGAGAAGAACTGGATCCCTAAGGCCATGGTAAGTTGGGCACAGGTCAACCCTCAGGAGACTGTATGACAAAGAATACAAGGATAAGGACTCCAGTCTCTGTTGGTAATTAAGGTTTTTAAGACCAGAGATCATCTGTTGGGAATCTCTACATTGCTTAAAAATTTTAACTTTACAAATCTGATTGGAGTGCTATGTAGGTGAGCAATGGCTTCCATGGTTTTAGAAGAGATGTCTTGACAATAAATTATGAAAAGTAGGAGGATTTCCTTACTACAGTGACCGTGTAATGATTATAAGAAAGGGCACAATCAGTGCAGGTGCCCAGATATCTGATCACTGATGTTTTTAATGCAGTGGGCTGCAGAGTGTTTTTGCTTCCCAAAGGGGATGAATGTTACATTTCTTGGTATTTATTTTAAGCCCTTTTACAAAGCACCAGGAATTGATCTGTACCAAAGAGGTCAGAAAAAAGACTGAAACATTGCATGTCTATAGCTAAAGTGGTTTGGCTTTACTGTCTGAATGCAACATTAAAGACATATATAAAAAATGCCATAGGCATTCAGAAGCCATGTAGCTATAACACTGGTTCATACTGAAGCCGTCACATGCATATATCCCATGGGCTTTCTTTTTAGCACGTATAAGGTATCACACAGTGAAGACTCTAGCTTCACTGTGTCTTTCTTGCACTTTTTACTAAATGGTTTGTCTGTGAGATCTCTTCAGCCTGTGGTTTGGTGTTATTTGGGATATTTTGCAGGCACCCTAATATTTATAGACATGAGGCATGATTTTAAGCTATGTGTTTTCTAAAGTATAGCTAAACAATCCGTAGATGCTGTAATAACAAGATCAGAAACAAGAAACTGAAACAGAGTATATCTACAGGCTAGTAGGGTTTGGCTTTATTGCCCTTAATGTACCTATAAAAATTCATTGGCATTCAGAAGGCATGTGGTTAAAACTCTGGTACATAATTAAGATGTAATTTGCATATATCCCATGGACCTTCATTACAATGGGTTTAAGGTATGGCACAATGATGACTCTAGTGTGATTGGGTCTCTCTTGCAGTTTTTACTGAATAGTTTATTTGTGCGACCGTCTTACCCTTTCGTTTGGATGTTATTTATTTTTCTGATATAACTGAAGGACTTGTTATCCTTTGCTTCCGTTGCTAGTCTTAATTCATGTGTTTTGCTGTTTTGAATGAGAGATGCGGATACTTGTTTGCAAAAGAAATTGGAATGTCAATCATCTCATCCCTGGGTGATACATACTGGATCCCACTGGAATACCATCAACAACTTAGCCAATTCTTGAACCCAGTTATCTTTACTTGAATGTAGGCATCATTCTAGATGAAGCTAACATGGTAAATTCCAATATGTCCTTCTGCCTGGTTTTGGGGGGATTGCTTGTCAAGTCATGTACCCCACACATGGACTACTATCATGTCACAGTCATGGAGGAGATGGTGTTTAGGGCCCTACACATGTCTACCATCTTGGTTCCTGAGAGGCAGCTGGCTGTAATCCTGCCCTTGTCTAACCTAATGAGTATGAAGTCTGTTTGAACTGTTTTGGAGTCACCAATAAGTAGGACATTCTCGGTAACTGAATTATGCCTAGACATGGGAGTGGTTTGTAGCTGGTGACATGTTGATATTAGTCTAGATGTCTTAAGGGATTTTCTCCTATGCCTAGTCTTAAGAGTTCTACAGGGATTGAGAAGAGATTTTTTTAATTGCATCAGTCTCCTAAACATTCAAAACATTCACTGGACATTATTGACTTTAGAGTAATCTTAGAACAATGAATTATGTTCAATAACTAGCCTGACATATGACGTATATAGTTCTATTAACACAGTATATAATTTTGATATTACATTCCTATGAATCAGTTCTTAATGCCTTAACTGTAATTGTAAATACAGTTTTAAAACTCTCATTGCTCTATATTATAACATCCAAATCCTTATAAACACTTGGTTCAAATTATGTCCACCAACAGTGACTGAATAATCTAATATTATGGCAAATTTAAAATTATGATAGTGGCAGTCGTAAATGTCTATCCTTGAACCAATAGTCAAATCCAAGATGCTACCTTGAGGAAGATAGCAACATACTGAGTTAGTTCTCATGTTGTTTTAATGTATTTTTCTGAATTATACTAAATTCCCTGTCAAATATGGATTGTATATGAATGTAGGCCAGACTACATGACAGGAACCAGATCCAAGGCTGAAAACTAATTGGAGATACACCAGGCCACTCCACTCTAAATATATCTGGACCATGCAAAGTTTCATAGAACATCAACATGTGTAAAGAGGATGGTGTGCTTACAGATGTACAAGATACATTCTACATTTATCAATTACATTTTAGACACAATGAAACAGTGGCAAATCAAGCACTAGCAGGTTTCACCAAACTCCCAGATATGCTCAAATTAGTTCAAAATTGATGTGAGATGACTGAACCCACACACCACACAACATACTGGGCTGACAGGTTCAGTGCAAACTTCTCCCCCCAAAAGGAGAGATATCTATACCAGAGGATTGTAGACCCCAAACATCTCGGCCATTGATGAGGGAAAGGCAGTCCATACAGCAGACCTGGCAAGGGCAAGGCCTTCGACAAATACCCCACTCGGGCAGATAGCCTAGTATGAACCTATGAACCTATCACTTTGTAATTACACCATGACAAACTACAAATTATTATTCCAAGGGATAAAAATTCAAAGAGCGGATTTCAGTGTGATTCCTTGTCACTGCTGCTTTGTCTTGCCCTTAATCCATTAAGCTATCTACTTAATAGATAAGGTCTTGGTTACAGTTTGACTCCCGGAAAACAAACTTGCCTAAAGATTTCTCATCTACTTTTTGTGGATGACTTAAAACTGTACAGTTCATCAGATGAAGAGTTAAAAGCACAAATGCCAGGGACTTCCAAGATGGCTCTAGATTAAGTAACAGCTTAATTTCAGCTCTCCCACTGAGAAAAGAGAAACTCAGAAAATAGGGCCAGTGAATTCATTTTTTGGTTAAATTTCAATAACTGCCTAGTAAGTACACAGCCTGGATGCCAGCAAAAAAGGAATTCAGAGAACCTGAATGAAATTCAACCACAAAAAGTGAGGAAAAAAACACTTACTGGGAAGAATTTTACAGCTTTTCAGCAAAAAGCAGGGCAAGCTCCAGCTTTGGGGCAAGACATGACTTTCAGTAATCTACAGGAAAAAATAAGTCAAATATACTCAGAGCTGATTAAAATAAATGAACACTGATGGAGTATATCAACTCAAATAAAAGGCTGGACAAAATAGAAGAAGCTTTAAACAGATATTCAGATCTTCTTTTTTCTTCTTCTTCTTTCAGCTTTTCCCTGTTAGGGGTCGCCACAGTGGATCACCTGTCCGCTCATGATTGGCAGTGGAGTTTTTACAGTGTCGAGTTGCCAGCCCAGCACCCAACCTTCCACAGAAGGCACACACATGCATGCAGTCACACCTAGGGCCAATTTAGTGTGTCCAATCCACCTACAGCATGTCTTTGGGATGTGGGAGGAAACCGGAGCACCAGGAGGAAACCCACGTGATCACAGGGAGGACATGCAGACTCCACACAGAAGGCAGCCCAGCTGAAAATCGAACCGGAGAACATGTTGCTGTGAGGCAACAATGCTAACTGCTGCACCACCGTGGCCACCCTTAAACAGATATTCAGATGAGGTGACAAAATTGCAGAAATCAGAGGTTGAAATGAGGAAAGGGCTAGCTGAATATGAGACTGCTCAAGAAGAGATGTTTCAAAAAATAATAGAATTAGAGGGCAGAGCATGCAGGGAATACCTGAGATTTTCTCCTGTAAGGAACAGACTGTATTAATTTTATGAATGCAGAAATAAGCAACTGAATTGGTATCCCACAGCTGGAGTTGTTAATTAAAAGGGCACATTGTGTGTATGCTCCAAACCTGGCTTTGAGAAAGCAACCTATACCTTTAATAGTAAAGACACAATTCTACCACCAGAAGGGGTTGATTCTGACACAACTGAAGCAGAAAGACAAAGTACTAAAAGTGGGAGACAATAGAGTGTTTGTGGAAAATGATTACTCACTGTACACCAGGCAAAACAGGAGTACTTTTATACCACTAATCAGGGAATGTTGAGAAGCAGGCATGAGATTCAAAATGCTGTATTCAGCTATCTTTAGTATATTCTTTCCTGGAGGGACAAAATCATTCTTTTGATACAGAACATGCTAAGGAGGAAATACAAAAGTCTGCCCCCAAAAAAGTGAGCTGTGAAAGAGGAGATTCTGCTTCTTTTACTTCTGGTAATAAAGACCATGGAGAGACTGTGCTAGTGAAACCTTTTCCAGTGTTTCAATGGAAAATGCTTGAGAGACAGAAAAAAAGCACAATATTTGATTAGAAGAACCAATGGTATGTTGGAAAAAAAAGCAGAGACTGGATTTGGGAGATGGACATAAACAGGAATAAAACTAGCAACTCGGAAATTGACAAATGTGGGGTTATAAAGCATTAATTATATTTATGAAACATTACATAACAAGAAAACCTGGAACTATTGGACTTTTTTTTACTTTGTTAAACTTGTAGGGGGCTATAAAGCATGTGCTCTACTTATTGTCAATGTCTGGAGGAACACTTAGGAGACGTGAAAAAGAAGGAATGAGTTAACTCAGTAAAACAATCTTTTGTTCTTAACAGTAATATTTGTATAGTGCATGAAATCTACACACTATAAAGTGAAGTTTTCTCAGTTACTCTCAAGTGTAAAGGGGAAGTAAACAGGTGCCCCTGTTTTTTCCCTTGTTTTCTCTTTCTCCTCGTTCAGTTTTAAGAAATGTAGGCAATGCAATGTAAAAAAAAAAGTCTGGTTAAAAGAATATGATACAAATACAAGGAAAAATTATGTTTTTTCTTGTTCTTGCATAGGGGAATGACTGGACTGAGGCCCTTGGCTTTATCTAGTAACAAGTTTTAAGAGAACGCAAATAAATAAAAAAGAACATTGAATATAACAAAACTCTACTTTAGCAAATAATTACTTGTAGAAGCAAGCCTATATCTGGTTCTCTTGTCTCCATGGAGACAACCTGATAAAGAACAATAAAACAGAATACTTCTTTCCTTTAATGACTTTGAGATAATATTTGCTGAAAGCATTTAAGTGCTGTCTCATGCTGGGACAGCAATAAAGCTAAGACAAAACCAGACAGCACAGCACAGGCTGTACCATGCATCTCAGCATGGATAACCTTTACTTTTAGTTTAACCCAAGTGTGTGAGTGTGGCGGTCAGTTTAGGACAATTGGTCCTATTAGGAAGGTAAAACCTTCAATATTTGAGGCTGTACATAGTTTTGTGTCTTAATATTAAATTAATAGGTTTTTGGGATGTATTACGGGTGTATTTCTTTTTGTTTGAAGGCCTTAAATAAAACAAAAAGTTTTTAAAGGTGTGACATAGGCTCAAATGGATATAACAAGAAATAACTGTATAAAAGGTCACCCTGCCAAACAGTGTGTGCATGTAACACAAAAGCTGGAACTAGATACCAAAAAAATTGTTCAAAATAAAAGGTGGGAATAATAACTTTTTAAACATAATGACTCTTTTGATATTGGGCAGGATTCACAATGGCTTGCACGGAGTCTAAGAGTAGTGTAAGACTCCATGCAGCCATCGCTATCCAGGAACAGCCTGTATGTGCGTGTAAGAGAGGGCGTGGATATGCTAATTACCTCACTTGCAGCCGAAAGGCATGCAAATGAGGTAATTTTGTGATCCAGGAAGCAGAAACCTGCCCGTGTAAGAGCCGTGTTATCTGCAGAAATGTACTCAGTTGATAATTGAGTACCGTTCTGCAAATAACACAATGGAGTCTTGTCATCTCCAAATAAAGGTTGCAAATGTCCCAGGCAGCATGCCAATGGCCAAATATGTGGCCACTGGCAACGTACCCCGATGCAAAAATACGTAGCGCAGCACCGCACAAACGGGCTGCACTATAAAAAAACAGAAAAATAAAAATTTTAAACCCACAAACATGGGTTTTATGCAAAGAATGAATTTACAATGTAAGGGAATAGCAGGCTGAAAACAACATGGTCACCGAGTAGGAGTTGCTAAGGGGGGAAGCTGAGTGTAAGACATGTAACTAAGCATTAGTAGGCAATCCCTTGTAAATGAGTGGTAGGATAGTGAATTGCCCTGTAACATAGCAAATGAGCACATTCCGTGCAGTGTAGGAGTAGGATAAGGGGGAGTAACAGAGTAGGAGATAAGTGACATCACAGGGGGGAATGTATGAAAGAAATGCAGCTCATTGGAGCACAGTGGCATGTGAAAGATGTCAGTCACATATCATGGAAAGAGGAGTGTCAACAAGTAGGCATGGGAAAGCCAAAAAATGGAAGGTGTACACTATGGATAACACCAAAGTTTCTTGCTGGGCGTGCATGCACGCTTGTGCACGCTGGTAGGCATGAGTAAGATAGAGTGCATGAGTGTAAGCGTGAATGCACGCGTTTAAGGCAGAATAAGCATGTAGGAGCCTGTTTAAACACCTGTAAGCTTGTTTGCGCTGGTGTGCGCGCGTTTTAACCCAAATAAGCAGATTCTAGTCCATCTAAGCATGTGTGTGTGTGTGTTTGCCGCTGTGAGTGTGTTTTCGCTGGTATGCACATCGCTCCCCCCCTGAGGAAACAGAAGGGAAAAAGGAAGCATGAGAAATAGTAGGAAGCTAGAAGGGATTACTGGCAGAGCTAGCAGGTGAAAACAATCAGAAGCAGGCAATTACACAGGCAGAACAGTAGCCCAGCCCAGCACTTAAAACTCTGCAAACAACAGTGCAGAATGTTTCTCTCAAGAGACACTGCAACATAGGAGTAAGCTATTAGAAGTGAAAACTGAAAAAGCTTCACTCAGACCAAAAATGCTAGGGGCTGCCATAGCTGTTATAAGAAGACATATGCAACTTGCTGAGGGTGGTGACTATGCAAATGCTGCCGGACAACTCACAGTGAGGAGATGGAGATGAGTGTACAGGCCCAGAGTCACCTACCAGGGGTTACATGAGCTGGAGATAGTGGAGCGCTATAGAGTGGACAGAGCCCTCCTACAGTAAATTGTTGAGCTGTGCAGGCCACACTTCACACACAGAACCAACAGAGGGGAACCCATCCCAGTGGAAACTAAGGTATGTGTTGGCCTAAGAATACTAGCAACAGGTACCTTCCAGAAACCAACTGGTGATATGATGGGGATATCACAGGCATCAGCATCCAGGGTACTGCACCAGTTCCTGGATGCCATGTCAGCACATGTCAGTGATCATGTATATTTCCCCAATTCCTGTGAGGTATTGGCCAGCAATATGCGCCTCTTCCATCAAATAGCGGAATACCCTGAGGTAGTGGGTGCAATAGACTGCACACAAATACACATCAAAGCACCAGCTGGTGAGCGGGGTAAGGCCTATATTAACCGCAAGGGCTTCCCCTCCATCAACTGCCAGGTCATGTGTGATGCCCATGGCATAATAATGAATGTGTGTGCTGGCTGCCCTGGAAGCTACCATGATTCCCATATCTGGCATTTGATGCAGCTGTACCAGACATTTGCCAATGGGGACATCCCACATGGTCACTTAGTGGGGGATGCTGGCTACGCACTGGAGCCATGGCTGATGACACCCATCAGAAATGCACACACACCTGAACAAGAATGCCATAATGAGGCACACGCACAAACACGAAATGTAATCGAGCATGTGTTTGGGCTGCTCAAGTCACGGTTCCGGTGCCTGGATACATCTGTTGGATCCTTGCAGTACTCATCAACTACATGTACCCAAATTGTCATGGTATGTGCTATGCTACATTATATGATTCTGCGAAAACAGCTGCAGCAGGACCAGCATAGGGCTGGGCCAAACAGCCCCCCACCATTGCCAAGCCAATCACAGGCAGAGCGTGACTCAGAGGAGGAACAACCTGAGCCTGCCCCAGTAGGCAGAAGGAGGTGTGCCCAGTATGCCTTGGCCTTGGCAAAGAGGCAATGCATAGCACATACACTGGCTCAGTAGGAACCCTGGAAATGATACCTCTCTCTGGCTCGCCCATATAGTAAAAGGGATACCTAAGTTGACACAACCTGCTTTCAGACATGTACAGGGAGTGTAGTATGTGCATCCAACATAGACAGCCCTGCAGCACCACCTGAGGCATGATTGTCATGTGTTAAGCAATGTAACACCATGTAGTATATGCAAACTTGATGACCCTGACTAACATCCTACCCTCACCAAGCATGATGCCACAATATGAAGGCAAGATGATCAATTACAATAATTGTCTTAAGTAGTGCTGTTAGTCAAAGGGGATCCAATGCATGTCAGCCTGGGATGACATGCTGAGCAAGACACGATGCTCCACCCGCTAGGGATGGCATGCACCTATCACTCCTGGCCTTTTGGATACTGGCAAAGGCTGTTGTCACCCCCACCGTGCCTTGAATAGGTAAGGCTCAAAACACAAACCCACCTCCATAGGTATCACAAGGGATAAGAACCTAGACGTAATGCTTCCCAATGCCAGAAGTCTAAACTGCAAGATGCATGCAGTCCAAACTCTCCTTAGCATGGAGAATGTTGATATCTGTTCTGTAACAGAAACCTGGGTCAAGGCTCACAAGAGCACCCTAACACTACCAGGTTACACCTCATACCATGCTTTATAGCCCCAAAACATGGAACAAACTACAAAAGGAGGGTGACTATCAATAATTGTCAAGGATAACCACACCCCCAGGTTGGTACCACAACAAGAAGAAGCATAGACTATCCACGGGCAAGTAACAGTGGCTAAAACTGCCTCCCAGTTTGTAGCCTGCTACAGACCACCCTCCTAATGCCAGGAACCGCACTTGGCCTACTTCGGAATACATGAAAATATCAAGATCTCTCCAAACAACATTATATTGGGCGACTGAAAATACTCAAACATAGACTGGGAGCATTATTCTAGCTCCAACACTCTAGGCCAAAGGTTCCTAGAATTCATAAACCAAAATGCTCAGGAACAACTTATCACTCCCACAAGGGGGGTAAGCATACTGGATGTGATAATCAGCAACATGAGTACTCTATGCCCAGATGAGAATTGTATCGCTCACTGGTAAGATCAGACCATAGAGTAATCACACTGGATATTCACATCCTGACCCCAGTCCCTGGGCAGAAATCCACAGTGAAAAACATGTGTAAAGCAAATGTTGCACTCCTCCAAACTGATGTGGAATCCATTAAAGGCCTCGTGCCTGTGGAAAATATGGGCCACACCTCAGAACCCTTTATAAATGCATTCTATGAACACTTTCAGGAATGCATGGATTATGCAATCCCAAATAAAACCAAGACCCAATTCCATACACACAGGCATCTGGCCTGGTGGACCCCAGCCATTACCAAACCATGCAAGAGAAGGAGGAAGCTACTACATGATAGAGCAAAACCCAAAAAGGGAAGTAATCTCTGATCAGTATTATGGCAAAAAACTATGGCCACACATAAAATCCACTAAGGCCAGCTACAACATGCTGAATCTGGGAATCTTGAGGCAATGTTACACCTGCCCCATATACACAGACAACCACCTCCTCCCCCCAAGAAATACAAATGTATGTGAGAGATGCAACTATTTATCCAAACTGGAGGCCGAGCTCTCTCAACTCAGTACTGGCAAAACCAGTCAGGAGGAGAAGGTAACCACACACACCACAAACCCAGTCTCACATAGACCTATCACAACTACAAACCAAAGACATAAACACACAAAAACATTCCCGGAGGCTCTAATTAAAAACCACCAAATCAACAGAGGCCTCCAAAGCAGACACCCAAGCAACCACTACCTCAAAACATAGCACATGCAACACATAGTTCACAAAGTCAGTGTGCCAAACAGTCACAGCCCTTAAGGACAAACAACATGCCTGATACACTTGTAATAGGTGACTCCATAGTCAGACACACTGATGTCCTGTTAACCAGACTGAACAAGGAAAAGGTTACAGTAAGCTGCCTGTTGGCCACAACAATCCGCCACATAACACAAGCACGCAGGTCACTCCAAAACAAGTACAAATATGACTCAGTCATTGTCCATGCTGGTGTGAATGACCTGAGATGTACCTCCCTGGACTACATGAAAAGAGACATAGAGGAGCTCTCTGATTATGTAGCCCAGGCCGGTATGACCCTGACCCTGAGCAGCATCTTACCCACACTAAGAATGATGCCACAGTACAAACACAGAATGATCAGCTTTAACAATTGGCTCAATTACTGGTGTCATTCCAAGGGGATCCAATGTCTGTCTGCTTGGGATGACATGCTTGACAAGCCATGCTGCTTTGCCAGGGATGGCTTGCACCTGTCACCCCTGGGCTTCTTGATATTGGCTAAGGCTCTTGCCACATCCATAGTGCCTTTGTTAGGCAAGGCTCAAAAGACAAACCCACCTCCCTAGAAAACATAAGTGGAAAAATAATAAGGGTAATGCTGCTCAACGCCAGAAGTCTAAACCTCAAGATGCACGCTGTCAAGGCCCTCCCCAGTATGGAGAACATCGATGTCTGTGCAGTGACGGAAACCTGCTACAAGGCTCCTGAGAGCACCCCAGCACTAACAGGTTATACCTCATATCATGCTTTTTGGCCGCAAAACCTGGACCAAACCACAAAAGGAGGGGGGAGTATCCATATTCATCAAAGATACCCACACCTCCAGGTTACTGACAATGCACAAAGCATCGGAGACCATCCATGTGCAACTAACCATAGGCAAAACTGCTGTACAGTTTGTAGCATGCTACAGGCCACCCTCTCAAACACAGGAACCCCACTCAGCCTTCCTGAAGACACTGGAGAGTATGAATGTCTCTCCAAATACCAAACAAGGTACTCACAAATTACCACATAGGTGGTAATCCATTACGTACGGAAGACGTAATCAGGGAGCTAGGGACACAAGTGGACAGTAACCTCTCATGTGACACTCACATTGCCAAGGTGGCTAGGAAGACCTTCTATATTGGCCACCTTATCATGAAAGGATTCACATCTACATCAAGAGAGGTCATTGGGCCCCTGTACTCTTCTCTTATCAGGCCCATAATTGAGTACAATGCCCCATTTGGGATGTACCTTACCCGACACCTGCAGCAGTTAGAAAGACCCCAAAAGTACCTCACCAAGAGGATAAAGGGTCTCAAACATTTGTCATATGCTGCCCGGCTGAAGAAACCCCAGCTGTATTCAGTCACATACTGCCTACTCAGAGGCGATGTATGCCCGATGTACAAGGCCATGTCCAATCCAGAATTAATGGACATGCTCCACCTCAGAAAATCCAAATCCATCAGAGCCACGAGAGCGAGAGATTTCAACCTCAACACATAAATAAATAGGATGTGCTGGAGGGACAGATTCATAACCCAGAGGCTCCCTACACTCTGGAACAGAATCCCAGTCCATGATAGGCAGAGCCCCTCACTGACTCTCTTCAAGAGGAATCTTGACAAGTAGATGGGAGATCGTAGATTTACACTGGGGGTCATCACTGTGTCACGTCTAGACAGAGGCACAGTAAAGTAAACCCTAAATGGGCATAATATTCCATTGCAAGGGGTAGCAAAAGCCACACACACACACTCTGGCTAGGCTTATAAATGCCCTAGGGCAGATAGCCTAGTATGAACCTATGAACCTATGAAGATACAAATTGTACAGGACACTAAGGATAATCACAAGGCTTTGTTAACTGATGGTAGGAACCTTGGTGGGAATTCACAGATATGCTCTGAATTACTCAAATATTACAAACAATACACCAAACCCACACACATTGCCAACATCCAACCTGACAAGTTCAGTGCAAACTCCCCCCCACCAAAATGGCATATATCTATCCCAGCAGAGTGCTGGCCCCCTGACATTGCAGATGCTGAGGTAACAGCCAGCATCTTCAAAGCAAAACACACAGCATCAATGGTATGAGATGGTGTCCTGGGCTGCGTCCAACATGAACTCCAAGAAGAATGGAACACCAAATAACACTACTGCTCAATCTCAGCCTTACCACAGGATATGTACCCAAAGAGCAGTGTACAGCAACAGTGGTCCCTCTCCACAAAGGTGGTGCCTGAATGGATACTGCAAACTATCACCCCAGAATCCTGACAAGCTTGGTCTGCAAAGCTATGGAAAGGATCATCATGGACCTCAGAAATAAAGATATTGGGGACCTACAGACACTGGACCCTACCCAGTGTGGCTTTCTTAAGGGCAGATCCTGCCCCTTAAACATGTTTGACTCATTTGAAACAGTCATCAAGGCCATTGATGAGGGGAATGTGGTCCACACAGCCTATCTGGACCTTGCAAAAGCCTTCCATACAATACCCCACGTGTTCATTATAGATAAGCTCACCAGCTTAAATATAAACCCCTATGTCAGTAGATGGGTTGCAAACCAGCTCAAGGACAGAACTGACATGGTCAGAAATGCTGCAGCCATGTCAGACTACAAACCACCTACAACTGGCATCCCACAAGGCTTGGTCCTGGGACCTCCCTTGTTTAGTATATATTTCCCATAGGTACAGGCCAACATGGAAGGACTGTGTCTGAACAAGTTTGCAGATGACTACAAACTGGGCACCATATCTGACCCTCCAGCTGACACAAGCATCCTACAAAAGGGCCACATAGAAACAGACAACTGGTGCCAGAGCCATATCATCAAGCTAAATGCAGAAAAGTGTATAGTCATCCCCTGTGGAAAAACAGTAAGTGCCCACCAATTACCACATAGGTGTTAACCCATTAAGTACTTTAGAAGTAATAAGAGACCTGGGGACACAAGTTGATAGATATCTTGCATTTGACAACCATGTGGTTGTAGTGGTTACAGAAACATACCATATACCCACCTAATCATGAAGGTATTCACATCTAGATCAGGGGAGGTCATTGTGCCTCTTCAGTCATCCTTCATCAGCCTTACAATTGAGTACAATGGCCCCTGTGGGATGTACCTCAGCAGACACCTCCAGCAACTGGAAAGACCCCAAAAGTATCTCACCAGGAGGATCAAAGAGCTCTAACAGATGCCATATGTTGCCTGATTAAACAAACTGCAGCTCCACACAGTGCCATACTGCCTGCCCAGAGGCAATCTGTGCCTGATGTATAAAGCCATGTCCAAGCTGGAATCAATGAACATGCTGCACCTTGTAAAATCTGAATGCCAGTGAGCTATGCACATGAGAGACCTGAACCCCAGCAGTAACATAAATAGGACATGCTGTAGTGATTTATCCATAACCCAGAAGCTCCCTCCACTCTTGAGTAAACTCCCAGTACAGGTTAGCCAGAGAGTCCCTCATTGACTCTCCTCAAGAGGAATCTTGATGAGTGGATGGGAGATATTATGTTTACCCTGGGTATCACTGTTATGTCACGGGTAGAAAGAGGCACAGTATACTAACCTTGAAATATGTCATGGCAAACTCCAGTTACAATGTGTGTTGAAGGACAAACACACTTTCTGACTAGCATTAGAAATGGCCTAGGGCACATAGCTAGTGTTTGTCAATGTCCACCCAAGTTGCGGAATACACTACCAATGTTGGACAAGCCTGGTTTAAGTAGTCCATATCTGAACAAAATGCAACATGGTCATGTTTGCACAACTGGCTCTTAACCAGTCTGGTGTGCTCACTATGAATATTTAAAGCAGTGATAGGACTGAAACCCAGGATAATGTCCACCAAAGTGAAAGTGCTGAACCATTACACTATACGATATTACAGTGTTTGGTCAGTATGAAAGGATGCTGACAACTGTATGCAAACTATCCCATGGAAACCCTGCAGGCACAGTATAATCCATGTTGGGTTCAGACACAAAGCAGTTGGGCAGCAAGTACACAACATGACTTCCAACACACAACTATAAATGTGAAATATTGTTGAAGTTCACACACAACCACAAATGTGGTGGACCTCAGATTTCAACATATGGAAAGCTCACACCGGGCATGCTCGCACAATTTGATAAATGAGACATATGTCAGGCAACAAGCCATAGAAAGCCTGAACTGGGCATGCTCACACACTTAGGCCATGTCTCAGTTTAGCAGTTGGCCACACATATCTGGCATTTGTATGTGTTAAGCCAGGAACCTCCCACAATACAGCAATCTGCCCCGTGCACACAGTTAAATGACTACAGAGACGTAAGTTAAATAGTGGATCCCACACATATTCAAACATCTTCCACAGATACACAAGTTGTACATAGAAACAGGGAAAGCTATGGCAATAAAGACCTGCAAATAATTTATCAGCAACAAATATTGTGCATATGAAAATTAAACATATGGGTGTAGAGGTCAATACTAGGCTGTTTGCCCTAGGGAATACATAAGCTTAGCCAGAGTGTGTTTGGCGTCTGCCTCCCCAGTACAGTAGGCTACTGTGCCTCTGTAAAGTAGGTCACAGAAGGCACCGTTTAAGTCTAGTGTGCTGTGCCTCCATCAAGCAGGGACACAGTGGAGATCCCAGGGGTTGAATTTGCAATGTCACATCCATGTGGCTGGTGTTTGCTGGAAGAGGGTTGGCGAGGACATATAACAGTAATTGGGCATCAATTACAGACTGAGGAGAGCCTTATCTGCAGTGTCTGGACAATTTCACTGTCAACACTTTGAAGTGATGATTTTGAGGGATTGAAGTGTCTTGCCAATACTGTTCAGAGACGTCCTCCCTCTGTGGGATATTGCTCTGTAATGTATTAGCTACCTCCTTCTGTTGTACTGCTTATATATGGCTGGTGTACACCAGACAGGTCTCCTGTTGTGGAGGAGTCTTGGGTTTATTTGGGATAGCATGATCAATGCAAACCTTCCGGATGCTCATAGAATGCAATTGTCAAGGATTATGCAGAGTGTCCTGTATAATCCTCCAGCATGGGTCCTTTGAAGTCTTCCACTCCAGTCTTCACAAGTGCAAAGTCTGCTTTTGATAAATACTTTGTTTGCAGTGACTTCCTTGCCTGGGGGTGGGGATGGGATATGGATGTCCAGGAAAAGTTGGTTATGGTCAGATATTAACAATGGTGTGGTCTACCTCTGGTGTGGAACATAGAGTCCCCATGTTGCAGATGGTCAGGTGCAATATGTATTCCCCCTTGTGGCTGTGGTGATTGGTCCTGCCATGACACATGGATTCACAAATTGTAGTGGCTGTAGGGTGATGTTGAGGCCTGAGTAGTTCCCCCACTTAATATACCTGTACCTGAAGTTAACCACTGTAATGGTGTATGTGAACACCTTCATATCCTACACTGTTCCCAGGGAAGCAAAGTGTGGTTCCTGGATATGGGAGGGGTGGTCTGAACTGGTTGTGTTGTGTGTTACAGGTCCTGTGGTCACGAAGCATGGTATAAAACATAACCTGGCAGTGCTGATGTGCATATGTGACCCTGAAGTAGGCGTCTGGTAATGCATATATATGATATCCCCCTTACTGACAGATAGTAATAGATGTACATACCTCTTTATAAATAATGATGTCAGCACCCTATAAATACTGCAGGAGAAGAAAAGATAACCAGTAATTCAAATAGTGTGCTCCGCTAATGTGTTTCTCTCAAGTGTCATAATATAGTTAGGTAGGGGTTTGAATCCTGCAAATGCTCAGTGTGTGTGTGTGTATGTGATTGGGGAGGGGAGGGAGGGGGGGTTAGTGTGTGTGCAATTCTGTTTGAAAGAAATGTCCCTTTTGGCAACTAGAAGAAGACACTACATGATATACATTCCTCTTTCTAAACACTGATGATGTCAGCACCCTATAAGTATAGCAGGAGAAGGGAAACCTCCCAGTAATGTGAATAGCGCGCTCCGCTAATGCGTCTCTCTCAAGTGTCATAACATAGTTAGGAAGGGGTTTGAATCCTACAAATGCCATGTGTGTTTTTGTCACACAGTTTGTCCATGTGTGTTGGGTGTTGCTCTTAATATTGTATGACATATATTATATCAGTAATGTCAATGCACACATGAGGTATGTATGTGCCACATAGACATATGTACCTGTGACCTTAAATAGTTCCCATGTGTGAAGCCTGCCTCATGTGAATACATGGAATTTGCATTACACAACTTTTTGACTGTGGTTTTCTGTGCAGGGGCTGTGGTTGGTATGTGAATATACAGTGAGAGTAGTCTATGGTGTCATCTTACCAGTGAGGGATACACTTCTGGTCTGGAGCATATAGGCCACATGTTGGTGATGAGCATGTGCAGCATGTTTTCCCCTCTTGTGGGAGTGGTAACAAGTTGTTCCATAGCATTTGAGTGTATGGATTCTAGGAACCTTTCACCTAGGGTGTTGGAGCTACAGTAATGCTCCCAGTCTATGTGTGGGTAAATGAAGCTGCCCAATATATTGTTGTTTGGAGACACCTGCATATATTCATGTATTCTTAAGTAGGCCAAGTGGGTTATCTGGGTTTAGGAGGGTGGTTTGTAGCAGGCTATGAACTGGAAGTCAGTTTAACCCACTGTTAGTTGCACGTGGATAGTCTGTGATGCGTCACGCTGTGGCAACAACCTGGTGTGTGGGTATAGGTTCATAGGTTCATACTAGGCTATCTGCCCTAGGGCATTTATAAGCCAAGCCGGAGTGTGTTTGGCTTTCGCAACCCATTTTAAATTAATGTTGCTATGCCCTTTTTCGAGGTTAGTATACTGTGCCTCTGTGTAACAGTGACACAGAAGTGATACCCAGGGTAAACCTACGATCCCCCATCCACTCATCAAGATTCCTCTTGAAGAGAGTCAATGAGGGACTCTGCCTAACCTGGACTGGGATTTTATTCCAGAGTGAAGGGAGCCTCTGGGTTATGAATCTGTCCCTCCAGCATGTCCTATTTATGTCAGTGCTGAGGTTCAAGTCTCTCGAGCGTGTAGCTCGATGGGATTTGGATTTTCTGAGGTGCAGCATGTCCATTACTTTCGGGTTAGACATGGCGTTATACGTCAGGCACAGATTGCCTCTGAGCAGGCGGTATGCCACTGAGTATGGAGTTTTGTTAACCGGGCAGCATATGTCATCTGTTTGAGCCCTTTGATCCTCTTGGTGAGGTACTTTTGGGGTCTTTCCAGTTGCTGCAGGTTTCTGGTAAGGTACATCCCAAAAGGGGCATTGTACTCAATTATGGGCCTGATGACGGATGAGTAAAGAGGCACGATGACCTCCCCTGATCTAGATGTGAATCCCGTCATGATTAGGTGGGCTATATAAAATGTTTTTCTAACCACTTTGGCCACATGCTTGTCAAATGAGAGATTGCTATCAACTTGGGTCCCCATGTCCCTAATTACTTCTTCCATACTTAATGGATTACCACCTACATGGTAATTTGTAGGCACTTTGTTTTTGCCAAAGGGGATGACTATACACTTTGTGGCATTTAGCTTGAGGCCATGGCTCTGGCACCAGTTTTCTGTTTCTATGAGGCCCTTTCGGAGGATGGTTGTGTCAGCTGGAGAGTCGATTATAGCGCCCACTTTGCAGTCATCTGTGAACTTGGTCAGCCACAGTCCTTCCGTGTTGGCTTGTACCTCCAAGAAATATATACCGAACAGGAGAGGTCCCAGGACTGAGCCTTGTGGGATGCCACTTGTAACTGGTTTGGAGTCTGACATGGCTCCAGCAATTCTAACCATGTGGGTTCTGTCCTTGAGCCAGTTTGCAACCCATCTAGTGACATAGGGGTTTATATTTAAGCTGGTGAGCTTATCTATAATGCCCGAGTGGGGTATTGTATCGAAGGCTTTTGCGAGGTCCAGGTAGGCTGTGTGGACCACCTTCCCCTCGTTAATGGCCTTGGTGACTGTTTCAAAGAAATAGACCAGGTTTAAGAGGCAGGATCTGCCCTTAACAAAGCCGAACTGGGTAGGATCCAGTGTCTGTAGGTCCCCAATATCTTTAATTATGAGGTCCATGATGATCCTTTCCATAGCTTTGCAGACCAAGCTAGTCAGGCTTATGGGGCGATAGTTTCCAGGATCCGTTGAGGCACCACCTTTGTGTAGAGTGACCACTGTTGCTGTGCGCCACTCTTTGGGTACATATCCTGTGGTAAGGCTGAGATTGAACAGTAGTTTTATGTTTGGGTTTAGCTTATCTTGGAGTTCATGTAGTACGCAACCCGGGACACCGTCTGGTCCCATTGATGCTGTGTTTTTTGCTTTGGAGAGGGTGGCTCTTACCTGAGCATCTAAGATGTCAGGGGGGCAGCATTCTGCTGGGATAGATATTTGCCCTTCTGGTGGGGAGGGGGGGGAGAAGTTTGCGCTGAACCTGTCAGCTAGGATGTTGGCAATGTCTGTGCTTTCGGTGTATTTTTTGTAATTTTGGACTAATTCTGAGCATATCTGGGAATTCCCACCCAAGTTCCTAACATAACTAAAGAAAGCCTTGTGATTATCCTTAGTGTCCTGTGCAATTTTTCTCTCGAAGCTGGCCTTAGACGATTTTATGAGTGCCCGTAGTATTTTGTTAACACTGATCAGAGATGCTTTCCCTTTTTGGGATTTTGCTCTATCATGTAGTAGCTTCCTCCTTCTATTGTATAGTTTGTTTATGGCTGTGGTCCACCAGACAGGACGTCTGCCTTTGGAGGATTGCGTCTTGTTTTTATTTGGGATTGCATGATCCATGCATTCCTGAAGGTGTTCATAGAATGCGTTTATAAAGGATTCTGCAGTCTGGGCTGTATTTTCCTCAGGCCCGGGGGCTTTGAAGGATTCCATCTCGGTTTTGAGGGGTGTGAAATTTGCTGTAGAGAAGTTTTACACTGTGGTTTTCTGGGCAGGGGGTGGGGTCGGGATGTGAATATCCAGTGAGATTAGTTTATGGTCTGATCTTACCAGTGAGGGATACACTTCTGGTCTGGAGCATAGAGTCCCCATGTTGGTGATGATCAGGTCCAGTATGTTTTCCCCTCTTGTGGGAGTGGTAACAAGTTGTTCCATAGCATTTGAGTTTATAAATGCTAGGAACCTTTGAGCTAGTGTGTTGGAGCTAGAGTAATGCTCCCAGTCTATGTTTGGGTAGTTGAAGTCCACCAATATAATGGTGTTTGGAGAGACCTTCATATTTTCTAGTGTTCTCAGGAAAGCCAAGTGGGGTTCCTGGGTTTGGGAGGGTGGTCTGTAGCAGGCTATAAACTGGAATGCAGTTTTACCCACTGTTAGTTGCACATGGATAGTCTCTGATGCTTCGTGCTGTGCCACCAACCTGGAGGTGTGTGTATCTTTGACGAATATTGATACTCCCCCTCCTGTTCTGGTTCAGTGCAAGTTTTGGGGCCGACAAGCATGATATGAGATATAACCTGGCAGTGCTGGGGTGCTCTCGGGAGCCTTGAACCAGGATTCTGTTACTGCACAGATATTGATGTTCTCCATGCTAAGGACAGTTTCCAGTGCATGCATGTTGAGGTTTACACTGCTGGCGTTGAGTAGCATTACTATTAGTTTCTTATCCCTTGTGATACCTATGGAGGTGGGTTTGTCTTTTGAGCCTTGCCTAAAAAAGGCACTATGGGGGGTAGCAAGAGCCTTTGCCAATATCCAAAAGCCCAGGGGTGACAGCTGCAAGCCTTCCCTAGCAAAGCATCGTGGCTTGTCGAGCATGTCATCCCAGGCTGACAGGCATTGGATCCCCTTTGAATGACACAGATACTTAAGCCAGTTGTTGAAATTGATCATCTTGTCTTCATATTGTGGCATCATTTTTGGTGAGGGTAGGATGCTACTCAAGGTCAGGGTCATATCGGCCTGGGCCACATGCTCAGAGAGCTCCTCTGTTTCTCTTTTCATGTAGTCCAGGGAGGTATGTCTCAGGTCATTCACACCAGCATGGACAATGACTGAGTCATATTTGTACTTGCCCTGGAGTGATCTGAGTGCTTGTGTTATGTGGCAGATCCTAACGCACGACAGGCAGCTCACCGTGACCTTCTCCTTGTTCAGCCTGGTGAGCGGGACGTCAGTGTTCCTGACGATAGAGTCACTTATTACAAATGTATCAGGTGTGTTGTTTAGCCTTAAGGGCTGTGACTGTTCGGCACACTGGCTTTGTGAGCTATGTGTTTTGTTTTGGGGTAGCGGTTGCTTGGGTGTCTGCTTTGGAGGTCTCTGCTGCTTAGGCAGATTTTTATTTAGAGCCTCCGAGTATGTTTTTGTGTGTTTATGTGTTTGGTTTGCTGTCATGGTAGGTGTATGTGAGACTAGAATTGTAGTGAGTGTGGTTTCCTTCTCCTCCTGACAGGTTTCGCCAGTACTGAGTTGAGAGAGCTTAGCCTCCAGTTTGGCTATATGGTTGCATCTCTCACATGTGTTGGAATTTGTTGGGAGGAGGAGAGGGTTGTCTCTGTACATGAGGCAGTTGTAACATTGCCTCAAGATTCCCAGATTCACCAGCTGGACCAGAGAGGAGATTGACAACTGACCTTTGGACATGCTAGAATAGTATTGGGAATTCCTTTATAATTGACAACAAAAGGGCCAATGGGGAACAAGGTACTCAAGGGGAGTTTGTGAGGGTGTAGTGCTTTTAATTTGTTGGTGCTGACGTATATAATTGCTTTAGTGAGCAAGTGCCAGGTAACTTAAATGCAATGTGTTACAGGTAACTTAAATGCAAAAATGACAAACAGTAACTTTCTTTCAAGTGAAACAAGGAAATAAGTACAGTAAGCAATGCAGATGTCACTAGGGATCCACAGAAGCGCTGAAAAGCCGCATTTTAGGTGGAATTAGCATTTCAGGGAAATAACAAGCAAACAAGCATACAAACAAAGCTACATTCAGCAGGCCTGGCTCTAGTCTATGCTACAGCAAACAAGGTGTACCAATTTCAGTAAGAAACAGTTCAAATATGCAGGCACTATAAGCCTTTAGCCAGAAATTCCCAGCTCAGACGGGCAGAGTCCAGCCTCTCCTCCCACAAGAGTGCAGACCATGAACCTTCTTAATTTAAAATAACTGGCCTGAAGCCCAAGTGCTTAAACCAGAACTAATACACTTTTAGAATAACAGACACTGAGCCCTCAATCAGCAGTTCCCAACTTAGAAGGATGTAAGCTACCTGTCCTGCCACCACAGTATCCTTGACATTTAATGAGACTCACCCTCCTGTCATAGTTAGTTCTGTGTTTTGGGGCTGTCAAGCATGGTATGAGGTGTAACCTGGTAGTGCTAGGGTGCTTTTGGGAGTCTTGAACCTGTTGTCTATTACTGCACAGATATCAACATTCTCCATGCAGAGTAGAGTTTGGACTGCATGCATCTTGCGGTTTACATTTCCGGCATTGAGTATCATTACTTCCATTTTCTTATCCCCTGTGCTGCCTATGTAGGTGGCCTTCTGTTTTCAGCCTTACCACCAGAATGCAAAGATGTGCAGACATTACACTATGGTGGTGTACAAAACAATACAATGACAATCATACTGTTAATGCATCAGGCATGCTGGGATATACCCACAATGATATCATTACACTGTACTGTTGACAACATGATAATATTACTACACTTCTATGTAGTCACCCTCTGCATCAGCACCATGTTAACCTGTTCCTGCATCGATGTTACAGATTGCAGGAGGTGGCACAGTTTCATCATATGCACAGGGTGTGTACTTGGTATGCCTGAGTCTGCCACTGATACAACCAATCGACATGTATGTGTGTGTGTGTTAGTGAGGGACAACAGTACAAGATGGGGCAATGTTGATGCGGTGTGTGCATGTATGTGTTAGCCCTAGGTGTTAGCATTATGCATGTGTGTATGCATGCACACAGTTCCACCTCATGGCTGCCATATACGGGTGTTTGTGGACAGCCACAGACTGTACCTGCCAGGTCATACAGATCACTGTCTCTGGTCATGGACATGGTACCTGTGCCTGGCAGGGGTGCTATGGACAGTATCAGGTCCTAAGCCAGACTGGGTACTGTCATCAGAAGCAGTTGGTTGGTGACTGGACACATGTCCCTGCTGGGACTGTCCAGAGCCACGTACACGCGGTCTCCTAGGGTGGTCTGATGACAGCACAGACCCAGCATTGCTGGGGTTGGTACTGGCACTATGGGAGCGGCTGCGGGTTTGTTGTCGTCCGCGACGACTGCCAGCTGCTGATGTTGCTGGCATACATCCATGTCGACGCCTCAACCGTCCTGCATTGCCCTGGCTCATGGACATGTAGTTGTGGAACAGATCTAATGTGTCCCCCCAACGTCTGTCAATGACCTCAGTGAAATTACGGATGGCAGCCGCAACGTCACGCATAGTGTCATTCATAGCAGTGTGATGTGCTCTAAGCTCCCTCAGACCCTGTCTGGTGTACCGTTCCATATGTGCCTGTGCCTGCATTACAGCCGGAACATAGCTGAGGTTGAAAGACCTCTGTGGGCACGTCTGACAGGGGCAGTATGACCACAGATGCTCCCACAAGAACCCCTGGACATCTGCCTGTGTGGTACCATGTCAGGACTCTGGCCATGGCTGCTGTGAGGGGATGCATGTGCCACTGATACCACATTACCCTGGTCAATGCCCACTGTATGCTGTCCCACACCTAAGGACATTGGTGACATTGGATGTATTGGCAGGATGACTGTGGGCATTGATGGGGTTGACTGCTGTGTACCGTCGACTGGCTGACCAACAACAGACCCTGTCACACCTCCCTGTGCCATTATACATGTATCATCATTATCACTATCCCCAGCAGTGGATTCAGGTTCCCTGCTGCACACCACCAGAGCAACACCAGAACCTGTGAGAGGAAAACAGGAAACACACTTTACAATGTGTGCACAATGTTACCACAAATGCACATGGGCACATGCACACATGCACACATGGGCACATGCGCACATGAACACATGCACACATGGGCGCATGCACACATGCACACATGCACACATGGGCACATGAACACATGCACACATGGGCACATGCACACATGGGCACATGCACACATGCACACATGCACACATGCGCACATGCACACATGGACACATGCGCACATGCACACATGGGCACATGCACACTCCTCAGTACATGAGATACAAACACACAGACACAAACACACCTGCAGTCCAACACATAGCAATACTGTTTGAGGGTATTATTACTATTATTATCATTAGTATTAAAAGTATTGTTATTACACACTCACCAGCATGGATTGGCTGCCTTGCTGTTACACCAGAGGGACCTGCACAAATAAGACATTTATTGTCAGTGGGCACAACTGTGCCATTGATACTGTAAGTATGATACAGTTCAGTAGTACAACAGTTGGCTTTCACAGGTCTACTGCTGATATTGAGAATATCAATCTTGCATAATAATTTCCAGGATAACAGCTACAAACACAGTACACATCTCACACATGCATAAACTACCAGTGTAGAGAACAGTCAACTATAGATATGGCATGTTACCTGCATGCTCCATGTCCACATGCTGGGTGGCTCCAGCCACCATCATTACACATGTCTGCAGATGTTGTTGTTGTTGAGCTGGAGCCACAACACTTTGGAGGAGCCCCTCCAGTCTGGTGAGGGGGGGGGGGTGTATAGCTGCCCCACCACTTGTGGCAAGCTGTTGCCTCTGGATATCAGACGCATGCTGATGGACATTTCTAATTAAATCACTGCAGTGATGGCGAACCTGCTCATATGTCCGGTTATGCATGCCTATGTCATTTACCTGACGGACAAGGTCTTGCCACAGTGCAGCACTCTCCTGCTGGTTATGGCTGGTGCAGGAAAAGAGTGTGGCAAAATCCTGCACCAGGCTTTGGTGTATCTCCTCTTCCTCTGCAGCCGAGTACGAGGGATTGCGCTGGTGCACCATCGCCCTGGAAGGAAAAGAAAAATATGTGAGCAAGTAATATGGCACACGTAATACTCTACTGTAGTGATATCACTGAACTGCCACTAACATACTGCTAAACATCCATTACTGTACAACCTACATTGTACGTTGCACTACACCCTACATTGATATGTGCACATAGCAACCGTCAAATACATATGTATGTCCAGCCTTCACTAACAGCTGCAGTATGTCCCCTGCCCTATGCACATCTTCATATATATATAGATACAGACTTCTAACACATATGGAGGGTTCACAGTATGTAGATTATTAGATTATGTAGTTTACATTACCTTTGTTTCTCACTGCTGTTTGTGATGGCTTGCTGCTTTGTGCCCTGCTGATGGTTAGCTTGATGGTTTTTAATTTTTTTTTTTTGGTGTCTCTCTGTGTGTCTCTGTCTCTTTCTCTCTCTCTCTCTCTCTCTCTCTCTGTCTCTCCCTCCGGTTGTTGCAATGAAACTATTGCATGTGTGGACTGGGAGTACAGGCTGCTTTTGTAGGTATCTGCACATGTGCATGTGATGGCCTCTGCACCAATTGTTAGCCAGCATTTACTAATTGCATGCAGCCTGCTGTGTGGTAATTGCATTTCTCACTGTGATTTCAGGACAGTGCTATAAAATGTTAGGTTAGGTAGGCATAGCCCTTTCAGATTTTCAAGGTGGGGACCATGCTGGTATGCTGTGGACACTGTTCTGTGAGTGTAAAGGTTGGTATGTCTCTCATATTTAAGGCTGTGTTGTAGGCACTGAAATGCATGTTGTACTGAAACCTGACTAGTGCTTCCTCCAGTTCATTCTTCTCAGTGTGTATGTTAACTGACACCTAATAATACTAATACTGTTTAAATGGGAGTATGTGCTTTCCTGTGGGACTTGTGGATTAACTGGTATACAGCAGTGGCTCTTGCAATTTGTTGCTATGGCTTCACTATTTAACCTTTACATTCACTCCTTGAAGGACTGCTAGGTGTCTTTACTGGAATGTGTTGCTATGGCTTTCATATTTTCCATTTATATTCACTCCTTGTAATGCTTGCTATATTTCTTTCAGCAGCAATTCCTTATATGTTTGGTGTGGTTTGGTGGTACTGCATGCAGTCTGGTCTGGCCAAGGTGTGGGGCTTGACATCTACAAGGGTATTTTATTTTGCTGCTGAGCAGTAGTGGGGCCTTGTACTTTGTACTAACAGTTATGGATAGCAGGCACATGCAGCGCTTGTAAACTGCTATACTGTCCTTATTTTATTAGTTGGCTACATCCTTTGATATTTCTGGGTTGTACTCCTACATGAGGGTGTGCTTGTGGAAGCAGTTCTACAGCTATTCACAGAGTGTGTGACAGCAGACAGAATGATATGCCTGTGAGTTTGTGACACTTGCAGGCCTCAGATACTCTCAGGTGTATCTTTTATCAGCCTCAGGGAATGGTACATATCACGGTTGTATCCCATTGATATGTACCATTCCCTGAGGCTGATAAAAGATACACCTGAGAGTATCTGTGACACTTGCAGGCCTCAGATACTCTCAGGTGTATCTTTTATCAGCCTCAGGGAATGGTACATATCAATGGGATACAACCGTGATATATTTCAGATATTCTGCAGTTGTGACTGTGGTGTATTTTGAGCATATGTATTACTACACCATTTCTGACATGCAAGTAGTGCATACTTTAAGTAATTGACAGTTACCATTATGTGGGATTCCACACCTTTCTGCCTTCTGTTAGTACATTTCACAGGGAGTCAGTGGGGCATAGTTAACATTTGTTTTCAAATCAGGAACATCCCTGTAAGTCAGTCACAGTTGCGAGGTCTGGCCTCTTACCTATTCAAATATGGCAGTGTTTATCCTGCTCTGATAGTGTAGGTGGTTTGCAAGGTGCTACTGTCACATTATTACCCACTAGCTACCTACTAGCATGGCTGTTTGTCTTCTCACACTAATGTAATGCAAATCCACAAGAATTGCCAGTAAAGATACAAGAAAAGCTTTGTGTAATAGCCTTCCTATATTCCCTTTACATTCAGTCCTACTATTTCATGATATATTGCTTTCAGCACAAAGTTCTTGTATATCAGTCATGGCTTAGTGGTAAGTCATGCAGACTAGTGTTTCCAAGGTCCTGGGTTCGAGACTGACAGAGGAATTTTATTTTGCTGATGAGCAGACTACAGGCCTTGTCATTCAGAGTGACTAAGGCACTTTTAAGCAGTTGTAAGCGGGTTAGTGCTGGTTTGTGCGGTGCTCACGCATGCGCACTGTCAATTAGCTTCGCGCACACACGCTTAGCAAAGCGCACATCCGCTTAAATCTGCTTACTCTCGCGCACACCCACGCTAATTTCTTTGAAAGAAAAGAAAATGGGGAGATAGGAAAGTGGTAAAAAAGGAGGCACAAAGAGGGTAGGACAGTAGGAAAACAAGCTCGGAATTTGCAGGAAGGATGTAGGAAAGGCCCATAGCTGCCCATTTCTTTATCAGCAACAGCTGTGCATATGTGTGTAATTTGGTGTGAAATTTGAAACCTTCCACCCCTGAGAGAGGGGTGAGGACAACAAAATATGTTGTACAGCCAATTGTAATTACCAGTTCACATGTCCAGCAGACATGTCTGCAAAATGGGCAGCTATGTATGGGGCGTAATTTTTTTGCGGGAAAAGAGTGCTTTTTTTTATTTTTTTTTCAGGTGAGAGTGGAATGTGAGGTACAGGAAGTAGGTATATTTGGGGAGGTAGGTAGGGGAGGTTAACAGACAAGACAAACAAGACGCATACAGGGGCAGAGTATGACACATGTGGGGGGAACACAATTGACAGGGATGGATGTTTGGATATCGCGAGCCCATGAGCCCACAGATGGCAACAGTGGAACTGAGATCCCCAACCATGGGCAGTTGCCACTGCGCCTTCACTGCCCAGGACGGGGCTGTGCTGGGGGCTGTGTAGGACGGGCAGCAGGCACAACTGTGAGTTGCACCACCCATGCCTCAAGCTGGCGTAGGGGTTCAAGCACAGAATGCCTGATCTCGCTACGCACTACAGACCGGACACTTTGAAGGGTGAGTGGACGGTCTCCTCCGGCCACGCTTGCAGAGGGGGGATGAGCCCCATCCCCTGCAGCGCTTCCACCCGAAGGTGGCACAGGGCCACCAGAGGAGGTTCCGGCCTGGGCACTAGTGCCAGGTGCACTCGCCAGCTGAGGTGGGAGAGGTGGGTCCGCTGGAACCCGCCTTCCCTGTTGTCCTATGTTTAGCAATATTTTATGACATTTTGGGTTAGTAACAAACAATACCATTCAAAATTAGTTGTAACAGCATGCATCAGTATTCCCATTAACCAAACACCCATGAATTCCAAACATTAAACAGCAAGCATAACACATGCATATTTTGAACAACAGTACACAATCCAACAGCATGCAGGGTTGATTGATGGCAACAGGCCATCAGGTTTGAATATGTGAACAGGGCACATGCATCAACATACGTGCAAATATGTTTGAACCAACAGAACAAATGTCCATAGGAATTAATTGTGAATACACATACCCAGTTTGTTGTGGAATGGCATTATTTGTGAATATAGGGTAGGGTGAAGAAATATTTAATTAACAACTTCAACTACCTATACATATGCTGTACATCTCTAGTAGCTGCAGATATATATATATACCCTACAGGTCTTAGTACAGTTTCCTATATGTAACCTTAGGAATGTTGGTGATGGGACTGTTACTGCTACATTAATATACATTGCATTTTTATTCATACATGTTCATATCTGGCTGTGTTCAGGTACAGCATCCTGCTACATTTGATTTATATGGCTCTAGACAACTGTGGATGTTCATTATTTCATACAACCATACTATCTCCATATTGCAAGGGTACAGCAACATATCCAAATTGTGGGACAGACACATTACAGCTTCAGTACTTTATTACAAACATTTCACTGTTTGGTTGTGGCTGTCTCATTCATTTCATTATGTACTGACTGCAGTATACTTTATTCAAGAGTTATAACAGCTTTCTTGGTCGATTCATACCTCTTTCTCACACTCTCACTTGTTTTATTTTTACAATTCAAGATGGTACTTAATTCTAGACGTTATTAACATGTCTTACTTGGTTACAACAATCCTTTCCAACAGACTCACTTGTTTCATATGGCAGATTTTAAAAGGGGATGTATTTGACACATGTCTATTGTCTTTAGCTTGTTTACCACTAATTTTCAGGCTGCAGCAGGTTATCTAACAATACAATACAGGTGGAAAATCTCTATTTCAGACTTGTTTAATTTTTATTTCTGGATTACAGGCTGCATCACTTATCTAATCATACAGTACTAGCAGAATCTTTCTTCTAGTGTTATTTGAACTTTATTAATATGTAACTACACTGAACTCTTTTACAAGCTGTCTCACTTATATTGTATAACAGTTACAGAAAAATAATTACTAACCTGCCTGGTGGCGCAACCGCTCACCATAGGCTCACCGATTCATGGAACACACACCTGCAGCTGTAATATAAATGAAGTAATATTGGAACATACATCTCCATAATATCAGCTAGGATAATTTCTTACATACGTAATTACATGGATACTTACTCAGTAGTGGGGCATTGGGCATTTGCCGGGCCTCCTGGATCCAACGGTTCAGTTGGTCCTGCTTTCGTCTCTTCAGGTCCACATGGTGGTGACGGACCTGTTCACCAGTCCTTGGTATGCCTGTGGCACTGGTGAGATCATGTGCCAACCGGTTCCATGCCTCTGCCTTGTACGCTCCCCACAGAACCTGGCCCTGCATGAGTTGAGCCTCATGATCGTGGACTAGGAGCCAAACCATATATTTGGACTCCTCAACACCCCACCTCTGTGCTCGGAAGTAACTGCCCTCTCATACACCTATCATCCTGACTGCAAATAGGTTCCACAATCAGTTATGCTGTGTATTCCCACCTATGGGGCTTATATATGCCGTTTTTCCCACACTTATCTGTGATTGGCCATTTTGGAATTGTATCAGCTTAAAAAACCTGCTTTGTCATGCTTCTATTTCCATTCATTCCTATATATATATGCTAATACTGCATTTTTCAGTACAGCTGTCATGGCTTAGTGGTTCAGTACTTTGACTATGATGCACAGTAACCTGGGTTCGAGCCTGGGCATTGCTTTTTTTTTATTTTACTACTGTCTAGACAGGCTAGGAGGTGTGATTGTGTAAAGGCGGCTTTGATACAGGTTGCTCAATGTTGCCCGCTGGTAAGCCGGTTGGCACGCTGCGCAGCTCCGCGCAAATGGGTCACGCTGGTTAACGCGTTATTTGGCTATGAGCATGCATATTACGCTATGAGAAATGTTGCTCAACTACAGGCACACAGTTTCAGTGTGTTAAAGCGCTGCTCAACTCCGGGCACTCATATTACACCTGTTAAACCACTGCTCACCTGCGGGCAGTCATACTCTGCTTGTTAGAGCGCTGCTCAGCTATGGGCACTTTTAAAATTTTTTTTTATTGTGTCAGATTTCTTCAGAAATACATGGCCCATTTCATTACATTTTACTTAAATTATAGTTATATATATATATATATATATATATATACATATATGTCAGGGGATTGTTTCGTGCTTATTTCACTAAAAATAGAAAATGATGTTGTTGGGGCTCGAACCGTGACTACCTCCTCTTTGGCCGACGTCTCTACCGCTACACTATTGCTACTTGGCTTAATTTACATATTTAGATCTTATATGCTTTTCCAATGAGTGCTAACTGTGGCTGAGCGAAGGGCACACCCGCGCAAACAAGCGCAATTACGGGCAAACATTTTTGAAATTATAAAAAAAAATATTAAACTGTTGATTTTTATGTTTTACATTACAGTTGGGTTTATAGTCTGTGGGGGCATGTGTGCTGTTGTGTTTCTTGACATTTCCGCGGACTCGCTTGTGGGAGTTTCCTTTCGGGACTGTGATTCTTCTGGGGGCGTGTCCCTTTGCAGGACTCGCCGTGCGGACACACCTCCTACTTTCCTATATGGACTGTGTTAGCCTAGGGTGTGATTCAGCATGCCCTCATGAATATGCATGGCATGCTGACATCATACCGTTTAACTGCAGCCTCCGTGTAAGACTTCCTAACTCTTACACAGAGGTTTCGTGAATCCTGCCCATTGTCTTTAAATGTTAATGATCTCACAGATATATACAAAAAAGAATAGTAAACTATATTTAAAAATGTAGAGTGCAAATAGCTATATTACAGGAGACACATTTGGAAATAACTGAACATGTGAATTTGATAAAGTAAGGTTTTCAGGACTGTTATTCAGTGGAATACCTGGGACAAAGGAATATGGAAAGGAAGACGTCATATTAATGTCACACAGTATCTTTTTTTAGCGCTTTCGTCCTAAGTATAATGGACTTCAGAATAAGACTAAAAGAAGAGCATGACATGTACATATACCCATACACATTGATACAGTTTAATCCAATTAACAATTCCTCCCTTCAATTAGGCATCACCATGGGAACAATTAAAATCCAACTTTTCACTATAAAACATATAACAAACATGTTTTCAACATATATTTTTTCTACATATGTTAAAATATATAGCTAAGCAAATAAAAAAAACATATATATATATATATATATATATATATATATATATATATATATAGACTTAGGGACCGAAAACCACAAACTCATAGATGCTATGAAGGCAAGAAAAAAAGAACTTATATTAAAAGAACTTGCAAATCCATGAAGAGGCCAAGAAACAGAACAGATACTGAGCGCTTTCATCTTTATTAGATATTAAGACTTCATCAGAGTGTAAGAATAAAAACAGAGGACACATTTAAATACATTTCTTAGTACATGTACATCACGAGGAGGTTTATCAATTCAAGTCATTGCTACTGATTCTACCAATCAAGACCAGCTAGATGCTACAGAGGCCAATCACGGCATATGAACCCCATGTGGGCATCGAATGAGCTGTTTAACACAGAGTCCAATCCTGGTGTGAGAGTCCTGGAGGGTATCCAATGAGCTGGTGGATATTACTCGCCAATGAGGAAGGAGGAGTGAAGTCACACGGCCAATGAGGTGGGTTACTTCATCCCACTCAAAACAATCCCTCCCCTACTAAAAACTAATTTTCTCTCTAATATCTATTGTACTATACTCTCCAATCTCAAATATACTATTACCCTCTCCATGCATAATATTTTCCTAACCTACTAATGGCTAGTAGCTATATATTTTGAAATGTTAAACATACAATTGAGTTTATAACAAAAATATTCACTATGTAAATGTTGAAATTTCTGTATTGAATTATGTCTTTTCATTTTTGTAACATTGTGACAAGCAAATTGCAAATATCATGGAGCTTATCTGTAAATATTTAATTAGCTGTATGAACTATGTCCTTTTGTAACATGTGAAATGCAACTTGGAATTATTGTGGAGCTTTTCTCCCCGGGCCTCCACTGAAAATAGGCTCTTCTTGGCCTAGTGGACTTCCCCGGTCATCAAACTTAAATAAATAAATAAAAATAAAATAAATTCTGAATTCATTACATAATTCATCTCCTAATAAGCAAGGACTGCATTAGGAAACCTAGGGGCATATATCACCTCCATAGCCACAGCAGTCTTTTGCCTAAATATTTAATTCTGAAATACCAAAAAAATTATTCTCCGGGCCCATCGCCACATCTTTATCCAGGTCAATATAAAAACAAAGGTACTCATAAAACCACTCAATTCCTAATTCATGTGGAATAGCTGAGTATAAGTCCTGGACATCCAAAGTAACAAATAACAAATCCTCACTAAAAACATCATTAGAAGCCATAGTACACATGGGCTATCCTTAAAAATATCATTGGTATGAAAATCAATATATTTAGCTAAACAATAGGTCTTAGAAGCCCTAGCGTCAATTCTAGGGTGCATTGGTAGATCCAGTAAATTCTTAGGTATCTTGGGGATTCTGAATATGGTGGGTGTCGATCACAGTGTAAAGTGTGTGTGCTTTATCTTTAAGAAGCATGCAAGGTTGTACGTGCTTGTATAAATTCCAGACACATGCAATCCCTAGTGCCATTCTGTAGAAGAAGCCAGAGAGTAAGCATGCATGATCGCAGTTGTTAGTTTGTATACAAGTTACTTAAGTTATAGTCAGTAAGCCTCTATAGTGATGTGTTTGTGTGAAATAAAGTTGCTTGAACAGATCCCATGAAGATTAATTTATTCATGTCCTAACATGAATGTGACATGGTGTCAGAACTGTAATCGAAGAGAGAAGAATATTCGGAGCCATGAGATGTAAAGACGACAGCGAAGGTAAAACCGAGAGAAAAGAGCACAAATGTAACTAGAAAGAATCAAAGGTAATGAGAAATAAGAATTATTTACTTAATGTGAAAGACAGAAACAAAGGGGCATTACAAGGACACAAACCGCATTATCAGGCAAGTGGAAAGTACAAAAAGTTTGTTAACTAAAGAAAATGTTTAAAATAAAAGTATTTGATGAAACAATTAACAGTGAAGCAAAAAACAAGTATGTTTAAAGCAAAACTAGTGTGCTTAAGGCAAAGCTGGGCATGTTTAGAGTAAAATGAGCACAAGAGAAAGAAATGCATTGGGCATGAAAAAGGGCTTAAACGAACAAAATGAATATAGTAAGAAAAGAAAAGGGGCACATTAAGCAGAAATAAAGCAAGGCGACTGTATGTGTTTTGGCAATCCTTCGACTTTGTATTGTATCAAGGGTGCAACTAAAGTCATTCAAAGTTTTTCAGAGTGTGTAAAAGTGCTTACAGTGTTTGCTTATTACTGTACATGTATTTCAAAGAGTTCATTGTGTGCAAAGTGCAACTATTTTGTGTACGCCAATCAAAGTATATTTATTTCGAAATGTTCTTGTGGATGTGTCTATTTGCAAAGTGCCACCATTACAGAGTGCTTCTTGTACTGTAAAGCGTTACCTGGCAAGGTACCACCATTTGGGAACATTTCAGTATGCTGTATCCAGTTATTCGCAAAGTGCAATTACTTCAAAAGTTATTGAGTTTTGGGCAACAGATGTTCGATTTATTCGTATTGTGCAATTGCTTAACATGTTCCTACACTGAGAAGTGTTTTCTTCAAAAGCAACATTGCAAGAGTATTACAGTGCTCATGAATTACTCAGTTGCATTGTAAAGTTCTCAAATATTTCTTAAAGTGATGACTTTAGCAAGTGGTGATAAATGACTTTAGCATTTCTGCCTTTACCAAGAAGATTCTGAAAGTCCAGAAAAGTATCGAAAAGCCCGAGAAGTTTATTTCACAAAGTCCAGCAAAGTATTGAAAAGCCCGAGAAGTTTATTTCACAAAGTCCAGTTATTCGAAAGTACTAAGAGTTTGTTCATTCATATAATTCTGAAAAGCCTAACGAGAGTAATAGTTCAGAGCATGAAAGCGTTGGACAAGTACTGTTACTGCCAGAAAAGTGTGTGTGTGGTGTATGTTCATGTTTATTTGCAAGAACCTTTGCTGGTATGTGTTAATATGGCAGACAGATTTCGAAACCCCTACCGCTTGTGTTTGATCAGAATATTGCAGAGAACTGGAGAATATTTGAGCAAGAGTAAAATATTTTCATACAAGCAGCTTATGCAGATAGAGATGCACACACCAGGGCATTAATTTTGCTAAACCTAGCAGGGTCTGAGGCCATAGAAAGAGAGCGTTCATTTGTGTATGTGCCAGCAGTGTGTGAAGGAGAAGGTGTAGACCACCATATTGTTGTACAAGCTGAATCAAGGGAAGACCCCGAGTGTTTGAAGAGCAAATTCAGAGAAATGTGCAACCCTGAATATTACATTAGGGAGACATTTGTTTTACACCAGAAATCAGAAACCAGGGGAAACATTTGCAGCTTACATAATTGACTTGAGAAACAAAGCTAAAATGTGTCAGTTTGGTGATCTAAAAGATGAGCTGATAAAGGACAGGCTTGTATGTGGCATTAATAGTGCTGCTGTGAGAAAGATTTTACTTTGTGACAGTGATTTAACATTAAGTAAAGCAATAGAGATTTGTCAAATCCATGAGGTGACAGAAAAACATACATGTATACTTGCAAGTGACAAGAGCATGGTTTCAGTTAGTACCAGAGCAAATGTAGATAGCATGCAACACGTGGCAAACAAGAACAGGGCTAAGCATGTGGCAGTTACAGGATTTCCAAAGAAGCCACAAAGTTTTCTAGAAAATTCCAGGAAAAGTGTGAGCTCTAGTGCCAGCTCAGTGCAACACAAATATGAATCAGCAAAACCCAAATGGAGCTTTATTGTTAACTGTCACAATTGTGATGCAGATCATGAGTCTAAAAGAGAGAAGTGCTTAGCATTTGATCAGCAATATCACAAGTGTAAAAAATTGAATAATTTCCAAAAGTTTTGCAAATCAAGTAAGCCTCACACAGTTGTAAAGAAAGGTTGCACATAAAAGCAAGCTGATCAAGTAGAGCCAAAACAGTCAGCTTTCTATGTGGATGGTGTATCAGTGATTGATGACAGAGATGATGCAGTAAACTTATAAACAAGAAGTGAAGTGTTTTGTTCTGTCTGAATGAATGGAAAATCTGCAGAGCTCAAAGTAGACACTGGGTCAAAGTGTAATGTTATATCAACAGACACATTTGCAAGAGTGAGAACTAATGGACAATTCAATGTAACCAGAAGTGCGAGACTTGTTACTTATGGAGGTGAAGAAATTCAAATTGAAGGTTCAGTGATGCTTTCATGTTATCTGGTCGAGAACTGTTACAACTTGTTATTCTACATAGTCTAAAGACCAGTTCAATCTTTATTGGGTCTCAAAGATAGTTTAAGAATGAATCTGCTTTCTTTTGCTAAAGAAGTTCATCATGTTAGTGCAGTTCAGAGTTCCAATTTCTGCAAAGCCATTTCTCAGAGTATGCTGATGTTTTTGATGGCAAATTGAGCAAGCTTCCAGTTGTATATTCCATGAAGTTAGACCCAGAGATCACTCCAGTAGTCAGACCAGCAAGAAGAGTTCTGATAGCTATGCAAAATAAAGTTAAAGCTCAGTTGGATAAAATGGTGCAGCAAGGTGTGATTTGTCCAGTCACAGAACCTTAAAGGGTGTCGTCCATAGCCGCTCACAAAAAAAAAAGGCTCAGATGAAATAAAAATATGCATTGATCCTAGAGATTTGAAAAAAGCATTAAAGAGATCGTATCATCCAATGCACACAGTTGAAGAAGTTGCATCTCTAATACCGAATGCCACTGTATTTTCTGTTTTGTATGCAAAGAGTTCATTTTGACAAGTGTTTCTTGATCACAAATCCTCATTTCTAACTACTTTTGGTACTCCATTTGGTAGATACAGATTCCCAAGGATGCCATTTGGAATAAATTCTGCAAGTGAAGTTTTTTCAGTGTAATTTTTCTACCACTAGACTAGATGAGTTAAGAGATCACACTTAGACTGATCCAATTTCACAGAAGCTCAATCACTATATTCATGTTGGATGGCCATCAAAGCAATCTAGTGTATCACCTGAGGTGCAAGCGTATTTTCCTTATAGAGATGAATTGTTGATGCAAGGTGGTATTATTTTCAAAGGTCCTAAAATTGTTGTTCCTGCTTCCTTACAACAAGAATATATTCAGATTTTGCATCATGGTCACCCAGGATCCTCATCCACTAAGAGAAGAGCAAGAGAATTAGTATTTTGGCCTTCATTATCAAAAGACATTGATAGAGTTCTTTCTTCTTGTTCAGTATACAGTAGTACTAGACTGCATTTGCAAAGAGAACTACTTCAACTAATTTCAATTCCTGAACTACCTTGGTCTCCTGTAGCAACTGATATCTTTTGAGTGGAACAATCAACATTACTTGGTTTTGGTAGACTCTTATTTGAATTAGTTTGAGATTGCTCTACTACCAAACTTAACCTCAACTACTGTTATTATTAAGTGGAAATGTAATTTCTCAGTTCAAGGTAGTCCACACAAAGTTTTTTTCTGACAATGGTACTCAATTCAGTAGCCAGTTGTTTCAGAAATTTGCAAAAGAATGGACTTTGTACTTATCACTAGTAGTCCTGAATATCCTCAGTCCAGTGGTCTGGCTGAATGTGCAGTACAGACTGCAAAGCAATTACTAAAAGTCAAAGCGCTGACAATACCGATGTATTCTTGAATTTGCTTAATCTCAGAAACATACCCTGTGATGATATTCTTGGATAACCTGCTCAAAGACTACTTTCCAGACAAACTAGAACTATGCTACCTATTTCTTCCAGTTTGTTGCAACCTAAACCTAAGAAGAATAAAACCATCAAGGCTCAATTGTTTAAAAAGTGTACCATCCAGAAATCTAGTTATGACAGATCAAGCAGATTACTTTGTGCATTGAGGGAAAGAAAGATGGTACGAATCCAGACAACAAAAGGTTTTGATCGAATAGGACAGATTACAGGCATTTGTGCTGAGCCAAGATCCTATTTGGTAGATTCTGTAGGTGTGGAGTATAGGAGGAATCACAGACATTTTCTTCCTATACCAGAATCATCATCATTGCAGTCACAACACTGTATCTGTGGTGCAAACTCTAAGTCAAAGAATAAGTCAGATACTGTTTCTAGATCAGAATGTGTTCAAAAGTCTGATTCTGTTCCAGAAAATGATTCAAACATTCCACAGGTCAACCATTTTGCAGAAACTGTCCCAGTTGCTAAATCTGATTCCCAGTTTTATGTCACAGGATATGGACGAGTTTCTAAGCTTAGTGTAAAATATGCAGCAAAGTGGACTTGATTGTATATAGACGTGTATTTAGTATTCTATAATGCATGTTTATAGATTACCTGTGATTTTTGCATGCTAGATAATCTCATGACAAATTGCATGATCTATTTCTCAAAGAGGGAGGATGTAGATCAGAGTGCAAAGTGTGTGCACTTTATCTTTAAGAAGCATGCAAGGCTGTACATGCACGTATAAATTCCAGACACGTACAATCCCCAGTGCCATTTTGTAGAAGCAGCCAGAGAGTAAGCATGCATGATCACAGTTGTTAGTTTGTATATAAGTTACTTAAGTTATAGTCAATAAGCCTCTATAGTGATGTGTTTGTGTGAAATAAAACTGAACAGAACCCACGAAGACTCATTTATTTGTGTCCTAACATGAAAGCGACTATGGGAGGTCTTAGGGTTACGAATAGATACAAAGTTAAGATCCTCTAATTGTAATCTGGTTATTAAGTAACATTTCCTCTATAGATAGGTCAATACCTCTATAGGCTATATTCAATAGATGCCTCTTCATATGTATCAGAATACAACAGGGTTAACATTCTATTAATATAATCATTTGTATATATAACCAGTAGGACCCCACCTTTATCTAGCTTCATAATTCTAAGATGTTTATTATACAAAATATGATTCAACAAAGCTCTTTCATCTACAGTAAAATTGAACTCGCTGGGATACTAGTGGATGATTCCAAGAATTCCCTGAAGTCTAGTTCACAAATTTTTTTCAAACAGTGCAACCATGGGGTGAGAAGGCAACAAATAAATGAATTCCTCACTACTAAGGCAACAGATAGTAGAATCCAATCAGTAAAAGAAATCAAGCTGTTGCACCAAGGCCAAAGATACGTAAACGCAAATCCAAATAAAATGTAATAAGTCTATTTATTTATTAAAAACAAGCAAAAGCTTGATAGAAACTTGTCATTGACAAAATAATCACAGGAAAAATATTGCTTAAAAGATGAGGTTTCTTTCAGTCCTTATCGTTAACAATATAAGCAACTTTCCTGAAGTGTTGATTCACAAAATTACTCCATATAAAATAAGATAGTAGATCATCCCAAGGAGTGACAAAATTACTGTCCTCCAGGTGTCAGTAGGAGCGCATTATCCAAAAGTGCGTGTTATCCAAAGGTAAATTCACAAGCAGAGTTCAATGACAAAATAAAGTCTTCACCTTCGTGAAATACCTTCGTAAAATATGTGATAATGATGGATATAACTCTGCTGTTAGAGCTCAATAACAAGTGTAGGCATAAAAGTTCCAAAACTGTAGACCCCAAATACACGATAAGCGCTTTCAGTTTTCACCTTCTTCAGATCATAAGGGGTAATAAAAACACTAAACTTTTAAAGTAGCTTTTAGCCATTAACCATGCGCTAAATTTGGCACCTTAAGTAACAACACACCTTCTATGCAAATAAGGTGCTCATTCATCATATTCTAAACCAATAAATTGCTGATAGATGTCTTTCCCAACTTTAACTGGAATTCTAAAGTTGTGACATCAGATGAATTACAGCAAATTGGGAAACAGGAAATTCTTTGGAGGAAAGGTGTGTACCTTATATTCAAATGAGATGTTCATTCACTTTCTTTATCCAATCAGCTGAGGAAAAACAAAACATAGCGTTCAAATCAGAAGAAGTATGGCATCAATTCTATTGCAGTAAAAAGTAAATGTTTAGAACATTGACTCGTAGAATATTTATTTACGTTCTTCAGCATATCACTTCCAACATTAAAAGTATATGGTACCATTTTTACTACAAAGTAAAAGCTCTCAAAATTTGGCGTATCTTCCATCTCTTCAAATTTCAATATAAGTTAGTAAAATTACAGACATTTTAAGATGTCAAAACTCATTTATTGCGGTCGTCAATACTGCCAGATCATTCAATTCCTAGTGGATGTCATTCACGACAATATCTTGTATTTAAATAAACTGTTCATTCATTTACTTAACCAGTCGACTCTTGGGAAGCGACACATGTCATTCAAGACTGGAAGAGATGTAACAACATCTCTAATACAACAGAGATAGACTTATAAGATATTTATTCCTATTTTCCAGCATATAGCAACCAAAGCTAGGAAATGTACCGCCAATAAAGGGAAAATTTCTGAAGCTTTGCGCATCTTCTGCCCCTTCCAATTACAATATATGGTAGCAAGGCTACGGATAGTATTTCAAAGTTTCAAAGTGCAGCAATGCTGCCATACCATTCAATAACAGGTTTTACATCACCCTGTTACCACACTTATATTAGTATTCTGTTTCCTGTAATAAAGATCTTTATTCATATATTGTACTTTGAAGAAGCTTAGATAACAGCAAGAAATAGTATTTTAAGAGTAAATCTTCGGTCTTCTGGTTTTTAATATAGGTTTTATAGGTACATAAGCATTTAATCTAGGAGGTCTATCTGCTTGCAGATTAACAATCCATCTGGCCTCACTAAGTTCTGTTCTATTGATAATATTACCTCTTTTGATATTAGGTATGACATGCTCAATAGCTTTGAAGCTAAAACTATGGTTAGAAAATTCTTTGATATGAGCTGCAAGTGCATTATGGATATCAAGTCTGCGAATATCATTCAGATGCCTTAAAATTCTTCTTTTGAATAGTTGATTCGTCTTGCCCACATAGAAGCTAGTACAGTTGTTACAGGTGGCTAAGTACACTATGTATTTAGTGCTACATGTCACCTTACAATTGAAATGAAATTCCTTAGATGAAATAGGATGTTTGAAAGAATTTCTTTTGTCAATGTGACAACACGCCATACAGTTCCCACATGGAAAAGTACCTTTTTTATCTAATGGTTTCTTCCTTGTAAAACCATCCTTATTACATAGCAACCTCTTAATGCTTTTCTTATTTTTATATCTGAAATAAGGTTTAGATCCCACTATGTTGCAAAGCTTGGAATCATGTGACAATATAGGCCAGAACTTCTTTAATTTGTTGATTATCGGTGCTATATGTTAGCATCATTCTCAGTGGTGGTTGGTAACTACTAGCCACTCCTGTGGCTATAATCTGGTTACCACCTTGATCTGATACTGTTAAGGAGGATGAATCTTGCCTGTTGAAAATTTCACCAGTACCATCTTCCAATGTTCTTAAATCAGGGTTGATTTCCTTCAGAGGATATCCGCATTCCAATAAACATCTTTTAAGGTTATTAGTTTCAGCTTCAACTACTTCTTTTTGAAGGGAAATATGAAACTTCCTTATTTCGTAAATCAACTTGGAAGAATCACTATCTTCATAGGAACAGCATGCATCCCAGGCATGTGACCAAAAACATCATGAAAAATGAGATGGCAAGAATTGAGAAAAGATGCACTAGAAAATAAGTAGTTGAAGCTGAAACTAATAACCTTAAAAGATGTTTATTGGAACGCTGATATCCTCTGAAGGAAATCAACCCTGATTTAAGAACATTGGAAGATGGTACTGGTGAAATTTTCAACAGGCAAGATTCATCCTCCTTAACAGTATCAGATCAAGGTGGTAACCAGATTATAGCCACAGGAGTCACATTGACAAAAGAAATTCTTTCAAACATCCTATTTCATCTAAGGAATTTCATTTCAATTGTAAGGTGACATGTAGCACTAAAAACATAGTGTACTTAGCCACCTGTAACAACTGTACTAGCTTCTATGTGGGCAAGACGAATCAACTATTCAAAAGCAGAATTTTAAGGCATCTGAATGATATTCGCAGACTTAATATCCATAATGCACTTGCAGCTCATCTCAAAGAATTTTCTAACAATAGTTTTAGCTTCAAAGCTATTGAGCATGTCATACCTAATATCAAAAGAGGTAATATTATCAATAGAACAGAACTTAGTGAGGCCAGATGGATTGTTAATCTGCAAGCAGATAGACCTCCTGGATTAAATGCTTATGTACCTATAAAACCTATATTAAAAACCAGAAGACCGAAGATTTACTCTTAAAATACTATTTCTTGCCGTTATCTAAGTTTCTTCGAAGTACAATATATGAATAAAGATCTTTATTACAGGAGACAGAATACTAATATAAGTGTGGTAACAGGGTGAGGTAAAACCTTTTATTGAATGGTATGCCAGCATTGCTGCGCTTTGAAACTTTGAAATACTATCCGTAGCCTTGCTACCATATATTGTAATTGGAAGGGGCAGAAGATGCGCAAAGCTTCAGAAATTTTCCCTTTATTGGCGGTACATTTCCTAGCTTTGGTTGCTATATGCTGGAAAATAGGAATAAATATCTTATAAGTCTATCTCTGTTGTATTAGAGATGTTGTTACATCTCTTCCAGTCTTGAATGACATGTGTCGCTTCCCAAGAGTCGACTGGTTAAGTAAATGAATGAACAGTTTATTTAAATACAAGATATTGTCATGAAAGACATCCACTAGGAATTGAATGATCTGGCGGTATTGATGACCGCAATAAATGAGTTTTGACATCTTAAAATGTTGTCTGTAATTTTACTAACTTATATTGAAATTTGAAGAGATGGAAGATACTCCAAATTTTGAGAGCTTTTACTTTGTAGCAAAAATGGTACCATATACTTTAAATGTTGGAAGTGATATGCTGAAGAATGTAAATAAATATTCTACGAGTCAATGTTCTATACGTTTACTTTTTACTGCAATAGAATTGATGCCATACTTCTTCTGATTTGAACGCTATGTTTTGTTTTTCCTCAGCTGATTGGATAAAGAAAGTGAATGAACATCTCATTTGAATATAAGGTACACACATTTCCTCCAAAGAATTTCCTGTTTCCCAATTTGCTGTAATTCATCTGATGTCACAACTTTAGAATTCCAGTTAAAGTTGAGAAAGACATCTATCAGCAATTTATTGGTTTAGAATATGATGAATGAGCACCTTATTTGCATAGAAGGTGTGTTGTTACTTAAGGCGCCAAATTTAGCGCATGGTTATTGGCTAAAAGCTACTTTAAAAGTTTAGTGTTTTTACTACCCTTATGATCTGAAGAAGGTGAAAACCGAAAGCGCTTATCGTGTATTTGGGGTCTACAGTCTTGGAACTTTTATGCCTACACTCATTATTGAGCTCTAACAGCAGAGTTATATCCATCATTATCACATATTTTACGAAGGTATTTCACGAAGGTGAAGACTTTATTTTGTCATTGAACTCTGCTTGTGAATTTACCTTTGGATAACACGCACTTTTGGATAACACGCTCCTACTGACACCTGGAGGACAGTAATTTTGTCACTCCTTGGGATGATCTACTATCTTATTTTATATGGAGTAATTTTGTGAATCAACACTTCAGGAAAGTTGCTTATATTGTTAACGATAAGGACTGAAAGAAACCTCATCTTTTAAGCAATATTTTTCCTGTGATTATTTTGTCAATGACAAGTTTCTATCAAGCTTTTGCTTGTTTTTAATAAATAAATAGACTTATTACATTTTATTTGGATTTGCGTTTATGTATCTTTGGCTGTGGTGCAACAGATGGGGTGAGAAGGGGGGCTAAAAATGCTTGTTCTCTTAATATAATGATCCAAATTGTTGTCCTGTCTAGTTCCATTCTTAAAATAAAATGTGCAGTTCAACTTCCTCAAAAATAATCTATAAATTGCAACAGGACATTATCAATGCTGGTCCTCCTAGTCGGTACAAAAGTGGGGCCATGTTCAAACAAATTTGCTCATGAGGTGCTTAAATCAAACGTACTAAAATTATAAATCCTAAAATCACCCTGATAATTCTGAATAATACTTAGGGCCTGTTCATCCGATGATTCATTCTTCCTCTCTTCCCCTTCCCCTCAATGACGCTGGTGTTTTTGAAACCCCATATTCATTTGGTTGGAACGATTTTCCCCTCTCCGTCTATTAATCTCTGAGACCTTCTCAAGCAGGGAGGATGTTCCAAAGGGTTGTCATCTTGGAGAGTTTCAGAATCAACACTGTTGACCTTATTAACCTCTGGAGACACAACATCATCTCTACCCACCAGCTGGTGATTTTTTTCGTGAGGTTGTATTAAAAAGGGGTGGGAGATACACCATTTTCACAATCAACTTTATCTCTATTTCATTTCTTAGCTTTTTTATCATGCAAAACATTGATGTCATTTTCAATTTTCATTGATAAACCATTATATTTGTTCTAACCTACTTTTAAATAACAAATCATTGTGAATGCTAACATTCAATTTTTCAATATTAGATGATAAAACAACCATTTGTCTATCATAATCTATTATAAGTACCTCAAGTAATTCACAACCATGCTGGTTGAACAATTTTATTAACTCACTGTAACGAGTCCTTAATCAGTCCGGTTGGATACTTCCATGATCGGAAACTTTTAGGTATAATTTCTAAATGTAAGCATTCCCTCAGATAACTCACTTCCAATTTCAGCTTTCTACATTTCAATAAAAGGCCAGAAAACTTTTTAAATTGTTTCTCAAGAGATCCAAAACCGACCCTGTGATGCCCGTGCCCTGGCCTAGCAATCAAGGAGCCTCAATCCTCACCACTAATACCAGAGAGGGAGTCTCATATATGAGGAAAGGATAACAAATACACATAGTAAAGTACAATTTCCCTTAAGTGCACAGAGATCACAGTCAGTCTGGGGCTGGTTGCTCCCTTGCTCCCCAGGTTCCCAATAAGACTCCCCACTGGCACAGCTATATGGTCCAGATCTCAGCCTAGCTGGCAAGCTAACCTCCAGTACCCTCTCTGTCCAACCAGTGCTTCGTGTCCCTGTCTAAGTAGCTGACACACACACACACACACACACACACACACACACACACACACACACACACACACACACACACACACACACACACACACTCTTTGAGATAAGTATTTATACAACTTCACAGACACTCCTGGAAAATGCTGACACACATTCTCCTGCTGTGCCCCTATACCCAGACTATATGGTAATAATTACTGCCACCACCAGCTAATATTTATCAGCTACCCAATGGCCCTTTAAAAGGTGTCCAATTATTACTGTGCAATATTATTATCCAATTGGTAAGTGTGACTAATCAGTCAAGGCGTATTAGAGTGGTCTTGTACAATAAACTCTATAAATATGCAATGTACTCCAGAGCTTCATTTATCTCTACATAAACCAGCCACAGTTGAAAAGGGTTAAAAATATTTAATAATAAATACTAAAATCACAAGACAATACTACTACACCACAGTGCTATTCAAGAGTTCAGAGATCACATAGAAACTTAAAATAATTCTGTAGTACAGTTCTGACATAACAGAAAAACACTTAGTCTAATCTCTACAGTCCTAGAGATTTCTACAAGAAAACGTACTTCTAAAATAACTTACTTACATAGAGCAAGGTAGTTCTGAGTTAGATAGTCAGACAAAAATGCTTAATAATCTCTGGTTCTCACTGTTTAAATTGCTGTTGCAGTTCTGATAAAACATTACATCATCTTTTTACACTTCCTGGAGTTCCCAGGCTGACACATTAACTACATTTACATTCTTAACATCTCCCTTTTGTTATCTTGCAGCTGGTCAAGAACAGATAAATAATGTTTAAGTCTAGCAATTTAACTCTTGGTTAAAACAATAGAAAGAATTTCTTCATCTAGACTATTCAGCACCACTGTTCCCTCGTAAGGGTCACCACATGCTTTTACTGGGTCAGTAGAGAGCACTGTTGCCACATTTTTGTAACAGCATTTCTTTACATTTAAAACAACAAGCCTGTAGTTTACATTTATATTTACAAAAGATTGAATTATGTATCAAATTCTATTTGACCAGGCTGGCAGCCTTCACCCTTAAGTCTTCACATCCCTCCCCCCCTGGAGAACTCAAGCTAGTTTTTCAAGTGATCCTTGATAAACGCCGCGTGAGAGGGTTAGGTACATCTGAGTGTACCTCACCCCATTCCCTGTCTTGAGAGCCCATCTGCATTGGCATTGCTAATCCCACTGTGGTGCTGCACTGACATATCATATGCTTGCAACCCCAGGCTCCATCTTACCAACTTGGCATTTTGCTGGCTGGCTCTGTTTAACCATGTTAGAGGGTTGTGATCTGTCATAACAGTGACTTTTCTTCTATACAGATAAGGCTGACGTTTTTGCAGTGCTCACACTATGGCTAGACATTCCTTTACTGCAGCTGCATAGCATTCCTCCCTGGGTTGGAGCCTATGACTGAGACAAACCACTGGGTGTTCTTCTCCCTCTGAAGAAATCTGGCTAGGTACAGCCCCCACCACATAGTTTGAAGCATCCACTTGCACAACAAATTATTTGCTGTAATCAAGACTGGCTAACACAGGGGATCCTCCCAAAGCTTTTTTAAGCTTCTGGAATGCCTGCTCACATGTTGGGGTCAACACTAACTTATCTGGCCTGTTCTTCCTTGTTAGGTCTGTGAGGGGAGCAGCTATGGTACTATAACTGGGGACGAACTTTCTGTAGTACGCTGTTGTCCCTAAAAATGCTCTCACCTGCTTTTTAGTAACAGGTGCAGGCCATGCCTGAATGGCTTCCACTTTGGCAGGTTCTGGTCTTATCTTACCACTCCTCACTCTATGTCCTATGTAGGAGATCTCTGCCATACCCACCTGACATTTGCTCAGCTTAATGGTCAACCCTGCCCTCTGTAGTCTGCCCAACACCTCCCTGACATGCTGAAGGTGCTCTGGCCAGGAATGGCTGTAGATGTCAATATCATCTAGGTAAGCAAGGTCAAACCCACCTGCTCCTGCTAGGATATTATCTACCATTCTCTGGAAAGTCACTGGGGCATTCTTTATCCCAAAGGGCATCTTTATGAACTCATACAAGCCAAAAGGAGTCACAAAGGCTGACTTCACTCTACCACTGGGAGTCAAGGGCACCTGCCTGTAACCCTTGGTAAGATCAGTGGTTGTAAGATACTTAGCCCCACCCAGCTGATCTAGGGCCTCATCTGTCCTAGGTATGGGTTAAGCATCTGACTTTGTGTGACTATTTAATTTCCTGTAATCCACACAGAACCTGGTGCTGCCATCCTTCTTTGGCACCAGTGCTATTGGGGAGGCCCAGGGACTGTTGGACTCTTGAATCACCCCTAGTTCCAACATCCCCTGTACCTCTTCCCTCAGAGTCTGTCTGACTCTCTCAGGCACCCTGCAAGGGGCCTGCCTAATAGGCTTTTGGGGTCCTGTATCCACCTGGTGCTGCACTAGGTGGGTGCACCCTGGTTTCCCAGTGAACTTGTCCCCAAATTCCTGCAACACTGGTCAGATTTCTTGAACCTGGGTAGGAGATAGCTGCTGGGATATTGCTACCCCTTCCACTGAGGTGTCAGTCCAAGCCTCACTGAGATCATCAGTCACCAGATCTCCCTCAGACTCCTCCTGCAATCCACTGCAAATGCTCAGCACAAGGGCCTCCCTATCATGGTAAGGTTTCATCATGTTACCATGGTACAATTTGTGCCCCTGCCATCTGTCTAGCAGTTCCACCATGTAATTAACATCACTTACCTTTCTTACCACCTTGTAGGGTCCCATCCAAGCTGCTTGCAGCTTGTTGTGTCTGACAGGAATGAGAACCATTACCTGCTGCCCCACAGCATACTCACTAGCTCGAGCATTCCTGTCATACCACACCTTTTTCTTTTGCTGGGCTTCTGCCAGGTTCTTCTGGACCAAGCCCATGAGTTCCCTGAGCCTTGTCCTGAGGTTTAGTATGTATGCCACAACAGACTCCTTGTGAGATTCGCACTCACCTTCCCACTCATCTCGAATTTAATCTAGAGGTCCCCTCACCCTATGCCCATACAGCAACTCAAAGGGTGAAAAACCTGTGGATTCCTGGGGAACCTCTCTGTAAGCAAACAGATGGGGCAAATATTTGTCCCACCTCCTCTTAAACTGATCTGCAAATGCCCTTAGCATGAACTTGATTGTAGAGTTTAACCTCTCAACAAGACCATTAGTCTGGGGATAGTAGGGGTTGTTCTTCCTGTGATTCACCCCACATGACCTCCACAGACAAGCCAGCAGGAGTGACATGAAATTGGCACCTCGGTCAGTCAGTATTTATTTTGGGAAACCTACCCTGCTAAAAATCTCTAACAAAGCATTTGCCACCTTCTCTGCCTCAATGGAGGACAAAGCCACTGCCTTAGAGTATTGTGTAGCATAATCCACTACCACTAGGATATACATTTTCCCTGTGAAACTTGGGGTACTCAGAGAACCCACAATATCCATAGCTACCCACTGAAATGTCTCTTCAATCACAGGCAAAGGCATCAAAGGAGCTCTCACCATGTCTCCTGCCTTGCCTACCTTTTGGCACTGCTCACAGCTCCTGCAGTACCCTGTTACATCTCTGGAAATTCCAGGCCAATAGAAGTTCTGCATAAAATGCCTCTTTGTACGTCTTATGCCCATATGACCTGCAAAGAGAATATCATGGGCTATGGCTAGAAGCACCAGATGGTAGGCTCTAGACACTACCAACTGCTGTACTCTCTCATCTTCTAGCCCTCCCTCAGGGATCCACTCTCTGTATAATAACCCTTTGTCCCAGTATACAGATTTCCCCCTTTCCTTGGCCTTGCAATGTAGGGTCTGAGAGCTGAGCCTGTCTCAACCCTCTCCTTGAAACCCTTCCCAGCTTCCCTTCCACAAGAAGTCTGGTATCCTCTGACAGCGGTGCCTCACTGTCAGCCTGGGTACCACTACTCACCTCTACCTTTGCAATTACCCTGTCCAAGGGAACATCAGTACCCACAAGCAGCTGTGGCTCACCTTCAGTCTGACTGCTACAGCGTAGCTCACTCCCTGAAGTAACCACCTCACCAGTCCTGGCTGCAAGTATGCAGTCTGTCTGGGTCTCCCCCAGGCTACCAGATCCACATGCTTGTCTCCTAGCCTGACCACGTGTAACTGCATAAGTACATGGTACTGCCTCATCCAAATCCTTCCCTCTCAGGACATCTGCAGGATGGTAGTTTAGTACCCCTATTGTCTCCAGACAACCTACTATTGGCATTTTGTGTTTCCCACTTACTGGCTCCCTCATCTTTGGTTCTCCGCCTTGCCTCTGTGGACACCTGTATGCTTCATGGCCCCACTGGTTGCATTCAAAACATTTAACCCTAGCTCCTGGACATGTACCTGGACTAGAGGCTTCCACTGCTACTGGCTGATTCTGTTCTGGCAGTCTGTGCTACTCACCATGGGTTCCTTTAGACCCATGAGCAGAACTGGGGGTCCCCTTCCTGTGCAGGGCTGCTCTGCTGGCCAGATATAGGTCTCCCTTCTTCCCTAACTCATCTGAAGTAGCACGTTGCCTATCAGCTAACCAGATCCTCATGTCCTCAGGCAATGTGCTAAGGGCTTGTTCCCTCACCAAAAGGTCTGCCAGCCCTTCAAAAGTGGTGACCTGACATCCACTCACCCAACTATGAAAATAAGTGCTCAGTTCAGCAACATATTCACACACACTTTCATCTGCCTTGCGTCTATGCTCACAAAACTTTTCTCATACATTTCAGGTGTTAGCTTAAAACATTCTAAAAGACATTTTTACAGCAGTATATTCAAAACATGCAATGTCAGACATTTTAGCCAATGCATTTACAGCTTTACCATGGACTAACGGGGTCAGGAACCATGCCCAGAGCCTTTGGTCAACACTATACTGTTTTTATATCCTCTCAAACATATGAATGAAACTATCAAAATTATCCCCCTCTTTAAATTGCGGAAGAAATTTACTGACCTGTTGTGCTTCTGGGGTCCAGTTACTCCCTTCCCCATTATCTCCATGACTCTGGCTAACGGTCAGCATTTCCCTCTCATGCCTCCTCTGATGCTCCTTTTCTTTGGCATCTATCTCTAAACTCCTGGCCTCCAACTCGTCTTTTTAGCTCCAGATAGATTTTTAAGCCCACTGCAGAAAGGTTTAGCTGTCCATTCTCCGAGGATATTGTATCTCCACTGCTAGTCTGATTGTCTTTCACAGAAAGGTTGAGCTGTCCATTCCCCGAGGATATTGTATCTCCACTGACAGTCTGATTGTCCTCCTGGATGCTGTTTTCTGATGCAGTTGTAACTAAGGCTGCAATCAGGTCTGCCTTAGTCAGGTTTCCATGAACCAGTCACCTAGCCTGGCACATTTCCACCAGCTGGCTCCTTGTCAGCTTTCCATACTCCTGTGCTGACATGCTACCTGCTCACCCTGACTAACTAATCTAAAAAAAGAAATAAAACAATTGTGATCTGAACTCTGAGTATTCACTGCGTGGCTGATTTAGAGTACAAAACACCTTCAGAGATCACTGTACATAAGCTACAGGATTCACTCTGCCCACATCACTACAAGCCAATTAGTATTTGCCTACTAATTAATATATGATGTGGATCCCACCACTGCAAACCACGTGACACTAATGCCCTGGTCCAACAATCAAGGAGATTCAGTCCTCTCCACTAACACCAGAGAGGGCATCTCATATATGAGGAAAGGATAACAAATACACACAGTAAAGTACAATTTCCCTTAAGTGCACACAGAGATCACAGTCAGTCTGGGGCTGGTTTCTCCCTTGCTCCTCAGGTCCCCAATAAGACTCCCCAGTGGCACAGCTATAGGGTCCAGATCTCAGCCTAACTGGCAAGCTAACCTCCACTACCCTCTATGTCCAACCAGTGCTTCATGTCCCTGCCTAAGTAGCTGACACACACACACACACACACACACACACACACACACACACACACACACACATATACACACATACACACTTTGAGATAAGTATTTATACAACTTCACAGACACTCCTGGGAAAGGCTGACACAGATTCTCCAGCTGTGCCCCTATACCCAGACTTGTTGTTGTTTGTCTTTCGGCTTTTCCCGGTTAGGGGTCGCCACAGCGGAACTCCGGTCCGCTAATGATTTGCAGTTTGTTTTTATGGTGTCGAGTTGTTAGCTTGATGCCCAACCTTCAATGAAGGCATGCCCATTCAATGCATGTCTTTCATACACCCACTCTACCGCTGGGAGGACATGCAGACTCCACACAGAAGGCACTCCCAACCCAAGCCGAGAATCAAACGGGAGAACCTCTTGCTGTGAGGCAACAATGCCACTGCTGCGCCACCACAGAAGTGTAATTACTGCCACCACCAGCTAATATTTATCAGCTACCCGAAGGCCTTTAAAAGGGTGTCCAATTATTACTGTGCAATATTATTATCCAATTGGTAAGTGTGACTAATCAGTCAAGGCTTATTAGAGTGGTCTTGTACAATAAACTCTATAAATATGCAATGTACTCTAGAGCTTCATTTATCTCTACATAAACCAGCCACAGTTGAAAAGGGTTTAAAATATTTAATAATAAATACTAAAAACACAAGAAAATACTACTACACCACAGTGCTATTCAAGAGTTCAGAGATCACACAGAAACTTAAAATAATCACATAGTACAGTTCTGACATAACAGAAAACCACTTGGTCTAATCTCTATAGTCCTAGCTATTTCTACAAGAAAACATACTTCTAAAGTAACTTACTTACATAGAGCAAGGCAGTGCTGAGTTAGATAGACAAAAATGCTTAATAATCTGTGGTTCTCACTGTTTTAATTGCTACTGCAGTTCTGATAAAACATTACATCATCTTATTACACTTCCTGGAGTTCCCAGGCTGGCACATTAACTACATTTACATTCTTAACATCTCCCTTTTGTTATCTTGCAGCTGGTCAGGAACAGAGCAATAAAAATACATTTGCATGTTTAAGTCTAGCAATTTAACTCTTGGTTAAAACAATAGAAATAATTTCTTCATCTAGACTATTTGGCACCACTGTTCCCTCGAAAGGGTCACCACATGCTTTTACTGGGTCAGTAGGGAGCACTGTTGCCACATTTTTGTTACAGCATTTCTTTACATTTAAAACAACAAGCCTGTAGTTTACATTTATATTTACAAATGATAGAATTATGTATCAAATTCTGTTTGACTAGGCTGGCAGCCTTCACCCTTCTCTACCAGTCTTCACAGATCCCCTGATTTTGTGGCTCAGAATACCAATGAAAGCTTGCATTTAAAAGTTCATCCAAAAACCAATGAGACTGGACACTGCTCGAAGACCAACTCCTTCTGTTTATTGAAATTAGATAATAAAAAATGATGGCTTCGGGCCTCTGCCCTTCATCAGATAAAGCATCTCCCAAAAACCAACATTTTAAAACAAGCACAACCAATAAAATCAGTAAAAAACCCGCCTATTCTTAAGGGTGGATCTCATAGGAATGACTTCATTAAGCCCAGGACTCCTGTGTGCCATAAGCTCAATTATCCATTTAGACTCAGCTAGCTCTGTTAACTGTTTAATGTCTCCTCTTTTATTCAACTTCACATTCACTATCACTTTAAACTTGAAGCTATGTGTAGGATGAGCTGCCAAATGTCTATATAGCGCGTGCGTGTATCCCCATTTCTAATTGCAGAGAGGTGATGCAAGACCCTAACTTTAAACATACAATTGGTCTTGCCCACATAAAAACTTGTGCAGGATTGACACTCTGCCAAGTAGACCACATCAGTGGTTCTGCATGTTGCTCTCCCTTTCAGATCAAACAGTCTGCCAGTAACTGGATGCACAAATACACCCCTACTATCTATATAAGCACACGCCTTGCATAGCCCACATGGAAAAGTGCCCTGTTTAGTGATAGCCAGATTATCCATACTGGTCTTAGTCTTATCTCTACAAAGTAAATCTTTCAAGTTTTTATTTCTTTTATATCTAAAAAAACGGTTTGTCACCTAGCATACCCTTCAAACTTACATCACTAGTCAAAATATTCCAATTCCCTCTGATCAGTGCACAAACATCACCTATATTGCTCCCATAAGTTAGTGTCAACCTGGATCCATGTCCAAGCCTGTGCCTGTGTCAACGGTTCTCAGCCATGGTTTATATCTGTCCTTCCTACAATTCCTACCAAACTACATCCTGTTATTTACCAATTTCCTATCATAGCCCTAGTATGAAAACAGTCAATCAGGGTCCCCAACTCTTGCTCAAGCATGCATCGTCATCACTAATTCTAGAAATCCTGGCAACCTGTCCCTGCACTATATTGGGAAATATGTCGAGGGTGCATGCTATCGAAAGAAAGCAAGGTGTTCTTCCAGCAGCCTTTTCTATATAAACTGGATGAAAAACCATTCTCTGTCAACTGTACCCTGACATCCAAAAAGTCAATCTGTGTGTAAGCTGTTAACCGTGAACCTCAAAAAGAAATGGTGGTATGTAGGTAGGAGACGAAATCAGCTAAAGAGTTGTCGCCCCATTCCAAAGAATAAAATATATACATCTTGATATGACCTTTCCATGACATGTTATTCAACACCATACTCCTCTCCCAAAAGGACAGGGCAAGGTTGGCATAGGTGTTGGCACAGGGGTGCCCATGGCTATCCCTGTGCCTGCCTATATGCTTGGTTCACACCTATAAAGACATTATTATTTAGTACCAAACCTAGCAAACCTCTTACGGTATCAATCTTAAACAAAGTGGCCTAACTCCTGCAAAAGCTCAGAAATGGCATCCCATAGTCATTACCTATAACAGTGAACAGATTCTGGATGTCCATAGTTACCATAAGTAACTCACCATCAGACTGTTCCAATTTATAGGCCTAAGCTTTTCAAAAGTGGCCTGTATCTGAAAGCACATTGTCCAACCTATCTAGGTATGGCCTTAACTCCGTCTCCAACCAAATCGAAACATTTTCCGTCACCCAACCTCTACCAGACACAATAGGTCTGAGAGGTGGGTCAGTTTCTGATTTATGTATTTTTGGTAGAGCTTTGAATATAGGTGTCACTGGCTTCTCTATCATAAGAAATTTAAACAAATCTTCACTAATCAATTTACTGTCCAAAAACTGTAGTAAATTGCTGTGTACTCTCTCTATAATCCTAAAGGATTAATTGGGGTATAAGTATAAGCATTCTGTAACAGACCTAGCAATTTACTTTTCATACCAGGTGGTCCAAATACTCACGGGCACCCCTTGTCAGCCATTTTGATAGTAATATCTGCATTATTCCCAAGGTCATGTAAAGCTTGTCTCTGTGTGGGACTCAGATTATAAAACCTACCATGTGTCCCCTCCTGAAAATAACACATCAGATCTTGTTCACAAGCATTAATAAATAAATTCATAGCAGGTGAAAATGGGGTGACAAAACCACTGGGCTGCCTTAGCATGGTAACACCCGGTTATCACCTCCAAAGATCTGTTTCAAAACTACCATGAGATCCATAATAATGTCATTATATACACAAGCCCTACTGGGCACAAAAGTCAGCCCTTGGTCTACTTGGCAGAGTGTCAATCCTGCACAAGTTTTTATGTGGGCAAGACCAATTGTATGTTTAAAGTTAGGGTCTTGCAGCACCTCTCTGCAATTAGAAATGGGGATACACGCAACGCTATATAGACATTTGGCAGCTCATCCTACACATAGCTTCAAGTTTAAAGTGATAGTGAATGTGAAGTTGAATAAAAGAGGGGGAGACATTAAACAGTTAACAGAGCTAGCTGAGTCTAAATGGATAATTGAGCTTATGGCACACAGGAGTCCTGGGCTTAATGAAGTCATTCCTATGAGACCCACTCTTAAGAATAGGCGGGTTTTTTACTGATTTTTACTGATTTTTATTGGTTGTGCTTGTTTTAAAATGTTGGTTTTTGGGAGATGCTTTATCTGATGAAGGGCAGAGGCCAGCTCATCATTTGTGTATCTAATTTCAATAAACAGAAGGAGTTGGTCTTCGAGCAGTGTCCAGTCTCATTGGTTTTTGGATTTTCATTTTGGTTTATTTGACTAGACTTTGGTGAGGCACAGAACATTGTTTTGTTTTCATTTAAAAGTTCATGAAAGTCACAGAAGCAGCTGACTCCACTAGTCCTGTTTAATCTATGAGCACTAGTACCCGGAAGCATTTTATCAATAGGTGGTGCTCCTGTGCCACATCCCTCCACTCTCTCTTGGTCTCTACTCAGGAGTAATGCCTGAAAAATTACTTTCCTGAGAAGCAGGAAGACTAGACTCAGCCCGGGATGCATAAGGGAGGTTAACACCATAAGAAATACAATGTTGAGACAATTCATTAATAATTAATGTCAAGTTCACAGTCAATGCCACAAACTCATTTTGCATAGTCCTAAATTCATTCAAAAGGGACTTAGTAGCATCTTCACTTCCCATATTTAAAACCAATAATTTGAACCAATAACAAACCACAGAACAACAAAGAGAAATGGAAAGGAAGACTTCAAACCAATGTCCCACATATCTTTATTTAGTGCTTCCATCCTAAGTATAGTGGACTTCTTCAGAATAAAACTAAAAAAAAACAACATGACAAGTATATATACCCATACATGTATTAAATTGTATCAATTAACAACTCCTCCTTTCAATTTGGCATCACTATGGGAACAATTAAAATCTAACTTTTCACTATAAAACATATAACAAACTTGTTTTCAACATATATTATTCTACATATGTTAAAACATATAGCTAAGCATTTTTTTTTTTAAAAACATATATTCTAAAAAAAATATATGTATGTATGTATGTATATATATATATATATATATATATATATATATATATATATATATTTATTGAAAAACCTGACCTAAACCACTAACAAAAAGAGAAACTCAAGACATAAAATACGCAGCCTTCAGTTTTAAAATACCAAAAAAAAAAACAAGGACATAGCATCATTTAGTCCAAGGACAGAGATGGCATTAGTTTTTAATTGCCATTCATATTCCAAAAAAATCATCACTTGGCCCTCCCTTCTGTCCTAAGTTAACCTGATCTATAGCTGCAAATCTAAATACTTGGTTAGTGTTTTAAAATTGGAGGGTGCATATTTTATATTTTGATTTTCTCTTTTTGTTAGTGTTTGATATCAGTTTTTTCAATATATATATATATATATACACACACACACACACACACACACATATATATATATATATATATATGTTTTAAAAAATAGTTTAGCTATATGTTTTAACATATGTAGAAAAATATATGTTGAAAACATATGTTTGTTATATGTTTTATAGTGAAAAGTTGGATTTTTAATTGATCCCATGGTGATGCCTAATTGAAGGGCGGAGTTGTTAATTGTATTAAACTGTATCAATGTATGTGTGTGTGTGTGTATATATATATATATATATATATATATATATATATATATATATATATATACACACACACACACACACACACACACATTGTGGGACATTGGTTGGAAGTCTTCCTTTCCATTTCTCTTTGTTGTTCTCTGGTTCATCATTGGTTCAGCCTGGGACAAAGGAAAAGAGGAGTACTTGCATTAATTTCAAGAGGAGCTCCAATAGTGATAGAAGAGGATTAAAAAATGTAACAATGGTAGATATGTAGCACTAAGGGGTATTGACAATGGAGGAGGATTACACTGGGATGCATTTATATTCCACCTAAAACTGCTACAATGGAGCTTAAGAGAATTTTGGGAGAAATAATCAGTTTCAGCAGGGAATATTTCTTATAGGTGGGGAATGGAATTTGATTTGCAACAGGGAAGAGGTGCCTGTGGGCCCAGGAGGTTAGATTTTTGAAGAATTGATGAAAATATTTGGCATGCAAAATGTGAATTTAGTAGTAAGAGTTTGGATAAATTTACATACTATTCCCCAAGATACAAAAAAAGTGGAGTAGGTTAGACAGAACTTACTTTTCACAGGAACATGTGCATTTAATTTAATGTTTTGACATGCATCCAATAACCATTTCAGATCGTGCGCCAAAAATAACAAATAAAAATGCAGGGTAATGAAATAAAAATGAGGCACTGCTGCTTTCTCGTCTATCTGTTGAAAAGAGAGGAATTTAAGGAATAGGTAGTGGAAATTATTCAGGAGTTATCAGAGAAGACATAGATTTCTTCTGAACATATAGCTAGGGAGTGGGATAAAATTAAAATGGAGTTTAAAAATAGGGTGGAAATAAAAGAAAGAATGATATGGTTTAGAAGTAACAAGAATTATTTAGAGGAACTGACAAAGTATTGCAGAATAGTCCCTTGAGGTTTATACACAGGTCAGGCACATTTTTAACAACCAGAGGATAAGTTGTGGATACCAATTGATAAAGAACAGAAGGATTTGATCTGGGGGGGGGGGGGCAAGAGTCTAGTGGGATAAGATTACCCAATTTGAAGGGGTATTTCAGAGCTATATAGTTAAGGCTGCTATACATAGCACAAGCAGAAACCAATAATTAAAACTGGAAATGGGTGATGATGAAGCAGGGGGAAGCTCAAGAAACAAGGACAGACTGGGATTTTGGATGCAGATCATTAAGGCGAATAACAATAACCATGCAGAACATTATATCCATAATGTAGCAGAAAGTATTCTAAGAACTAAGCCAACATGGGAATGGAGAAAGGAGACTCTGCCAATAGGGATGATTACAATTAGGATACAGACAATAGGCAAGAGAGAGCTGGAATTTTTTGAAGAAAACTGGAAAAACAACCAAGGTATTGGGAGAAAATATTTAGACAGGGAAAGGTAATAGAATGGGAAGACACCAAGAATTTATTTGGACTGCAGGATAGAGATTGCCTTCCATATCAGGGATTGATATCAGACTATAAGCAAACAGAAAGAAATAGGGAGATCCTAAGCAAAATACCAGCACTGGTAGAGTTTTTTTAGTAGAATCTAGAACAGATGTATTTAAAAAAGGAATAATTGGTAAAGTATGCAAAATATAGCATGATAACTATAAGAATCAATTAGGTAATGTTAGAAATGGATTGGGAAGATAGATTGGATAAGCAATTCAGAAAGAAACAATGGGGAGATTTATGTCTTCCAAATATGCAGCAAAGTCTAGAAGATTTAGGATCTTTGCTTGGAAGTGTTTACATTGGTATTTTTATACCCCAGTTAGAATCCAAAGAATTTTTCCTCAGGGATACCGCAAATATTGGAGGTGTGATGGGGAAGAAAGAGGTAACTGGGAACATATTTCCTAGCAGTTTAATGAGTTGGCAGACCTTACAAATTCCCTTCAGACTGCTCTGTCAGAGATACTGGTTGAGCAAATTGGTATAAATAAGGAAATTATTCTTTGAGCTATGATACAGAATTGGAATTGCCTAGATATATTAAGGCCTTGCTAAGTCTAATTATGGTGGCTGCCAAAAAAAGCAATTATTAGAAAATGGAAATCAAAGTCTAAACCAACTTTACTAGAAGTAGTGAATATAGTAATAGAGAAAAACAACTGAAATTGGGATCTTTGAAAAGGGTAGAAGCAAATTACACAGAAAAAAATGGGAATTGTGGGAACAATACATGCACAGGAGGAACAAGGTTTAGAAGAACTCAGGATATGAATGAGCTATAGAATATTTGACAATGGCTGAATAAATTATAAGTGATGTATAATGTTTGCAACTACAATTATGTCAAAATGGTTTCTGACATATAAAGTTTGCAACTAAAATTATGTCAATATGCTTTGTTTTCATTTATATAAATGTATGATTGCCTATGTTTTACTAGATAATTTAATAAAGATTGATCTTGTTTTAAAAAAAAAAAGAAACCAGAAACACCAGTGGTTAAAACTTTCTCAGATGATATAAGTATGATATTTCATCTTGATAAATGTGCAAAAGCAATCTTTAAAGCAGGAAAGCTGCAGTACCAAGAAAATACCCATCTAAGACAGGAATGTGATATAAAGGAACTTAAGCAGGAAGAAGTGTAAAAGTATTTGGGAACTGATGAAGGATTGGCAATAAAACCTGAATAAATGTGAATAAAACTCAACAAGGAATACTTCAGCTATTGAAAACAGCCTTGACACCTGGGAATGAAGATCAAGCTATAAACCAATTTGCTCTTCCTGTTTTAAGTTAGTTTTGGTGTGATTGACTGGCCCCAAAAGGTATTGGATCAGATGGACAGAAAAACAAAAAAAAATGCTTCATGCTTATCAAATAAGTAAAAATCAGTGTATACCAAGACTATATATTCCACGCTTTGAAGGAGATATGGGCCTCCTCATAACTGATTACATGTAAAGATCTGCAGCTGTGAAACTGCATACGTACCTGACCTCATCAGATCCAAACATAATGAAAGTTTTACAACATGAGGAGAGGAAGTCTACGATGATATCTCTGCTTAGCTTAGTAAAAGCATTCAGGTACAAGTGGGAATAGATATCAAACCAGAAGTAGATAAAAATCAGACAGGAACTGAATATGCAAAAAGAAGGGGTATAAGAAGGATCAAATGAGAAGTAAATAAATGTGGAAAAGGCATATAGTGGCAAGTAAAGAGATCTCCTGGAACCCCATGTTGATCAGGATTAGATGCAGGAATGGTTAAGGAGAGGTGTGTTGAAACCAAAAGATGAAAGGTTAATAATGGCAGCCCAAGACAGTGGACTACATACACATTGGTTTACAAAGTCCATTGAACATGAGGGAGAAACAGATAAAGTTGTGTAAAAATGAATTAAAAACAGTTGCATACCTTGTTGCTGGTTGTGATATGCTCATGGTAGAGGGCCTGTACACTTAAAGGCACAATAATGGGATAACATTGTTGCATTGGGGATTGTGCAAACACTACAATATAGAAGTAGTTGAGAAGTATTGGAAACATGAACCACAAAAACAGTATATAGAATGATGATGTGTACATTACAAGAGATAACTCATTACCAACAATGCGAGAAAACCAGATATAGTAATCCATGAAAATAAAGTAGCATTGATCATTGAAATTGCTACACCTAGTGATTACAGTGGAAGAAAGTTACCCATACAGTTCCAACAGGAGTAGGAGCAATGGGTCTAATAAAAAATCTAGTCATATTTAGATATGCTGCCAATGCATGTCACTCTGTATGAATTACAGAACGATTCAATTATGGGTATTTTGCAGGAGTTGAGAACAGCACTTTTGGCCAACATCAAATATGGAAAAAAAACACTAATTTCATGAACTTTAGTTACACCTTGACTTAGGAATGGGGTCTATTTTGATAATGGTAATATAAACCCAAAAGATTTGGCAAAATTAAACCAGAAGGTACAACTAAGGTACCAGTTTTAGTCAGCAAGAACTTTGATACTTTAGAAATAACTGTGCCCCTGCATAAGGGAACTGTGAGAATCATTACCAACAAAAATGCTGTAAATGTACTTTTTCAGTCTCTTAAAAGCTTTCTTTGACAATTCTCACTTGTTAGGTTGAGAATTTTCTCTAGTTATCCTGACTTAGAATTTTCCATGGCAGAGAAACTACAAAGTTGCACTTACCCATAACAGTAGATTTTCAAATTCTTCACTGCTGCATTAGCCTATGCGTTGTATCCTGTCAAACATACAGCAACCAACCACCTTCAAAAAGCTTTCATTCACTCCTATGCCATCTTTCTAGCTGCTTATAGGCTGAGCTCTTTTCAGAGGGATATGTAAAGAGCCAGAGTAACTAAAAATCTTCAGGACTTTCTTGTACCTAACCAAAAATTGAGGCACTCATCCTGAACTAAACAAAGACAAATAAAATCTAACTTTGTTTTCGACGGAAACTATATACCAGACGGATAACGGGTGGATGCAGCTACTGCAGCAGTGAAAAATTCAGACATCTACTGTTAGGGTAAGTGTAATTTACAGAACTGTACTATGTTTATCACCCTTACTGTTGCAGTAGTCTATGTGAAGACTACCATAACTTATACAACCTAGAAGGAAAGATAAGGGTCCAGAAGATTCTGAAAAATGGTCCTAGTAAAGCCTGCTATGGACCTGGAAAAGGAATCCAGGTTGGAGTGAATGCTTCTAGAAGTCCATCCCTTTCCAATGCACCACTGTAGAAGCTAAGGCTCTAGTGGAATGTTCCCAACCACTGCCTGGAATGGATTTTCCATGGTGAGCATAAAAAAACACAATAGCAAAAGCCACGTCACCTAGAAATAGTCTGCTTAGGCACAGGCTTATTGGTCCCAGAACAGGAAAAATAGATGCATAACTTTCCTGAAGGACTCAGTTTTGTCACGATAGTACCAGAGTTGCCCATGCACATCCAAATGTGAAGAATCTTGTCTCCATTGATTTCTGGATTTGGATAGAAGACAGGAAGATTGAAGGCCTGATTCAATGTAAACAATGAAACAACCTTGGGCATGAAAGAAGCATTTGTGTGGAGAGTGACCCTGTCTTTGTGAAAAAACAGAAGTTATGTACTCACCATAATGATGCATCTGTGTTGTCCGTTTTCATTCTTCTTCAACTGATGAGTCTCAGATCCAGCTCAGCCACATTTACCAGATTCACAGATCCATCTCTTGAGCTCCTCCAAATACCCATTTATCCATGATAGTTCTAGCATATCTCAGATTGAGTTTGCTGTCCCAAATAACATATACATGTAGCCAAATTGATGCAAAAAGGAGGCTAGAGATATAGAGAGAGAGAGACTGGAGCTCAAACAGGGAACAATCAGGTTTCCAAAGGAGCACTCCTTAGGTCTCACCAGAAAGAAAAAAAAGGGGATTGGAAGGAAGGAATGGAGACAGAATGAAAATGGGCAACACAAGATGCATCATTATGGTGAATACATCACTTTTGTATCTGATGTTGACATTTTCATTCATTCCTCAACTGATGGGATAGAGTCTCCCATGAGATAAACCTTGGGCATTCCTCATAGAAAGATATTCTGGAGTACAGTGGAGCCAAATAATGTCCTACACCAGGAAAGCAATGAGCCAAAAAGTATGAACATTGGACCAAGTGGTAGTGGCACAAATATCTGTATACATTCTTGACCAAAAAGCAGTGGAAGTGGCTACAGACCTTGTGGAATGTGCTTTGGGGGGAGGGGGTCAGGGAAAGATAACCCTCTTTTTTTGTAAACAAAAATATACACAGTCAACCATTTAGAGTTACTTTAGACACTGCCTTTCCCAGTTTGTTCTTGGAAAGACACAAATAACTGGTCAGTCTTCCTGAAAACCTTGGACCTGTGAAGGTAAAATCTAAGCTGTTCATGCACATTCAAAATATGTAGCTGTATTTGCCCTTATTTGCAAATGCTGGGAAGAATACAGGTACACTGATAACCTGATTAATCTTGGATTCAGAAGCCAACTTAGGTAAAAAAAAAAAAAAAAAAAAGGGTTCATGCATAGGGAAATCCTATCCTTATAAAAAAAATCAAATAGGGAAGTCTGGAGTTTGGATACTTGTCTAGTAAAGTGATAGCAACCAGAAAAAAGTGTTTTCCAGGACAGCCATCTATCTTTTCCAATGGTTCAAATGGAGGTTGAGTCTGAGCTTGTAGCATGTTAGTCAAATGCCACAGAGGAGTAGGATCCTTGTCTGGATACCTGAGTAGAAATGTGCTTTTAAGAAAAGCTTTGCACAACTTTAAAGAAGCTAAAGAGGAGTGATTTTCACATAAATTAAAACTGGAAATAGCTGCTAAGCAGTCACAGTTTAATAACTCACCAACTGTCAAAAATGGAGCCAGAAATTCAAGAACTGTAGACATTGAGGCAGAGAAGGGATCCAGGTCCATTTGGAGGGCCCAGATTGAAAATCTTTTCCATTTACTTTAGTAAATTTTCCTAGTAGAGACCTTCAGAGAAGAGGGTGGCCACAGTAGTGCAGCGGTTAGCATTGCCGCCTCACAGCAAGAGGTTCTCCAGTTCAATCCTTGGCTGGGGTGCCTTCTGTGGAGAGTCTTCATGTCCTCCCTGTGGTTGCGTGGGTTTCCTCTGGGTGCTCCAGCTTCCTCCCACATCCCAAAGACATGCTGTAGGTGGACTGGATGCTCTAAATTGGCCCTAGACATGAGTGCGTGTGTGCCTTCTGTGGAAGGTTGGGCACCGGGCTGGCAACTCAACACTGTAAAACCCCACTGCCAATCATGAGCAGACAGGTGATCCGCTGTGATGACCCCTAACCGGGAAAAGTTGAAAGAAGAGACCTTCAGAAAAGACATGAGAACAAAGTGAACTGGGGAAGAATGCCTGGACTACCTTAGCCATCACTGGAAGTGAAGAAACCACAGCGTCAGTTTTAGGTCATTGATATGTGGATGTTTCATTCCTGACAGGTGAAATAGGAGGCCTGGACATGGGTCCAGTATCCAAGATGGACAGAGGAGGTGAGGCCACAACTGAAAGCAAACTTGACAAGGCCAAAAAGGTGCAATGAGGAGAGCCATGCTGTTCAACTGGAACACTTTCTTTAGAACTTTGGGGATTAGAGGTAATTGGGGATAAGCATAGAGGAGACTGGATGGCCAATCATGGACTACAGCAGCTCTCAGTGACTTCACAGTGGAGGGATCAGAGAAAAACCTGTTGCACTTGCAGCTGTTTGCAAAAGCAAAAAGATTGCAGCATGAATGGCCCAGTCTATGGAAAATTCTCTCTACCACTTTGACATAAAAACACCATTTATGAGGCATCAGAATGGACCTGCTTAGTCTGGAAGCATATTGTCTTTCCCTGGTATGTGTGTTGCTATGAGAAACTGGCCAGAAGAGATTGCTACACTATGACTGCCCCTCATCCTTGAGGATAAGATCTGGATCCCCTCATTTGTTGAAGGGCCAGACTGTAGAAATATTTTCTATTTGAATCACAATTATCTCAGAGAGGAGAGCATCGCTAGGAGGACTACTCTCATTTCCAAGACACTGATGTGCAAACTGGCCTCTTCTGGGGACCACATACCTTGGACTGTCCTTCCCAAGAGATACCCCCCACCCTAGTTGGGAGGCTTCTGTGGTCACTGTGGCTACTGGTAGAGGGAGAACGAATGTATTGCCCTGAGAAACTTCATCTGAACAGATCCACCAAAGAAGGTGTTCCTTGTAACTTGTATGATCCTGACCTCAGTGTACAAGGGCTGCTAAAGAATAGACCACTTTACTGAGTCTGCAGAAGAATCCACATATGAAATCTGGCTAATGGAACCAGAATTATTGCTGCTGCCATGGACCCCCAAAACGTGCAAGACTAGTCATGCTGGAGAAGAACAATGTGAGATCACTTCCTTGACCTGGCACCTGAGGGTTTGTACCTTTGTTGCAGGAAGTGACACTGGCTGGAGTTCAGAGGTGCTCATCTAGACATAGTCAGATTCTGTGTAGGTGTGATCTCTGACTTCTTATACTTGACTGTGATGCCCAGACTGAGACATAACCAGAGCAAGTAGTCCCTTGCTTGTATAAGTAGATGCATGTTTGGATCAGTCAGGAGCCAGTAATCTAGACACAGAAACACCTGAAATCCTAGCAGTCTCATGTGAGCTACTATTACTGCCATGCATTTGGTATGTTGTGGTGAGGCCAAAGGGCAGTGCTCTGAACTGGTAATGACTGGCTCCCAGGCAGAAATGCAGATATTTTCTAGAGCGCCTGTTCATTTTGTTGTGATAGTAAGCATCTTGAAGATCTATTGAGCCTATCTAAACATCCTTTCACAGCAGGGGCAAAACAGACTAAACCATGACAATCTGGAACTTTGAATTTTTCATGTACTGGTTTAGTTTACTGAGATCCAGGATGGGTCTCAAGTACCTTGTCTTTTTTGGCACTAAAAAGAATTCCGGGTAGTTTCTGGATCGTAAATGGTCTGGGAGAACTTTTTGGATGACTTTTTCTAGCAGCTTTTCTATTTCCAAGGCTGCTGCCTTCCTTTGATTTGGGTGGAGCATTGGTACTCTTTTTCATTTTATAGGGGGGATTTGGGAAAATGGTATGTCATAACCTCTGGATATAATCCTCTGCACCCATGTATTTCTTATGATGGATGACCAGGCTTCTGGTTGCAGAGACAAACACCCCCTCCCAACTACCTCCAGAGTACATCAGCCAGGCAACTTTTCAGGAGTGCTGGTAGGGCTCATCTGAGAATGGATCCCTGAAACCTTGGTTCTGTGGGACACCTCTGCCACAAATATGGCATCTTCTGTTAGAGTTATCTCCTCTGTCATAGGGAGAACAGTCTCATCAGAAGTCTTTGAAAGGCCCTTGGGATTTGCAAAACCATATCTTTTTACCACCTCATTGATTTCGAGAGAAGGATCTCTAAGGGGTATAAAAATGAATCCCAACAGCAGACAAGGTCTTTCCATCTTGTTAATTCTCGGAGAGTGTTTCCTTCACTTTGGGGATGAATAAGAATGAAGTTGAGGATGGAATGTGCAGATGCCACTTTTATGGCCGACGTCAGCTGCATCTTATGTGCAATGTTGCACATACCTAGCAGTAGCTTAAGCCTTTGGTATACTGGCTGGACATTTGGGTCACGTAGGCAGGTAATCCCTCATGTTATGACTACTGCAACATAGGAATAGGAGGATATACAATTCTATAGTACGTAGAAGAATAAGAAGTAAAGTTTCTGCAGACAACAGCAGGAAAGACCAAATGGTGTATACCTCCAGGTCAGGAAACTACATATATATCTTCTTTCAGCAAAAGGGGGAAGGAGGGAGGGTAGGATGAGGAAGCATGAAAATAGACACCATAGATACATCATTGTGGTGAGCACATAACTTTTATATCTGATGTCTTTTTTCACCCATTCCTCAACCATTGGGACAGAGTGCTAACCTAGTATCAAACCCAGGGTGGTCACATGGAAGAGTATTCTGAAGTATGGCAGAACCAAACACTGCCCTGTTCCTAGAAAGGATATCCAACTTATGAGCTATGAAGGTATTTGTAATGGACCACATACCAGCAGCAGCACAAATGTCATCTATAGACATTCTGGAGAAGAAAGTAGAGGAAGTGGTGACTAACCATGTGGAATAAACTCATGGTGGCTTTGGTAAAGACAAATCTTTGTATTTATAAACATATGAAATACATTCAGTGAACCACTTTGCTAATGTAACTTTGGAAACAGATTGCCGCAACATAGCTTTTGAAAATGAAAAACAATTGGTCTGATTTCCTAAAAGTTTTTGTTCTATGGGACAGAATCTAATGTGCATGTCCAATAAATGAAGCATGTAATCCCCTTTAATGGAGAAGTTTGGGAAGAATACTGGTAAATTAATAGACTGGTTTAGGTAGAATTTAGAAGACACTTTTGCAAGTTAGGAAAAATGATATAAGGTGGCTGGCAAGATAAAATCTGAAGTTCTTAAACTCTTCTAGCAGATATAATAGAAACTGGAAAAATAGTTTTCCAGGACAAAAAAATAGCTGCAGGTTCAAAGGGAAACTGAGTTGTCTTTAGAAGAATCAAGTCCTAAAGGAGGAGTGGGGTCTTTGACAGGTATCCTGAGTAATAATGTACCTTTCAGAAAAAAACTTGCACAACTTAAGAGGGGGCTAAGGACAAAATGGCCCTTGTGTACATGAAAACTGGAGATTGTAGCTAGCTGTAGTAAGACTGTAGACTAGCTTGCTCCATTATGAAAATGGAGGCCAGAAATTCTAAAACTGCTGGAATGGGCCTGAAAAAGTGACCAGATTTCTCTTGCTAGCCCAGATACAGAATAGTTTCTATTTGATTTTGTATATCTTCCTAAAGGAGTCTTTTGGATAAGTAAGGGCATGTAACACCTGGGAAGAAAACCTACACTGTCCAGCCATCATTGGAAGTAGAGAAACCATGCGGTCAGCCTGAGGGCTTATACTGTATATCTGGGTGATGAAACCTGAAGGGGTAAATCAGAATATTCGGAAAGGAATCCAGAGCCCAAGGAAGTACATCATATGAGGACAAAGGAATGGGAATCACACTTGCCAAGGTCAGAATGGGGTACTGAGAATTAACTTGTTCTTCCACTGATACGCTTTCTGTAAAATCTTTGATACGAGAGGTGTGGGAGAGTAGGCATAAAGTAGACCATGGGGGCCAACTGTGGATCAGAACGTGCCTCTGTGGCTCCTACTATGGGGGATTAAGTGGGGAACATGCTACAGTTGCAATTGCGGACAGAGGTGAAAAGGTCACAGCATGGCTGGCCTCATTGGTGAAAAATATGTTCTGTCACTTAAAGATTGAGAGACCACTCATGAGGCATAGGAATAAATCTACAGAGCCTGTCTACTAAAACAATGGACTTTCCCAGAATATGCTAGCTAAAAGAAAGCTGCTGGAAGAGATTGCCCACTGCCACACACTCACTGCCTCTTGAAACAAGGGCTAAGAGTGGGTTTCTCCCAGTTTATGTACCACAACACTGACATGTTGGCAGTCTGTATGGAAATCATCCTGTGAGGAAGAATGTTTTGAATTGCCTGCAACGCTAGGACTACCCTCATCTCTAGGATGTTGATGTGAAGGTTGGCCTCTAAGGGAGACTACCTGCTTTGGACTGTTCATCCCAGGCAGTGCCCTAACTTGAAGTGTCCATGGTCACCATGGCCTTGGGCAATGGAAGAACAAAGGGATGACCCTGTGAAACATCTGGTGCACAATCCACCAGAATACTTTCTGTTCTTAGATCTTTGAGATGAATGGGAGATGCCATGGAATGTTGACTCATAGACCAATTAACTGCTACAGTCCACTGTAGTACTCTCAGTATCTTGTTAATGGAAGAAGGATTATGGAGGCCACCATTGACTCCAGAAGCTGAAGGACCAGCCTGGCTGGTGGTGACTGAAGAGACAGTAGATTTGTCATTTGAAGCTGTAATTTGGACAATCTTGTCCAAGGAAGCTGCATCTAGATGAGCCTCTAATGAACTCCACTGTTTGGGGGGGTGAGACTTGTTGTAGTTGACTGATGCCCAGGTGTAGAAATAAATGGAGCAGGTAGTCCCTGGCATGTCAGTAGATTCCTAGTGGGAGCAGTGAGGAGACAGTAATCAAGGTATGGAGACTCTCCGAATCCCAGCAATCTCAGGTGAGCTGCAATCAAAAGGCAGGGTTCTGAATTGAAACAGGCTGGTTCCCAGCCAGAAGTGAAGGTATCTCCTGAATCATCTGCTTATTTCTATGGGATAGTACACATCATGGAGATCTATCAAGACAACCAAATGTCCTTCCTCAAAAGAGGGAGAATGGACTGAATTGTGACCATTCAGAGCTAGGAGTGTTTGACAAATTGGTTCAAGTGGTTCAGGACCAATATTGGCCTAAGGTCTCCTGTCTTCTTTGGCACCAGAAAGAATCATGAATAAGTTTAAAATTCTCATTGGTCTTGTGGGCACTCTTGGATGACTCTTTAGCATCTTGTCTCTCTCTCTCTCTCTGAGACTGCTTCATTTCTCTGATTGGGTAGTACACTGAGAATTTTTCATGGGTGAATGGATGGGGAAAGGGAAAAAGGAAGGGAATAACCTCTGGTAATTATTCTGTGCACCAAGATATGTTTGGTGATGGATATCTAGGCTTCTGGGTGCAGAGATAACTGCCTACTCCCCGAACTGCCTCCCGAGTGCAGCAGTTGGGCAGCTGTTCAGGGGTGCTGGCAGGCTTCTCTGTAATGCAGCATCTGTTGCCTTGGTTTAGTAGAACCCCTCTGCTGCATGGGAAATGTCTACCATTAGAGCCCCCCTGCCACAGGGGACAAATCTCTGCAGGAGGCCTGAGAGAACCCAGCAATTTCCAGAATCACATCTTTCTACCCCCCCCCCCTTTCTGTTTTCTAGAGAAGGTCCTCTGAGGGGTAGAAAAACATATCCCTACAGCAGATAGGGTTTTCCCATCCTGTTCACTCCCAGAGAGACACTCTGTCCAAATAAGTTGGATCCAGCAAAGGGTGCACTGAAGAAAGAGGTATTGTAGGGCTCCACAAAGTCGCATTCAGGCATGCTTCCTAACAGTAATGCCTGAACCTGCCGCTCTTGAAAAGTACAGTTGTGTACACTTACTATAAATGTAGATGTTTGAGTGTATTCACTGTTGCAGTCATTACATTTGGGTAATCTGCTGGCAGGTTGCCCTCAGTCGGCCTGATTAACAAAGTCTTGGGTCCTGCATCGGTTGCTGTCCCTTCTTCCATGCCGTCAGGGGTATAAAACATGCAGCCGACACCATTACATCAGTTTTTCTTGCCCTAGATGTCAGGTGCCCCCAAATGGGGAGCTATTTTATATATATATATATATATATATATACGTTATATATAAAATTTAAAACACAAACAATATACCTCCAAACAGAAGCAAATACACCAAAAAGGTATAGTAAGAGAAAAACAGGGGGCTGGAGGGTGGATAACCAGGACTGCAACAGTGAATACACTCGAACATCTACATTTATGGTAAGTGTACACAACTGTACTATGTTCTTTGTGTTTTACTGTTGCAGTCATTACATTTGGGTAGAATCCCAAAGCTATGGTTGAGAGGATGGATTTATACAGCATTAAGAGCAGCTATAAGGCCCTGCAGGACAGCAGTGGCAAAGCCAGCTCTGGATTTAGAGAAGAGAGGTAAATGGCAATGTTTGGTGAACGTATGAACTGAGCTCCAGGTAGCAGCTTCTAGAATGTCTCTGGTATGAACCCCTCTGAGAAAGGCTGCAGAAGTAGATGCTGCCATGGTGGAATGAGATCTGATCCCCTTGAGGATAGGTTTACCATAGTGCATATAGCAGAAACGAATACAATGGCTTATCCATTTGAAAATAGTCCACTTTGAAATAGCCTTTCCCTCTGCCCCTGCAGCAAATGCCACCAATAGTTGTTCAGATTTTCTTAGAGATTTTGTCCTGTTTAAGTAGAATCTAAGTTGTCTGTGTACATCCAGTGAATGCAGAATACACTCACCCTTGTTCTGTGGATTGGGAAAGAAAGTTGGCAGATGAATGGTCTGATTAAGAGCCACACTGGATACCACCTTAGGCATGAAAGATGGATTGGTCCTGAGAGCCACCCTGTCCGGATAAAAAATAATGAAAGGCTTCACTGCCACAAGAGCCTGTAATTCTGAAATCCTTCTAGCTGAAGTGACTGCTATAAGGAAAGCTGTTTTCCAGGAGAGAAACTTTAGGTCTGCAGTAGCAGCTGGCTCAAAGGGAGGGATAGTGAGTTTTTCCAAAACAAAATTGAGGTCCCATGCAGGAGTTGGCGCTCTCCTGGAAGGTCTTAAATTTTTGGCCCCTCTGAGATACTGCTTTAGCAGAGGATGAGAGAAGAGGGGAGGTTCTGTGTTGTAATGAGCTGAAATGGCAGAGGCATGGATTTTTATGGAAGAAAAAGATAGGCCCTTGTGAAGCATCTTCGTTAAATACTGCAGAATCTGAGGAATATTGGGCATTGCTGTGCTTATTCCTTGTGACTGGTTCCAGGCACAGAATCTTTTCCATTTGTCAGCATAAGATTTTCTAGTACTAGGCCTTCTAGCCTCCAAAATGACATCCATCACAGGTTTGCTGAGGGATGCCAAGGGTGAACGTAGTTGATTAGCCACGCTGCAAGATTCAAAGTTTGGAGCCAAGTGAGCAGAATTTGGTAGTTCTGCTGAGACAGTAGGTAAGGTGTCTGAGGCAGATGCAATGGAGGAAGGTGTGACACACTGCGCAGGAGTGGGTACCAGTGTTGGCGAGGCCAGTCTGGAGCAATCAGAATCATTTTTGGTTTGTCCTGTCTGACTTTTAGTAGAACTTTGGAGAGCAGAGGCAGAGGGGGAAAAGCATAGACTGATGGGTTTTTCCAGCTGTATGATAGAGCATCCACTTTCCAAGCTTTTTTGTGATGAATTCTTGTGCAGAATTTGTCCAACTGATAGTTCTGGGGTGAGGCAAAAAGATCTATGTCTGGACTCCCCCATTTGCATGCCATATTGAAAACTTGTGGTTCCAGTTTCCATTCGTGTGGGTCCGTAAGATTTCTGCTTAGTTTGTCTGCCAGAGTATTTAGCTTTCTTGGCAGGAATTGTGCTTGTAGTTGTATTTGGTAGGGCAAGACCATGTTCTACAATGCCATGGCTAGTCTGCAAAGGGGGTAGGAATGTGTACCCCCCTGCTTGTTTATGTACCACATAATGGTGGTATTGTCTGTCTTTATCATTAGTTGTCCTGGTTGAAGGTAGTCCTTGAAAGCTGTCAGTGCATTCTGTACAGCTAACATCTCTTTCTGATTGATATGTAGGTGCATTTGATTTGGGCTCCATTTGCCCTGAATGCACTTTCCTGCCAGATGAGCCCCCAAGCATAGTCTGATGCATCTGTAGTTAGGGTTTGGGTGGCAGGGGGTAGAGTGAATGGCAGTCCCTTGTTTTGGTGGCAGGCCTCTGCCCACCATAGGAACTCTAGCTGCAGGCAAGGTAAAATAGGAATCATTGTTTGCAGGCTGTGACAATGTTTTCTCCATAAACTTTTTAAGCACCACTGAGGTTTCCTCATATGCAGTCTTGCATATGGAATTAGACAAATGCAGGAGGCCATAAACCCCAAGGCTTGCAGAATTTGTCTTGCAGATAGCAGGGTTTTTGTGGCCACCTGTTTGAAGTAAGTCACCAATTGAATTTGCTTTTCTGGTGTAAGGTAAGTCATCTGGGCAGTTGTATTCAAGCTTGCACCCAGGAATGTAATTTTTTGAGTGGGTACCAGTTGTGATTTCTTTTCGTTTGTGGTGTACCCTAGACAAGTTAGAACCCTTTTTACAAACTCCAGATGCTTTAGAAGAATATCCTTGTTTTCTGCCTGAATTAGACAATCGTCCAGGTATGGATATATTTGAATATTTCTTTGCCTGCAAAATGCAATTACTGGAGCCAGGCACTTTGTGAAGACCCTGGGAGCAGTAGATAAGCCAAAGGGCAGTGCAGAGAACTGGTAATGCAAGTAGCCTGCTTTGAAGCGGTGGTATCTTCTGCAAGATTCCCAGATTGGGATATGCAGGTAAGCCTCGAAGTCTAGAGTTACCAACCAGGTATCTTTGCCTAGCATAGGTAGTAGCTGTTGAAGAGTCAGCATCTTGAATTTTGGAATGTCCAGAAATGGGTTTAGAGTGGATAAGTCCAGAATTGGACACCATGATTTGTCTTTTCTGGGTACCAGGAAAAGTCTTGAATAGAAACCTTGTCCCTTTTCCTCTTCTGGTACTGGTTGGATAGCCCCCATGTTCATGAAGGACAGAACTTGTTTCTGGGCCTCTGCCCACTGATTTGGGGGCAGATCCGGCCATCTGTTTGGGATTGGCAACGTGTGGAAATGAAATCTGTATCCCTGGGATACTATATTTAAAACCCATTTGTCCTGGGTAATAAGTTGCCAGTTTTGTGCATAAAGTGCCAGTTTTCCCCCCAAAGGGGCGGCTAAAAGTTAAGTGCTTGGTGATTGTAGAGGGAAGTCATTGAGTCTGTTTACCATAGGGAGGTGCCTTGTTTCCAGATTTGGAGGTGGAGGCACTCCATTGTTTTGTTCTAAAAGATCCTTGTGACTGAAACCTGGAGCCTTTGGAATGTCTGGATTTGACTTGAGCGGCTCTCAAAGGGACTGGAAAGGACCAGTTCTTAGTAGGCCAGTGCCTACTAAATGTTGGAGGTTGCACTTGTAAGAAATCTTTCACAGTTGCATAGATTTAGCTTTATCTTCCATCTTTTTTAACACTTCTTCAGCTTTATTACCAAAGAGACGGTCCTGTTGTAAAGGAGCATCCAACAATTTTGCTTTAACATGGTCAGGCAAAGTTTGCTCTTTTGAGCCAAGCATGCCTTCTTAGCAAAATCCAGTTACAGCAGCCCTGCAAGAGGCCTCCAAGGAATCAAAACCACATTGCAAAGTATGTTTTCCAACTTGTTCAGCTGAATGTAATTAATCCTGCAAATCTTTATTTTCCACACAGAGATTAACATAATTTTCTGTTTAAGTAGTCCCATGATATGCGGTTGATATTTAAGCATACGAAATTGACAGTTTAAAGCCCTGATTGCCAAGGTTGCAGAAGTGTAAACCTTCTTACACCATCTATCCAGTGCCCTGGAATCTCTATCAGAAGGGGTAGGATTTTTAGCAGTAGAGGCCTTAATGCCCTTGGGACCCTGAGAAATGGTTTCAGGATCAGCAATAGGATTTTTGAAAAGAAATTTGTGGGTGTCAGGAACCCTGTAGTATCTGTCTGGCTTACAAGGAACCAGAGGCAGAGAATCAGGAGCCATACTAGATTCTAAAAAAAACATCATTAACAATGTCTAGAACAGGAGGTATAGCCAAAGGCCTGTGCTGGGGAAGAAGAAGAAAATCCCTAAGTCTCTTTTTAGATTCAGAGAAATCCTGACTTTCCCAATGGAAATGTTCCCTTAAGGTATGTACAGTTTCCCCAAAAGAAAAATCCTCAGGGGGAGAACCAGAAGGAATTGAATCTTCTGCATCAGAGTCCTCATAAGTAGGAACAGACAAATCCTGTTCATTAGAAGAGTCAGAAGAAATAGAATCCTGTTCAGAAAATTCATATTCAATGTCTTGCTTAAGCCTCTTAGAAGGAGGGGGTTTGGCTACCCTTATCAGAGTAATTAAAACTTCAGCCATTTTGATCATTTGTTTTTTAGGCATAGGGGCCTGCACATTGGGGATTTTTTTTTTTTGGAAACTGAAACTGTACATACCTACATTTCCATAATCCAAGGATTTCTTTTCCGTCCAAAAAAAGAGACTTAGAGGGTGGCATACTGGTTAAGGTGTAAGGTGTTTTTAAGCAGAAGGTGCAGGGGGGTTTCATTCGGGGTAATTGGCTAGGCTGAAAATGGCCCACAAGGGCAGTTAGCCTAGTACTAATCTATGAACCTATGAACCTATGTGGCCCAGGCATCGGTTTTTTAGACACAGATTTAGATTTTGGCCTTAGTTTTGAAGATGGCGTCAGTCTAATATACAAATCTGTAGGCCTGAAAACACACTCAGAAGCTGGTGCCTGCACAGTGGCTCTGGACCCATCTAAGGTAGAGACATCCGCTGGTTCAATAATTGAAGCATCTCACAGCATACCGGACTCCGAATGGGTCTCAGTAGAGGCCTGAGAATCAGAAGTAGTGGGTATCAGGGGCTGCGAAAGTGCCTCACTGAGTACCTGCGAACTGGCGACTGGCTTAGGAGAAGCATCATCAGTTTTGGACCTCAACGGTCTGTCTCTGTCTTTTTCTTTGTGTTTTTAGGTATTCCGGTAGTCGGATTGCTAACCGACGACATTTCTGGATAATTAAATCTTGAGCCAAAATATTTAGAAGCAAAAATATACCGTTTAATAGTACGTTGATTAAATTTAGCACAAAACAGACAGCAAGGCACATTGTTGTAGGGCCTAGGCAAGGAATACAGTACAAATGAAAATCCTTATGAGGTATTTGCTTCCCACAAGTAATGCAATTATTAACTTTTACTGACATCGGTAAGGAGCAAGAAAAAGTTTCCCCAACGGGGTACTTAGCTTTTAGTTGAAGACTTCGGTTCTGAAACTCGAAAATGAAAATTTCAGGAGTCGACCGACTGGCACTTGCGAACTGCTTCTGCTTCGGGCACCGTGCGTCAGGAAAGACTGATGTAATGGCATCGGCTGCATGTTTTATACCTCTGATGACCTGATGTCATGGAAGAAGGGACAGCAACCGACGCAGGATCCAAGACTTTGTTAATCAGGCCGACTGAGGGCAACCTGCTAGCAGATTACCCAAATGTAATGACTGTAACAGTGAAACACTAAGAACATCATCTTCCGCAGCATAGGAAATCAGCTGCATGGAGGAGTTTGAAAGGGAATGAATGGTGACCAGTTAAAAAATAGTTATGCACTCAACATAACGTTCCATCTGTGTTGTCCATTTTCATTTTTTTCTAACATATGGATTTGGATCCAATCCCTCAGATCTGACTTGTCCGTTGCTATAGCTCATGGCAACCAAAAAAGCTCTCAAAACCCTACTCATAATGCCTCTTCCCCCAATCACTCAAATCTTGTTTGTTAACAATAGAAAACCACTTTAGCTATGGGTAAGACTGTTCCTAGCTTATATAATAGTCAAAATTTTGGTCAACTTGATCACGCAAAAAAACAAGAAAGGGACAGAGGGATGGTGGTTGTTGAGGGAAAAAATAAAAATGGACAACACAGATGTAATATTATGTTGAGTACATAATTATAACCTGATGTCAGTTTTCATTTTACCCTCACGTATGGGACAGAGCACCCAGCTACCTTTTTCCTGGGTAGCTTTATGAAAGGATAATCTTCAGAACCACTGAACCAAAGGCGACCTTACCTCTAGAGATCAAATCCAGCTTGTAATGAGGAATTGAAGGTATGATGGGAAGCCCAGGTGGTTGCCGTGCAAATCTCATACATGGATGCTCTGGCCTGAAAAACTGAAGAGACGGCCATGGCTCTAGTGGAATGAGCTTGAACAGTTTTTGGGAGCTTTAAACCTTGTCTCTTATAAAAGATATGCAGTCTGTAATCCATTTAGCTAGAGTCTCCTTGGTCACTGGCAGACCCAATCTATTTTCTGAGGAGGAGACAAACAACTGACAGTTTCCTTATGTCCTTTGTTTGATAAAGGTAAAAACTTAGTTATCTGTAAACATACAACAAATGCAACAAGTATTCACCTTTACTGGTGAAGTTTGAAAAGAAAACTGGTAGTTTAATGGATTGGTTGATAGTATTCTCTGAAACTATTGTCAGTAAGAATGAAGGATTAATACGTAACATGACCCTGTCTTTGTAGAAGATCAATTATGGTGGTTAGGATAATAAGGCCTGAATCTCAAATTCTTCATGCAGGCATGAGGGCTACCAAGAATATGGTTTTACAAGAGAGAAATTTAAGTTGATAGGTAGCCACTGGTTCAAAAGGAGGCTGCATAATTTTCTGTAATACCAAACTTAAGTCCCAAGGTGGCGAGGATCTTTATAAGGGGGCCTGAGTAATAGAGTTCCTCTGAAGAATGCTTTGCATAACTTATGTGAAGCAAGGGAGGAACTGTCAAACCCAATGTGAAAAATCAGAAATTGCAGCTAGCTACACTTTTACTGTAGAATAAACTGCCCCCTTGTTAAAAAGATGTGCTAAAAACGCTAGTATAGCATGGATAGGAGCTCAAAAAGTGTCTACATAGTTTTGTTGAGACCAATGTACAAATCTCCATTTACTACTTTATAACTTGTGTAGACAGTTTATGGGAGGATAATAGAATATGATGAACGGGGAAGATAGCGTACATTGTCTGGCTATCAACAGAACTGGAGAAACCAAGCAGTCACCTTTAGACTTTGGATGAGGCATTCCTGTCAGGTGTGACAGGAGGTCTGGAGTTGGATCCAGAATCCATGGTCTCTTCCATAGGTGAGGCCAAAGAAAGGGAAACCAGATTTGACAAGCCCAATATGAGGCAACGAGGATTACTTCTCACTTCAACCTGTTCGCTTTCTGAAGAAATTTGGGAATCAAGGCGTGATGGAAAACATAACACACTGAGATGCCCATCATGAGTGACATAATCCCTCAGTGACTCCCCTCTTGGGGGATCAGGGCAATGTAGCTGCTGCATTTGTTGTTCAGAGGGGATCCAAAAAGGTCGCAAGGCTGGCCCCACTTGCGGAAAACACTTCACCACTTTCTGACTAAGGGACCACTCATGAGGCATAATAATGGATCTGCTCAACTAGTCTGCCATCACCATGGACTTTCTCAGAATGTGTGTTGTTACCAGAAAGCAGTTGGATGAGATTGGCCACTAAACACACTGAGCGCTTCTTGACATAAGGGGTATAGGTTTTCTCATAGCTTCACACTAGGCTATCGGCCCTAGGTCCTGTACAAGACTAGCCATAACAATTCCCTGGCTATTTCTTCCCAATAATCAACCCTTGCAAGTCTCAAACCCAGGACCCTGCACACCATAGCCACAGTGATTTACCACTAAGCCATTTGAGCTGTTAATGATCCGATTCTTCCTTGCTTGCTGATGTACCAAACTACTGACATGTCCGACTGAATCGCAATTGTCCCCAGAGAGAGAACATTCTGAAAGGCTTGCAAACGCTAGTAGCACCACTCTTACCTCTAGTACATTTATGTACAACTTGGCCTGTTGTGCAGACCATGTGCTTGAACTATTTTCCCAGATAATGCCCCCACCCTATCTGGGAAGCATCCGTGGTCACTGTGGCCTTGGGGAGAGGGGGAACAAAGGGGCAACCTTGCATAAGTTGATCTGATGAAAGATCCTTCCTGCAAGTGTTCATAATTCTTATTGTGGCTGACATGGGCTGGCTTAAAGGATAGACCACTGTACTGCAAGAAGCCACTGTAAGATTCTCATGTGGAATCTCACTAGTAGAACTAGTATTATTGTTGCTGTAATAGAACCAAAGGTCTGAAGTACTGTTAGAGCAGATACTTGAATTGTGTAGTAACTTTCTGACCCTCTCTTATGGTCAGCACTCAATGATGGAAGATGTGCCACCATGTTGATTGTGTTCATAGGTTGGTACTAGGCCATCAGCCCTAGGACCTATACAAGCATAGCCATAACAATTCCCTGGATAGTTCTTCCCACAATATTTACTTCCCTGGACCCCCATCTAGCAGGGCGACTGACGTGATCCCCGGGGTGAATTTCCTATCTCCCTTCCAATTGCCAAGGCTTCTTTTGAAGAGGGCCAAGGAGGCGTTCTGCTTGACATGTATGGGCAGTCTATTCCAGAGTATGGCGAGTCTCTGGGTCAGGAGCCTATCCCTCCAGCATGTTTTGTTCAATGTGATGACAAGGTTTAGATCCCTGGAGCATGTGGCTCTGAGGGATTGGGATTTCTTTAAGTGGAGCATGTCCAACAGCTTAGGGTTTGACATGGCCTTCTATGTTAAGCAGAGATCGCCTATGAGTAGACAGAATGCCAGAGTATAGCTGGAGTTTTTTTTAAGACAGTCAGCACAGGGCATCTGCTTTAGCCCTGTGATTCTTTTAGTGAGTTATTTCTGCGGCCTTTCCAGCTGTTGCAGATGTCTTGTGAGGTACATACCAAATGGGGCATTGTACTCTATAATGGGTCTAATGAGGGATGAGTACAGTGAGACAATGACCTCCTTTTTTTTGGATGAAACGCCCTTAGTGATGAGGTGTGCCACATAGGATTTCCTGACTGTTGTGGCGATGTGGTTATCGAAGGTGAGACAACTGTCCACCTGTGTCCCCAAGTCTCTCATCACATTTTCGGTGTTTAGTGTACTGCCACCTATGTGATAATTCATGGGTACATGTTTTTTCCCAAAGGGGATAAAGTACAGCTGTGTACACTTACCATAAATGTAGACGTTTGAGTGTATTCACTTTTGCAGTCATCACACTTGGGTTATCTCTCTGCAGGTAGCCCTCAGTCGGCCCGAATACCAGACTTAGTATTTATGTGTCGGATGCTGTCGCTCCAGGCCTGACATCAGGTTGTCAGGGGTATAAAAACAGGCAACCAGCGCCATTACATCAGTTTTTCTTGCCCCAAATGTCAGGAGCCCCCCCAAATAGGGAGCTAAGTTATGGTGAGGAACACACCACCAGTAAAAAGTAAATACCAATACCCCTGAAGGAGTGAGGAATAGACAGAGAGCGAGGGGGGAGAGAGAGATTAACCAGGGGGCTGGAATGAGGGAAACCAGAATTGCAACAGTGAATACACTAGAACATCTACATTTATGGTAACTGTACACAACTGTACTATGTCCTTCATGTTTCACTGTTGCAGTCATCACACTTGGGTAGATTCCCAAAGTTGAAGAAGGGTGGAGGCAGTCAAGAAGTGTTAGGGCTGGCTAGTAAGCCTTGCAGGACTGCAGTTACAAAACAGCCCTGGATTTGGAAAAGATAGGCAGGTGGTAATGCTTGGTGAAGGTGTGTGAACTCCAGGTAGCAGCTTCCAGGATGTCCCTGGTAGGGACTCCCCTGAGAAATGCTTTAGATGTAGAAGTTGCCCTAGTGGAATGAGTTCTGACCCCCCTGAGGGCTTGGTTTCCCATGGTGCTTGTAGCAGAAATGGATGCAGTGTGCTATCCATTTGGAAATTGTTTGTTTTGCGATGGCCTTGCCCTCTGCCCCAGTTGCAAAGCTGACTAGCAACTGGTCAGATTTCCTGAAGGGCTTAGTCCTATCAAGGTAGAATCTGAGCTGTCTGTGCATGATCCTTTCCCCTTTATTTTGAGGATTAGGGAAGAAAGTTGGAAAATGGATGGATTGGTTGAGAGCCACACTGGACACCACTTTAAGCATAAAGGAAGGGTTAGTCTGGAGGAAAACCCTGTCAGCATGGAAAATAATGAAGGTTCTACAGCCATAAGTGCTTGTAGCTCAGACACTCTTCGAGCTGAAGTGATGGCTAGAAGCAAGGCTGTTTTCCAAGAGAGGAATTTTAACTCTGCTGATGCTGCAGGTTCAAAGCGGGAAAGAGTGAGCTTTTCCAGTGCAAAGTTAAGGTCCCAAGCAGGGGTGGATGCTCTCCTTGGTGGCCTTAAGTTTGCTCCTCTCAGGAATTGCTTGATACTAGGGTGTGAGAAGAGAGGTGGCTCAGTGTTGTAATGAGCTGAAATGGCAGAGGCATGTATCTTAATGGAGAAGGGCATGCCTATGTGAAGTATATCTGCTAAGTAATCCAGGATCAGAGGCAGGGTTGTGTCCTCTCCTTTAGACTGAATCCAGGAGCAGTACCGTTTCCACTTATCAGCATAGGATTTTCATGCACTGGGTCTTCTGGCTTCAAGAATTACGTCCAGCACCTGCTTGCTTACCCCCCTGCTGAGAGAGCAGGGATGGGTGCTGGCGTGGCCAGTCTGGGGGAATCATAATTGTCCTTGGTCTGTCCTGTCTTATCCTGAGTAATACTCTTGAGAAGAGGGTCAGAGGGGGAACAGCATAGATTGAGAGATTTACCCACTGAAAAGATAAGGCCATCCACCTTCCAGGCCCTGCTGTGAGGGTTCTTGGTGCAGAATTTGCTGAGCTGGTGGTTGCAGGGGGAGGTAAAGAGATCCACCTCTGGGGTCCCCCATTTCTGAATCAGAAGGTTGAAGATGCTGGGCTCTAATTGCCACGTGTGGGTCTAGGAGATTTCTGCTTAAGTCGTCTGCCAGTGAATGTTGTTTGCCTGGCAGGAATTGAACTTACAGATGGACTTGCATGTTCAAGGCCTTGTTCCACAGGGCCATAGCTAGCCTGCAGACTGGGTAAGAGTGGGGTCCCTCCTGCTTGTTGATGTACCACATAACTGTGGTGTTGTCTGTTTTTATTAGCAGGTGTCCTGGTGAGAGTAGGGATCTGAAAGCTGTCAGAGCGTGCTGCACAGCTAGCATCTCTTTTTGGTTGATGTGCAAATTAATTTGAGTTGGGCTCCAGTGGCCCTGAATGCACCTGCCATCCATGTGCGCTCCCCAGGCATAGTCTGATGTGTCTGTGGTCAGGGTCTGGGCAGCATGGGGTTGAGTAAAGGGCAGTCTCTTGTTGTGGTTGCACGCAGCTGCCCACCAAAGAAACTCTGTCCTTAGACAGGGTGTGATAGGAATGACAGTTTCCAGGTCTTGAAAATGTTGGCACCAAAGACTTTTTAAGTACCACTGAAGTTTCTTCATATGCAGTCTGGCATATGGAATTAGTAGGATGCATGAGGCCATGAACCCTAGGGCCTGCAGGATTTTCCTTGTGGATAGCTGGGTTCTGGTGGCCATTTGAGTAAAATAGTCTGTCAGGTAGGCTTGTTTTTCTGAAGTGAGAAATGCCATCTGGGATGCTGTTTCCAGGCTTGCCTCCAGGAATACAATCTTTTGACTGGGGACTAGCTTTGATTTCTTTTCATTGATGGTGTACCCCAGGGATGTTAGAAGGATTTTTACAAATGTCAGGTGTTGCAACAGCAATTCCTGACTGCCCGCCTGAATCAGGCAGTAGTCCAAGTATGGGTAAATTTGGATATGTCTCTGCCTGCAGTAAGCAATGGCTGGAGCCAGGCATTTTGTGAATACTCTGGGAGCAGTGGATAAGTCAAAGGGAAGTGCAGAGAACTGATAATGCATAGATCCCGCCCTGAAACATAGATATTTCCTGCATGACTCCCTTATAGGGGTGTGCAGATAAGCTTCTTTTAAGTCTAGAATGACTAACCAGGCTTCTTTGGATAGCATAGGGAGAAGCTGCTGCAGGGTGAGCATTTTTAATTTTGGTACCACCAGGAAGGTGTTGAGAATTGAAATATCTAGGATTGGACACCAAGAGCCCTCTTTTGGGTACCAGGAAAAGTCTGGAATAGAATCCTTGACTTATCTGTTCTGCTGGAACAGGTTGAATTGCCCTGAGAGAGAGCAGGGATAGAACTTGGTTTTGTGCCTCTGCCCACTGGTTTGGAGGAAGGTCTGGGAATCCTTTTGGGATTGGCAGAGTGGAAGTAAGATTTGTACCCCTGGGATACAATGTTGTGGACCCATCGGTCTTTGGTGATGGGCATCCAGATTTTTACATGAAGGGCAAGTTTTCCTCCTAGGGGCAGAGGTGGGCAGTGGAGTAGAGAAGTCATTGTGAATTATTTTCGTAAGGGGGTGGCAGTCCCTGCTTTGGAGGTGGATGCACTCCATTGCTTAGATCTCTGCATATCCCAAGACTGTGGTCTTGGGGGGGGGGGGGTCCGTTTCCCGTAGGTCTAGTATGATGTGGCCTTGAGGGGGCTGGAAAGGACCAATGCTTTGAAAGGCAATGCCTACTGAATTCTAGGAGGCTGTACTTGTAAGAATTCTTTGTCTGCATAGATTTAGTTTTTTTCTTCCATCTTTAAGAAACTCTTCTGCTTTGGTGCCAGATTGTCCTTGTTCAAAGGAGCGTCTAATAACTTTGATTTGACATGGTCTGGCAAGGTCTGCTCCTTAAGCCAAGCATGCCTTCTCAGTACAGAACCAGTGACTGCTGCCCTGCAAGATGCTTCTAGGGCATCAAAGCCACACTGCAATGTAAGCTTGCTGACTTGGCTTGCAGAATGCATAAGCTCTTGCATTTCTTTATTTTCTGCAGTCTGGAAAGGTTGCTATTTTTTGTTTAATAAGTTCCATGACATGTTGCTGGTACTTCAGCATGTAAACTGACAATTCAAAGCCCTAATGGTGAGAGTTGCAATGGTATATACTTTCTTACCCCATCTGTCCAAAGCTCTGGAATCCCTGTCCGAAGGGGTGGGATTCTTAGCTGTAGTTGCTTTGATACCTTTAGGCCCCTGGGAGATGATCTCTGGGTCAGCAGTAGGATTTTTAAAAAGGAATTTGTGAGAGTCAGGTACTCTGTAGTACCTGTCTGATTTCCTAGGAGCAGGGGATAAAGAGTCAGGAGTATGACTGGATTCCATAAAGACATCATCCACAACTTCCAGGACTGGGGATATTGCTAAAGGCCTATGTTGTGGCAAATCTAGAAAGTTTCTGAGCCTCCTTTTGGACTGAGGATAGTCTTGGCATTCCCAATGGAAATGCTCTCTTAAAGTATGTAAGGTTTCACCAAAAGAAAATTCCTCTTGAGGAGGCAGAGGGAATGGATTCCTCTGCATCTGAATCCTCATAAGCAGATAAAGGCATGTCTTCATGATCAGATACCTCAGAGTAATCTGACTCTTGGTCTGTTGAAACTGCTGGGGACAGGTCTCTCTTTCTCTTAGCAGGGGAAGGCTGACTTCCCCTAATTAGCATAATAAGGTCTTCTGCCATCTTAAACATTTGAGATTGTGGCAAGGGAGCAGGTGCATGTGCTTTGGTTGTCAGTTTTCTAGGTGTAGCGCGTACTCTTCGCCTTAGAAACTTGGTAGTTTTAGACAGAACTGAAGACACGAAAGAAGTTGTCGGTTTGTGTCGAACATCGGTAGTGCGAAGAACTTCCTCAGAAGCTGGTGCCTGCTCAGCAGCTCCAGACCTATCCAAAGTAGAGACATCCACAGGTTCCATAGTTGAAATAGAGTCTCGTGGCATACTGGACTCCAAACGGATCTCGGTAGAGGCCTGCAAATAGACTGAAGTGGGCATTAGGGGCTGTGAAAGCACCTCACTGAGTACCAGCGATCTGGCGACTAGCTTAACGGAAGTGTTGTTGGCAGCTTTGGACCTGTGTGGTCTGTCTCTGTCTTTATCCTGATGTTTTTTAGGAATATCTGTAGTCAGATGGCTTACCGAAGCCATTTCCGAATACGGAGATCGAGGACGAAAGTATTTAGCGACAAAAAGGGCCTGACAATGAATAGTTTGGGTGTTGAACAAGGCACAAAACTGACAGCGAGGTATGTTGTGGTCTGGGCCTAGACAGGTGATGCAGTAAGAATGGAAATCTCGGTGTGGTATTTGCTTTCCACAGGCAAGGCAATTGTTAACATTTTCTGACATCGGTTAGAGCAAGAAAAAAGGATCCACAATGGGGTACTTAGCTTTAGAAGACTTTAGGATGATTATGTTCGTAAATGAAAACTCAGGTAGCAGCCGACTGGCACTCAAACTACTTCTGCTTCGGGCTCCTCGGCAAGAAAGACTGATGCAATGGCGTCGGCTGCCTGTTTTTATACCCCTGACGACCTGACGTCAGACCTGGTGTGACAACATCCGATGCAGAAATACTAAGTCTCTGGTATTCGGGCTGACTGAGGGCTACTTGCAGGCAGATAACCCAAATGTGAGGACTGCAACAGTGAAACACGAAGAACATCTACACATTGCTTGGCATTAAGCTTGAGCCCATGACTCTGGCACCAAGCATCTGTTTCTATGAGGCCCTTTTGTAGAATATCCACATCATTTGGGGATTCAATAATAGCTCACAGTTTGCAGTCATCTGCAAACTGTGTTAGCCAGAGTCCCTTAGTGTTGGCCTGTACTTCAGAGAAGTAGATGCCAAACAAGAATGTTCCCAGGACTGAACACTGAGGTACTCCACTTGTCACTTTGCTCACGTGAATTCTAATTCTTGACATGGGTCTAGGTGTGACTTTTTATATCTTACTGTAATACCTAACAGGGAATAAGTTTGAAGAACCAAGTCTTTTGCTTCTTGAAGATGCCTGGTAGGGCAGTTATGAGCCAATCGTCTAAGTATGGAAACACCAGGAATGCTTGCTGTCTCAAGTGAGCTGCTACTACTTGGTGAACACTATGGGGGCTGTAGTGCTCTGAACTGATAGTAGCTAGCTCCTATCCAGAAGCATAAATGACTTCTGAATCGCCAGTCCAACTCTTTATGGAAGTATACATTATGAAGGTCTATCGAGTACATCCAATCATCCTTTTCCAAGAATGGACTGAACCGTGACCATCCGGAACTTGCTCCGCTGAACTAATTTGTTCGATATGCTGAGATCCAAAATTGGTCTCCAGTCCCCTGTCTTTTTTGGTAGCAAAAAGAACCCTGAGTAAGTACCGGATCCTCTCTGGTCTGGCGGGACTTTTGGATGACTCTTGTCTAGCAGCTTTTGTATCTGAATAGCTGCTTGCTCCCACTGCTTAGGTGGAACATCGGGGAGTTTTTTGTTTTGGGGTGATGGACAGGAAAAGGGTATACAGTATTCTCTGCACCCATCTGTCATTTATGTTCAGCCAGGCTCTCAGGTGCAGGGATAGACAACTCCAATCGCCTCCAGAGAAGAGCAATCAGGCCTACATTCAGGATCACTGGAAGGGTTTCCCAAAGAACGCATCTCTGGGCCCTTGTTGATGTTGAGCTACTCTGTTGCAGGGGTTGCATCTTCTATCACTGTTCCCCCCTCTGCCTCTGGGGGAACTTTCACCACATGCTTCAGGAAAAGACCCTTGTGATTTTCTGAACCACATCTTTCCACTGCTGTTCAGATTTTCTGAATACAGTCTCTGGGGAGTGGAAAAATGAACGTTCATGGCAAAAAGGGTCTTCCCATCTTCCTTGCACCTGGACAGCATACCTTTGACTTTTGGGCCAAATAGGGAAGTGTCATCAAATGGAGCTCTGATGAACGAAGATTTAAAGGGGTCAGAAAAGTCACACAAGTGCATCCAGCCTTGCCTCCTCATAGAGATACCTGAACCTGCAGCTCTACTTGCCCCTTTGGCTGCATCCAAATTGAGCCTTATAGAGGAGTTTGCGAGAGCATGCAGGGTGGGTAGCTGGGAGGTAATAAAATCTTGTACCTCTTCAGACACAGCTCAAAAGTATCTGACAGCTCCTTGATCAGATTCCTCTCCAATCTGGTAAAATGGGAAATATAATTCAGGAACCTCAAGGCAAAGGTCGTTGCAGAGAAAACATGCTTCCCACATATATCCATCCTGGAATCCTTATTAGGAGGATGAATAGTAGAACTTTCTTCCACAAATTTTTTTTGTCACCACTGCCAAGACCATGGCATCTACTGGAACACCTTTTGAACAAAAGTTCTTATCTAGTGATGTTATTTTATCTGCTGGTGGGTAGGTTCAATGGAATCTGGAGCCTCCCACTCCTGCCGAAAAATCAGCTCAATGAGCTCATTGGCAGGAGGGGTCTCAAGGTGGTAGATGGTAGGCATCCAAAAGCTGCCAGGTACACTGACTCTGATGAGGGACTGCTAGGCTTGAAGCCACCTCTCTATTTCAAGATTCTGTAGGATGCCCCCAAAGGAATCTGTAGGTGATGGTGAGGATCCCTCACCTTCCACGAGGTTAGTATCCTTGGTGAAGGACTCCTCTGTGAAGTCTAGGTGCTTCCTCTTACACTTCTTTTGAGGAACCTTCTCTGTACAGAGTTCCAGTGAGGTATCGTAAGAGGGGAGGGAACCCTCTTGGGTAGCCTGGGGCTTCTGGCCACACTGCCCCTCTGGGAGGTCTGGTTGAGACACTGAGTGTGGGATCTGCAAGGCTGAATGCTGTGGCTCTGAAGGGGGAGATGCTGTCTGTGCTGCAGAGGCAGACATAGCCCTCTCCAAAGCCTTGAAAACTGACTGACCCCAAGACGTGAAGGATCCCTGATCTGAAAGGTTGTGCCTGTGGATCTGGGCACCTTCAAATCCAGAGGACAGCACTCCCAAGGCCAAAGCCGGGGCTAGACTGATCTGAGATGAGGCTCCAAGATAGGGATGGTTCTGTAAACTTCAATCTGGACCCCACCGTCTCAGACCAGAGTGAGCCACCATGACCCCAAGAGCTCCCTGGCTCTGACTGGCCTAAGGAACTCACAGCACAGGTCTGAGCCAATGAAAGAAAGGTCCTTGGTTCCGATGCAGACAATACTGGAGAGATAGATTGGATTTGAAGACTCCAAAACACCCAGGGAAGTTGGAGGAAAAATCTGAAGAGGGGAAGATGAGATTTGAAACTTCTGAAGGCGGCCTTGCAAAACCTTGCACCCAGAGGATCTTCTTGACCATCCTCATCACTTCATCTTCTGTGAGGCTTCTGGTTGAACGAGTTGATGATGCTGACTTCCAGTCTGTCCATGAAAGAAGGTACTCTGGATTGTACTGGGTAAACAGAAGAGTACCGAATTCTAGGTAAAGATTGGATAGGTTTAAAAGGGCTCCCAATAAGACCCAACAACAACAGATCTGACCGATCCTTTGGAGCAGAGAGATTTGGATCTGATGCAGTTGCATCCAACAGGGGAGTCCTGGAAGTTATCGGATCAAAGAACGTCTTAGGATCTGACAGCTGAGTAACTTTTGGTGAAGGCTCTGATGGTAATTTCAGAGCAGAAGGTGGCCTTTTTCTTCCCTTGTCTGAACTTCTGGAGGACGGGGAGGAAGCTGCACTAGACTGTTCAGACTTGCAATGTTTTTCATTCTTTCAGAGCCAGAAATGGCCTCACCAAAGCAGGAAAGCAATATACCCTTAAAGATTCATTTATTCTGGCGTTCAACAAAGGTCCAGTAGTTGAACACCTTGCAGATGTCACATTTCTGGTGTAAATGAAGTAGGCTATGACAATAAGAAATGTTTTTCTTATAACTGCCTGAGAGCTATCGGAAAGACCACATCTTTGCAAAGTGGCAAACAAGGTCTGGGGGATTGGGAGGGGCATTATGGGTATGGTAGGGTGCTCAAGAGTTTTGGTTGCCACAATCTATTGCAATGTCAGAGTCGGAGGATCTGAAAGATTGGATCCAAACCCATATGAGAGGATAAAATAAATACTGACATCAGATCTTTTTACCCTCCATTGACATGGAACCCAAGAGGGATATGGTAAGTTGCTTAGTCAAATCCCTCTGGAACCTGTTAAAATATGCCAGTAATTCAGAGACCATAGGGCAAAGCTTGCTAATGCAAAAATTCACTTCCTAAATCTGTCCAAGGCCCTACACCCCATTAAAGGGGTGAAAAGAGAGACTTACTTCAGCGAGTTCCTGTTTGGTGGCTGCAGAACCCACCATGGCATCAAGTGGGGGATGCCTGCTCCAATGTGCATTGTCCTTGGGTGTCACTGGCTTTCTAGGAATGGGTTCCATCATATCCAGATCTTTCTAAGCCTGACAGGAGAGGAGGTCCACCATTTCATCTGCCGGGGGTACCACCAAGAACACAGCTGAGCTGGTTCCGAAAGCCTTAAGAAACACAGACTCCTACTGAGAAGGGGCTTCAGAACACCAACCACCTTTCTGTCTCAGAAGCTCAAGAATTTCTCTAAGACATCCTCAAAGGGTGACCTGGTGGACCACACTCCATCAGAGTCATGCATCTTCTGTTAAAGACTCCGACAGGGAAATCAGTATGCCTCCTCTTGCACTTACACCTCTGAGGAACTTCCTAATGAGGATGATCTGAGAAGGACATAAAAGTATGTGGTAAGTCTTGTAAAAAGGACTATCAATGATATAGTCCCAATGGAGCAGAATGAGTAGACTCAGGACGCAGGCCAGACAGTTGCAGAGGGGGGACCTGGGGGGAGTGAAAGGCTGTCCCATCTCCAGTCATGCAGACAGCTCTCTCCAGTGCCCCAAAAGGAATAGCAGATGGGGGCAAAAGGACCATCCCAGTAAGAACTGAAACTACCTGCCTGGAGAATTTCAAGAGCTCCCCATGACCATGTCTTGACCCAGAAATCTGAGCAGAGCTGTTTAGCACCAAAGCCCCAAGGGAAAAGGACAGCTCTGAAAACCTTGGAGTTAAAACCTACCCCCAGATCCAGCACCAAAGCTACAGCTTTGACAAGGTCAGTATCAGGTGGATTAGAGAAGGTGTCAAAGCTTACAAAGGTCAAGCCTTCGGATTCACCCAGATGATCCTGGGATTCTTTGATCTGGAACTTCCGAAGCCAAGGGATGGATCAAAGTAAGAATTAGTAAGGGTAATTTGGCTGGTCCAAAACTCATGGGACCAATGGGAGCTGGGAGTGCTCCCAACTGACTGAATTTGAATCCTGAGAAATTCTTGTCATTCAGTCCACATCTGCTTCAGACAGGCTTCTGTCGGACCTGAAGGACAAGCAAGTAGACAGAGGTCTAGAAACTACCTGAAGTCTCCAGCAAAATTGCAGTATAGTATGGATGAGACTGGCTCCAGAGAGAACCAAGGATGTCTAACAGCAGATGACCTATCAGCAGAAGTTTTCTGATCCGAAGGAGTGGACAGATCAGAGATCTTGGAAATTTTGGCTGGAGGAGCTGAAGGTGGAGTCAAGTGAAGAGAGCAGTCAAGGGAATGCTTCCTAGATTTCCTTAGTTTTTCTTTGGACTTCTCTCTCTTCTCACCTTGAGGTTTCTCCATCAGGCTCTTAGTGGAGGGGAAAACTCCAGACACTGAAGAGGAGGAAGAAGGCAACAGATCCTTAAGAAAGTACAGTTGTGTACACTTACCATAAATGTAGATGTTTGTGTGTATTCACTGTTGCAGTCATTACATTTGGGTAATCTGCTGGCAGGTTGCCCTCAGTCGGCCTGAATAACAAAGTCTTGGGTCCTGCATAGGTTGCTGTCTCCTCTTCCATGACGTCAGGTCATCAGGGGTATAAAACATGCAGCCAACACCATTTTATTCATTTTTTCTTGCCCCAGATGTCAGGTGCCCCCCAAATGGGGAGCAAAAATATATATATAAATTGTAAATATATAAATGCACTTTTAGAAACAAAAACTTTACCTTCAACTAAAAGCAAATACACCACAAAGGCTTTTGAGTATAGTGAAGGAAAGAAAAGGTATAGAATAGGGGATGGCCAGTGGGTAACCCGGACTGCAACAGTGAATACACTCGAACATCTACATTTATGGTAAGTGTACACAACTGTACTATGTTCTTTGTGTTTCACTGTTGCAGTCATTACTTTTGGGTAGAATCCCAAAGCTATGGACGGGAGGATGGAACTAAACCACATTAGGAGTGGCTATAAGGCCCTGCAGGACTGCAGTGGCAAAGCCTGCCCTGGATTTAGAGAAGAGAGGTAAATGATAATGCTTTGTGAAGGTATGAACAGAGCTCCAAGTAGCAGCTTCTAGAATGTCTTTGGTTGGGACCCTTCTGAGAAAAGCTGCTGAAGTAGAGGCAGCCCTGGTGGAATGTGATCTGATCCCCCTGGGCACAGGTTTACCATGGTGCAAATAGCAGAAATTAATGCAGTGGCTTATCCATTTAGAAATAGTCTGCTTTGGTAAAGCCTTCCTCTCTGATCCTGCAGCAAATGCTACCAGTAATCACTCAGACTTTCTTAGAGATTTGGTCCTGTTTAAGTAGAATCTTAGTTGTCTGTGTACATCCAATGAATGCAGAATCCATTCCCCCTTGTTCTGCGGATTTGGGTAAAATGTTGGCAGGTGAATGGTCTGGTTAAGAGCCACACTGGATACCAACCTTAGGCATAAAAGAAGGATTGGTCCTGAGGGCCACTCTGTCCGGGTAAAATATAATGAAAGGCTCCACTGCCATGAGAGCCTGTAGTTCTGGAACCCTTCTTGCTGAAGTAACTGCCAGAAGAAAAGCTGTTTTCCAAGATAGAAATGTTATATCCACAGTAGCTGCTGGTTCAAAAGGAGGCAGGGTGAGTTTTTCCAGCACAAAATTGAGGTCCCATGCAGGAGTTGGTGCTCTTCTGGGAGGCCTTACATTTTTGGCCACTCAGATACTGTTTAAGCAGTGGATGAGAAAAGAGGGGAGGCTCTGTGTTGTAATGAGCCGAGATGGCAGAGGCATGGATTTTTATTGAAGAAAAAGATAGGCCCTTGTCAAGCATCTCAGTTAAGTATTGTAAAATCTGAGGAATATTGGGCTTTGCTGTGTCTATTCCTTGTGCTTGGTTCCAAGCACAGAAGCTCTTCCATTTATCAGCATAAGATTTTCTAGTACTAGGCCTTCTGCCTTCCAAAATGACATCTATCACAGATTTACTGAGAGGTGTGGTTTGAATAATTAGTTGATTAGCTATGCTGCAAGATTCAGAGTTTGGATCTGAGTGTGCAGAATTTGATAGTTCTGCTGAGACAGTAGGTGAGGTATTTGAGGGAAGTACCATAGAGGAAGGTGTGACATATTCCTTAGAAGCAGGTACCAGTGCTGGCGAGGCCAGTCCGGAGCAATTAGGATCATTTTTAGTTTTTTCTGTGTGACTTTTAGTAAGACCTTGGAGAGTAGAGGCAGAGGGGGAAAGGCATAGACTGATAGGTTTTTCCATCGGAAGGATAGAGCATCCACTTTCCATGCTTTTTTGTGATGAATTCTTGTGCAGAATTTGTCCAACTAATAATTTTGGGGAGAGGCAAATAGATCTATGTCTGGGCTTCCCCATTTCTGTGTTAACATGCTGAAGATTTGTGGATCCAGTTTCCATTCCTGCGGGTCCATAAGATTTCTGCTTAGGTCATCTGCCAAAGTATTTTGCTTTTCTGGCAGGAATTGAGCTTGAAGATGTATTTGGTAAGTCAAGGCTGTGTTCCACAAGGTCATGGCTAGTCTGCAAAGAGGGTAGGAATGTGTACCCCCTGCTTGCTTATGTACCACATAACTGTGGTGTTGTCCATCTTTATCAGTAGTTGTCCTGGATGAAGTAAGTCCTTGAAGGCTGTCAGAGCATTCTGAACAGCTAGCATTTCTTTCTGGTTGATATGCAGATGCATTTGGTTTGGGCTCCATTTGCCCTGAATGCATCTCCCTGCAAGGTGGGCCACCCAAGCATAGTCTGATGCATCTGTAGTTAGGGTTTGGGTGGCAGGGGGTAGAGTGAATGACAGTCCCTTGTTTTGGTGACATGTCTCTGCCCACCAAAGAAACTCCTGTTGTAGGCAGGGAATGAGAGGAATCATTGTTTCCAGGCTGTGACAATGTTGATTCCATAAACTTTTTAGGTACCATTGAAGTTTCCTCATATGCAGTCTCGCATATGGAATTAGTAGAATGCAGGATGCCATGAACCCCAAAGCCTGCAGAATTTGTCTTGCAGATAACTGGGTTTTTGTTGCCATTTGTTTGAAGTATGTTGCCAGTTGCCTTCATTTGTCTGGCGTGAGGTAAGCCATCTGGGCAGTTGTATTCAAGCTTGCATCCAGGAATGTAATTATTTGAGTTGTGATTTCTTTTTGTTTATGGTGTACCCTAGGCATGCTAGAAGCCTTTTTACAAATGCCAGATGTTGAAGTGTGTCCTTGTCCTCTGCTTGAATGAGACAATCGTCCAGATAAGGATAAATTTGAATGTTTCTTGGTCTGCAGAATGCAATTACTGGTGCCAGGCTCTTTGTAAAGACTCTGGGCGCAGGAGATAAGCCAAAGGGCAGTGCAGAGAATTAGTAATGCAAAAAACCCGCTTTGAAGTGGAGGTATCTTCTGCATGATTCCCTTATTGGGATATGCAGGTATGGCTCTTAAGTCTAGAGTTACTAACCAAGCATTCTTGCCTAGCATAGGCAGTAGCTGTTGTAAAGTCAGCATTTTGAATTTTGGAATGTCCAGGAACGTGTTCAGAAATCGATAAGTCCAGTATTGGACGCCATGAATCGTCTTTTCTGGGTACCAGGAAAAGTCTTGAATAAAAACCTTGTCCTTTTTCCTGGTACTGGTTGAATAGTCCCCATATCCATGAGGGACATGACTTGTTTCTGGGCCTCTGCCCACTGGTTTGGTGGCAGATCTGGCCATCCGTTTGGAATTGGGAAAGTACGGAAATTAAATCTGTACCCCTGGGATATATGTTTAATACAATTGGTAGTTCTGTCACGCAACTTTATGTTTAATATCCACTTGTCCTGGGTAATTAACTGCCAATTTTGACCATGAAGTGCTAGTTTTCCCCCAAGGGGGCTGCCAAAAGATAAGTGCTTAGAGATGGTAGAGGAAAGTCATTGAGACTGCTTATTGTAGGGTTGTGCTTTGTTTCCTCCAGATTTGGAGGTGGAGGCACCCCATTGCTTCAACCTGTAAGAACCCTGTGATTGATATCTGGTGCCTTTTGAGTGCCTGGGTTTGCCCTGAGTGGCTCTGTTGGACACAGGAAAGGACCAAGTTTTAGCAGGCCAGTGCCTACTGAACCTGGGTGGCTGCACTTGCAAAAAATCTTTTACAGTTTGCATAGATTTAGCTTTGTCTTCCATTTTCTTCAAAACCTCTTCTGCCTTATTACCAGAGTATCATGCTGCAAAGGGGCATCCAATAATTTAGCTTTAACATGATCAGGCAGATTTTGCTCTTTGAGCCAGGCATGCCTTCTAATCACAGATCCAGTAATGGCAGCCCTACAAGAGGCCTCCAAGGAATGAAAACCACATTGCAAAGTATGCTTTCCAACCTGTTCTGCTGAATGCAATAAATCCTGTAACTCTATTTTCCACACAATCAGAAATCAACATCATTTTCTGTTTCAGTAAGCCCATTACATGCTGTTGATATTTAAGCATATGAAACTGGCAGTTTAAAGCCTTGATTGCCAAGGTTGCAGACGTATAAACCTTCTTACTCCATCTATCCAGCGCCCTGGAATCTCTATCAGAAGGGGTAGGATTTTTGGCTGTAGAAGACTTAACACACTTGGGACCCTGAGAAATAGTCTCAGAATCAACAGCAGGATTTCTGAAAAGATATTTGTGGGAGTCAGGAACACTGTAATATCTGTCTGGCTTACTAGGAGCCAGAGGCAGAGAATCAGGAGCCATGCTCGATTCAGAGAACACATCATCAACAATGTCTAATACAGGAGGTATTGCCACAGGCCTATGCTGAGGAAGAAGGAAATCCCTAAGCCTCTTTTTTTGATTCACAGGAGTCCTGTCTCTCCCAGTGAAAATGTTCCCTTAAAGTATGCAAAGTCTCTCCAAAAGAGTTATCCTCAGGAGGAGATGCAGATGGGATGGATTCCTCTGCATCAGAATCCTCATAAGGTGGAATAGAAAATTCCTGATCAGAAGAAATGGAAACCTGATCTGAAGATTCATAATCAGTGCCTTGCCTACGCCTCTTAGCAGGGGGGGGGGGGTTGGGAACCCCTGATCAAGGTAATTAAATCCTCAGCCATTTTGATCATCTGTTTTTTAGGAATAGGGGCCTGATTACGTGGCTCATGAGTTGGTTTTTTAGACATACAAGTGGTTTTTGACCTTGTTTTTGTTGCTGGCGTCGGTTTAATATAATAATGTTGAGGCCTGAAAACACCCTCAGAAGCCGGTGCCTGCTCAGCAGCTCCGGACCCATCCAAGGGAGAGACATCCACGGGTTCAATACTCTGAGAATCTCGCGGCATACCGGACTCCGAATGGGTCTTGGTAGAGGCCTGCGACTCAAAAGTAGCGGTTATCAGGGGCTGCGAAAGCACCTCACTGAGTACCGGCGACTGGCTTAGGAGAAGCTTAGTCTGTTTTCGACCTCGATGGTTTTGTGAACTCCGGTAGTCAGATTGCTAACCGATGACACAGGATAGTTAAATCTTGAACCAAAATATTTAGAAGCAAAAATATACAGACGCTTAATAGTGCGTTGGTTAAATCTAGCACAAAACAGACAGCAAGGCACATTGTGATCAGGGCCTAGGCAAGGAATACAGTACAAATGAAAATCCTTATAAAGTATTAGCTTCCCACAAGTAATGCAATTATTAACTTTTACTGATGTCAGTAAGGAGCAAGAAAAAGTTTCCCCAATGGGGTACTTAGCTTTAGTTGAAGACTTCGGTTCTGAAACTCGAATAAGAAAATCTCAGGAGTCGGCCGACTGGCACTTGCGAACTTCTGCTTCGGGCACCGCGCGGCAAGAAAGACTGAATAAAATGGTGTTGGCTGCATGTTTAATACCCCTGACATCATGGAAGAGGAGACAGCAACTGACGCAGGACCCAAGACTTTGTTGTTCAGGCTGACTGAGGGCAACCTGCCAGCAGATTACCCAAATGTAATGACTGCAACAGTGAAACACGAAGAACATCCAATTTGTTCTTTCACTTCAGCATGGCTCTATGGTCAAAGCAAGAACAAATGTCACTCTACCTCAAAAGATATGCGGCCCCAAAGCAGTACAGTCACGTGGAGTGGGCATCCGAGTTAGGTATCTTGTGCCTACAAGGCAAACATTTTTTAAAGCCAGTAGGTTTGTCAGACATCCTAAAAGACAAAGAGGATCAATCCTATATAAAAACAAAGAATTACACAGTAGAAAAACCTAGCTTAGTCAAGATCACCAGCAATGGAAGAAAAGATACTCCAAACAATTGGGAAGAGTACAAACAATGGTAAAAAGACTACCAGAAAAACTAGTAGACAAGAGAAAGGGGGAAAATAAGCTAGGCTTGTAGAAGGAAAAAGAAGGGAATCCTGCAGTATACAAAGTTTAAGAATTTTATAGATTTTATATATACACACAATAATGTCTGCTTTAAGCTCTACATGTTTCCCAGTAATTCGTACAGTACAAAAATTAGTCTTTGCTGCCAACTGACAATCTACTGTGTTAACTGTTTTATTGATCACAGAGACACCAACATAGAAAGTTTGCTCACAGCTCTCTAGCTGATCTACTTGCTTCTTCAGATGCTCTCTATTTTAAAAAAAGTATGTGTCACTTTAGACTTGCAAAGCCTTTTGAAATTATTCCATTTTTTTACATCTGTGACACTACTGACCAAAAGCTAAGCACTTCTCTCATTTAGGTTTGACTACCTCCACAGTTACAACAGTTAACAATGAGGTTAGGTGTGGCACAACCTCTTGGTTCATATCGCTTTTTCATCTTAGCTTTATGTTGTACACTATCAACATTCGCACTGGCAGATACTGCATGTATGCTTTTCTTTAAGCTAATGTATTTGACAAATTTCTACTTATTTATTTTATTTTACATTTGTTTACTAAAACGTCTGACTGGACACAGGTCCTTTTTCAGTGGAGGCCCGGGGAGAAAAGCTCCAGATAAAATGATATTGTTAACATATATTAGCATACATAAAGCACCAGTTACAGAACAATTCGGTAGTTTAACAAACATACAGGATACCATTTTGATGGCAAAAGGTTGAAGGCATACATTTCATTACATGGGAAAAAGTCTCATAGATCATAACGATACAGTTGAGTTGAGATGACTTTACTCAACATTAAATCACTGTCTCGAAGCAAAATCTCTCTCACTGCATCAACACCACACACAAGCCTGTCTTTTATCCACTCATCTCTCAGATCACCAAATCTGCACATTTTTGCTTTATTTCTTAAGTCACATAAGTAATGTATGCTGTTATAGTTTCACCAGGCTTTTGATTTCTTGTGTAAAGCATGTGCCTTTCCATAGTAATATCCGTTTGAGGGTTACACATTTCTCTAAATTTATGTTTTAAGCACTTGGCGTCTTCCTGCGTTTCAGCCTGCATAACAATATGGCAGTTCTCCCCCACTCCTGCATGGCAGGTACATACACAAATGAATGTTCTCTCTCAATGTCTTCCAAGCCAGCTGCATTAAGAAGTATAAATGCCTCTGTACGTGCTTCTTTATCAGAAAATGCAGTCTGTATGAAAATATCATATTCTTGTTCAAACTTGCCAATTCTCAGCTGTCAAACACCAGCAGTCCAGGTCTGCAAAATCCCTCTGCCATAACAAAAAATTCATTTAAATATAAGCATAGACCAGGTGCTTGTAATTATGCCAAATTGCATAACAATCTCTCTGAAAAGGCTTTACTTTAAGACTAAGAACATTCTATAAACTTTGGATACTTCAAAAAGGTTAGTTAAGAAAAAGTAGTACATTGCGAAAAATGTTAGTTGTTGTAGCCTTTCCGTACATTTTAAACACTTTGGAAATTATTTTGAACACTTCTGAGATTATTTTGAATACTTTTATTAGTATGTCACTATTTCAGACATTTTGTTTATCTCTGTAATAATTTTGAACGTTTTGAATGCTTTGCCACTTAGTCGGCAACTGAAAAATCATTTAAACAAGTTTAAGTACCTTTGAATAACCGCAGACCTGTTTGCTAATTGGCTGCTGTATATTTCTCCATTTCTAACTGCATGACTCATGGTTTGTAAGCTGCTTCAACTTCGAATTCCAGTTTGATACCATGTTGCATGTCTCGTGTATCAAATGAGACACTGAGGCTGGGTATTTGTTTAAGTCATTTATTGTACATAAACACATGAGGAGTTGTAACTGGAATATATACTTTGAACTTCATAAACTGACTTGTTACTTCAAACATACTCGCATGTGCATCTCCATTCATCCCTGCACTCACTCTGACTACAAAATGGCACTGATCTTGCACATGCTCGGTAACTTATATGCATGTGCTGACTAGATACAATACACACAATGATCTACACCGTCCATTTCTCATCTTTCCTTTTCAGAGTGCACTCCCATTATGTCTCCTAGACATAATCTTGTGTACCCATATCGTGTTCTTCCTGTTCTTTGTTGTCTGTAGTAGTACCTTTTCACTTTAGTGGAAAGCCATGCCTGTACTTGGCAAACTGATCTCATTGTTTGTAAAAACAAAATACATTAGAATAGATGATAGCCAATCATTTTGGTTGTTTCTAGTTTGAAGAGCTTTGCATAAATTTGGCAGTCTGTCACAACAAAGAGACACCACTGTGGTATCAAGCAAGTGAGGTATTGGGAAGGTTTGTGGCTAGGACTGGAAAATGCAAATAATTGTCTAGATGTGCCATGGAAGCAGCAAGTTTTCATTGTGTTAAGAGACTGAAGAAATGTTGCATATTCTTTAACTGGGTGAATCCAGCCAGCTTTATGCTTGAATAATGTTTAAGAACAAGATTCCGTTTGTGAGTGAAACTTTTGCAGTCAGAGTCAGCAGAAAAATGAAACAATAACAAGAGACAGGCAAAGTTATGGATTATGACAGATATTGTGCTTGAAACAGCAAAAAGACACCAAACCTACTGGTCCGCAACCCAGACAAGATAATCCACAGTGTGTACTGTGCGTGACACAGTCTCCGTTTTAGTAAAAAATGTAATATCCAAAGATCTTCACTCCAGAAAAATGTTTAACGTTTTATTTAATAAGAAACAAATAAAATATGTTTTTGCGGTGGTCAGAGCTACCGCTTCCTCAGAACAGAACAAAGAATATTTTGAAAAGTACATTTATAAATAATACGTAAATGGCGTGGCAAGTTAATTAATTCAGTTTAAAGGTACAACAGATCAGTACCACAAATTGCTCACGCCAAATAGTAAATTCGTTGGCTAAATCCAACGATAAAACCTGTTTATGAACATACTGTTATAAATAAAACACATGCTGTCAGTACAAGCTATTTTTAAATAGCAGTAAATTATGCAATGACTAAAGGCTGATAAAACCAAATAAAAAATAAAATTAAGAAGTACATCAAAATTGTATAAAAAATAATAATAATAGTTAAACACTAATATTTTGATTTTAACGCTATAGACCAACAAACGTCAATGCTGTAATAACTAAAGACAATGATGAAACTATTATGAACCAGTACATAAAAATGAAAGAAAAACTAGTACTGGGGTGAATTCTAGTAATACTAAGCTAAAGTTTTCAATGAGTGTATGTACAACACATACAACTGCAGAAATGCTATGAATTAGCAAAAATAAAAAAACCTGCAGTTCAAATAAACCATCAATAAATAATAAGCAATAGTAAACAAACTTGACTGGTGTCATATGGTCAAGTAAAATTCAAGGTATAAATATTCAAGACATATAAATATGAGACAATACACATGTAATCCTCCGACAATGAAAATACCTATCATCATTTCTGATACTGTAATTTCTATTGTAGGACTAACTAAATATTGTAAATAATCACACAGGAGGAGAAAATGTGTTAAAGCAAGAAAATTAAACTTCCTACGTAGCACCATAAGAAATGTCTACAAATCAAAAAAATATATATATAATAAAAATTATTAAAATGATGTTTAAGAAGTACTTTAAGAACAAGTAATTATAAATCATCTCATATAACTCTTCAGTTTGAGAATACAGGAAATGTTACAATGTTCATTTAGGCCTGGGGTACAAAAAGAGTTCAATACCAATTGCCATTCAAGTTCTCGTGATTCAAGGAGAAGGCTGACAGGACCTCCCCTAATAGACTGTGATACTTCTTCAATGGCCATAAAACAAAAAGTATGTCCTACAAATTTCAAACAATGTCTTGCTAAAGCATTATCTTCGTTTTTAGTTCTTATTGCATACAGATGCTCGTAGATCCTGTCACGAAGCCTACGGTCTGTTTTTCCCATGTAAAATGCTTCACAGCAATTACATGAGGCCAAGTAAACTATAAATCTCGAGACACAGTTAAGTCTTTGGTTAATGCAATATTTCCTTTTACCTATCTTAAAGAAGTTACAGGTTTTTATGTATTGGCAATATTTACAAAACCCACAAGGAAAGCAGCCCTTAGACTTAATGGTGTTATCTAGTCTATTGTTGTTTTCAAGTATTGATTTAAGGTTATTGCCTCGTTTGTACACAAACCTTGGTCCATCACCTAGTTTTTCAAAAAGACCAACATTATTCAAAATAAAATGCCAGTTTTTAATTAAAATATGTTGGATGTCGAAAGAATCACTACTAAAAGTAGAAATAAAACTAGTGTTGAAAGTTCCGGCATTCATATTGACACTAGTGCTGATATTGTTCGTAGTAGGCGAGAAACAACCACTAACTTCTAGGGTGAATACTGTGTCTTCCTCTACTGGTACTGTCTTTTTGAGTAGTGGGGTGTACAACCCATTTGAACGCTTGTAATTGATCTCATCTAAAAGTTCTGAAAATAAACTAAAAGGGTAGTCTCTGCTCAGAAACATTCCTCTCAAGTTATTGCATTCATGAATAAATGCCGTTTCCCTACTACACATTCTGGCAGCTCTGATTAAGTATCCCTTTATAATGGCCCTTTTCTGCTTAAAAGGATGTAAACTGTGAAAATGTAAGAAAGAATTACAATAGGTTGGTTTTCTGTAAATAGTAGAGAAATATTCTGAGTTAATTGTGTCTTTATGAAGGTTTACATCCAAGTAGTCTATCTCTGAAGATGAGAAAGTAAATGTAAAACTCAAAAAGGAAGTAGAGTCATTTAACAATTCAATCAGTAAAGTAGCATCGTCTACACTCCCCTTAAACAGGATGAATAGGTCGTCAAGGTACCTGGTGTAAAAACTTATTTTACTCATTAAATTAGTATTGGAGAAAATGTATGTCTTCTCCCAATATGCCATAAATAGGTTAGCGACTGAGGCACCACAAGGTGAGCCCATCGCTATACCTTGTTTTTGCAAATAAACCTTGTTGTTAAAGGTAAAGTAATTAGAGGTTAAAATGATATCAAGGAGTTCTGAGACAAGATCAATTTCCTTTTCAGTGGCCTTTAAATCTCTAAGCATGAAAGAAATCCATTCCACCACTTCAAGATGCGGGATGGATGGAAATTCAGGGAATTATCAAAGTTGATGGTACTCATGTTTTGGAGAAACGTCCATGAGTCTTTACAAATGCTTGGGATTAATTTCAAGTATTTGGACAATATGGTCTCCACTAATGTTATTGATGCATTGGTGGATTGTGTATATTCTTGTGAATTAAGATCACAGGATTCTTTGACATATTAATGTCAATATAATTTATCTCCATCTATTTTTCCACTAATGAACATATCCCTGAAATAACCTCTAATTCTCATTTTAGATGAATTCATTTCATTCACTGAGGACAAGATGTAAGCTGGACTATTTAATACTCTCTCCATTTTTTCAATGTAAGTGTGGTTATCAAAAATGACCAAACCACCACCTTTATCAGGTTTGGTGACTCTTGTTGCTGATGAGCAAAGATGTTTAAGGGAGTTAGACTGTTCTCTTGTGATGTTATAGTTTACTTTTTTCTTCAATACTGTCTGTGCTTGACATAAATACCTAATATCAACCTCACACGCACTCTCAAACATAGCTAGTCCAGTATGGAGGGAAGGGTTGAAGGTGCTAGCTAGTTTAAGCTTTGGCTCATTGGGAACTTCATTGTTGTTAAAGTAGGTTCTTAGATTCAACTTCCTAACATAACATTTTAAATCAATAAGTGTCTTAGCTAGATTACAGTTCTTAGTAGGTATAAAAGTATTACCATATGCTAATAAATCAACCAAACAAGGTTCTAAAGAAATACTTGAAAAATTATAAATGGTGAAGTCACCCTTAGTATTAGTTAAAATTTGTAGCTTATTGTGTTGTAGTTCGTGCAGTGTGTTGACCTCTGGAACTTCTAGTTCCAAGAATTGTTCCATTTCTTTGGCCTAAAAACACCCGTTGTTAGTATTGTTCTTATAATTATTCTGTCTATTACCACCATATTGGGGAGGACCATTCTTATTGACGTTTGCTTGTATTCTGTTACTATGTCTAGGGCCTTAATATCCCATATCATCTTCAGGAAGGTCAGTTGTTTGTTCATTCAGAGATTGGTGTGGGTCCATTCCCACATTGTTCCCCTCTTTCGAGGTAACAGAAACTGAACCAAAAAGTTTAGGATATTGACCTGTCCCCTCATTAGATTTTTGTTTTTATTAATTCTAGATTTTTCAATAAATGAGTCGTATCTAACAAAGTCTAGGTCAGCCTTCAGTGCTGTGTCAAGTGCAGAAACTTCACTAGTTAACTTGTCTATTTGTAGATTATAGTGCTTTATCATCAATTCCAGTAGTTCTCGTCCCTGATTGTCAAAAAGCACGGCTAGATCCTTATTAAAATCTCGGTCAAAAAATAAACCCGTAGGGCAAAAGTTAGACCTAAGACCTTTAGGGATTATTTTTTCAGATAAACATTGCCTGAAGTACATGACTTCAAGTTGTAATTTCTTTAGTTTTAATAGTTTCACATCAAAGTTTTTCAATTTGTCTGCAATAGTATTGCCACTTACTGTAGAATTGTCCGCGATCATGGCTGGTGGTTCCTGGCCTCCTTCAAAGTTCATGTTTGCCAAATTCTGGATCCATGCCTTCATATTAGGAACTCCAATAAGCCCATGGTCGTTATGATTGTTAATTAGTGGCGGAAAGTGTTGGTCATACATTGCACCAGTTAAAGGCAATGAATTGCTTGAAAGAGTAGATGTCCCTTGCGAACATGGTAGTTGCCCCGGTGGAATTGAACTATCCACAGAATGACTAGGTGTTGGAGTGCCCAGACTCACTCCTATTCGGGGAAAAGCGGTACCAAGTTGTTGATCATGCTGTCCTGATAGCTCTAATGTAGGGCACTGGTTACCACGTTTCTCGATAACATCAAGCTTCGTAGCCATAGTGTCCATACGTTGTGACAGCTCCCGTATTAGTGCTGACAGGTTACATTGGTTCGAGGAGTCGTTGATGATGTTTGAATTAAATAGACCCGAGCTGGTAGGCTGGCTAACCAAGAACACCAAATAAAGGCAAAAAGACGCCAAACCTACTGGTCCGCAACCCAGGCAAGAATAATCCACAGTGTGTACTGTGTGTGACACAGTCTCCGTTTTAGTAAAAAATGTAATATCCAAAGATCTTCACTCCAGAAAAATGTTTAACGTTTTATTTAATAAGAAATAAATAAAACTCAGAACAGAACAAAGAATATTTTGAAAAGTACCGCCAAAACATTTATAAATAATACGTAAATGGGGTGGCAAGTTAATTCAGTTTAAAGGTACAACAGATCAGTAGATCAAAGATCGACAACTTGGTACCGCTTTACCCCAAATAGGAGTGAGTCTGGGCACTCCAACACCTAGTCATTCTGTGGATAGTTCAATTCAAGGGACATCTACTCTTTCAAGCAATTCATTGCCTTTAACTGGTGCAATGTATGACCAACATTTTCCGCCACTAATTAACAATCATAACGACCATGGGCTTATTGGAGTTCCTAATATGAAGGCATGGATCCAGAATTTGGCAAACATGAACTTCGAAGGAGGCCAGGAACCACCGGCCATGATCGCGGACAATTCTACAGTAAGTGGCAATACTATTGCAGACAAATTGAAAAACTTTGATGTGAAACTATTAAAACTAAAGAAATTACAACTTGAAGTCATGTATTTCAGGCAATGTTTATCTGAAAAAATAATCCCTAAAGGTCTTAGGTCTAACTTTTGCCCTACGGGTTTATTTTTTGACCAAGATTTTAATAAAGATCTAGCCGTGCTTTTTGACAATCAGGAATTGATGATAAAGCACTATAATCTACAAATAGACAAGTTAACTAGTGAAGTTTCTGCACTTGACACAGCACTGAAGGCTGACCTAGACTTCTAATGAAGGACATATCCTAAACTTTTGGTTCAGTTTCTGTTGAATGAACAAACAACTGACCTTCCTGAAGATGATATGGGATATCAAGGCCTAACAGAATACAAGCAAACGTCAATAAGAATGGTCCTCCCCAGTATGGTGGTAATAGACAGAATAATTATAAGAACAATACTAAACTTCACCATTTATAATTTTTCAAGTATTTCTTTAGAACCTTGTTTGGTTGATTTATTAGCATGTGGTAATACTTTTATACCTACTAAGAACTGTAATCTAGCTAAGACACTTATTGATTTAAAATGTTATGTTAGGAAGTTGAATCTAAGAACCTACTTTAACAACAATGAAGTTCCCAATGAGCCAAAGCTTAAACTAGCTAGCACCTTCAACCCTCCCCTCCATACTGGACTAGCTATGTTTGAGAGTGCGTGTGAGGTTGATATTAGGTATTTATGTCAAGCACAGACAGTATTGAAGAAAAAAGTAAACTATAACATCACAAGAGAACAGTCTAACTCCCTTAAACATCTTTGCTCATCGGCAACAAGAGTCACCAAACCTGATAAAGGTGGTGGTTTGGTCATTTTTGATAACCACACTTACACTGAAAAAATGGAGAGAGTATTAAATAGTCCAGCTTACATCTTGTCCTCAGTGAATGAAATGAATTCATCTAAAATGAGAATTAGAGGTTATTTCAGGGATATGTTCATTAGTGGAAAAATAGATGGAGATACGTACAATTATATTGACATTAATATGTCAAAGAATCCTGTGATCTTCGGTATCCCGAAAATTCACAAGAATATACACAATCCACCAATGCGAGCACTAATAGACAGTCGCTCATCAATAACTTACCCTTGTGCGCAATTAGTGGAGACCATATTGTCCAAATACTTGAAATTAATCCCAAGCATTTGTAAAGACTCATGGACGTTTCTCCAAAACATGAGTACCATCAACTTTGATAATTCCCTGAATTTCCTTACGGTTGACGTGGTCGATCTTTATACATCCATCCCGCATCTTGAAGCGGTGGAATGGATTTCTTTCATGCTTAGAGATTTAAAGGCCACTGAAAAGGAAATTGATCTTGTCTCAGAACTCCTTGATATCATTTTAACCTCTAATTACTTTACCTTTAACAACAAGGTTTATTTGCAAAAACAAGGTATAGCGATGGGCTCACCTTGTGGTGCCTCAGTCGCTAACCTATTTATGGCATATTGGGAGAAGACACACATTTTCTCCAATACTAATTTAATGAGTAAAATAAGTTTTTACACCAGGTACCTTGACGACCTATTCATCCTGTTTAAGGGGAGTGTAGATGATGCTACTTTACTGATTGAATTGTTAAATGACTACTTCCTTTTTGAGTTTTACATTTACTTTCTCATCTTCAGAGATAGACTACTTGGATGTAAACCTTCATAAAGACACAATTAACTCAGAATATTTCTCTACTATTTACAGAAAACCAACCTATTGTAATTCTTTCTTACATTTTCACAGTTTACATCCTTTTAAGCAGTAAAGGGCCAATTAATCAGAGCTGCCAGAATGTGTAGTAGGGAAACGGCATTCATTCATGAATGCAATAACTTGAGAGGAATGTTTCTGAGCAGAGACTACCCTTTTAGTTTATTTTCAGAACTTTTAGATGAGATCAATTACAAGCATTCAAATGGGTTGTACCCCCCACTACTCAAAAAGACAGTACCAGCAGAGGAAGACACAATATTCACCCTAGAAGTTAGTGGTTGTTTCTCACCTACTGCAAACAATATCAGCACTAGTGTCAATATGAATGCCGGAACTTTCAACACTAGTTTTATTTCTACTTTTAGTAGTGATTCTTTCGACATCCAACATATTTTAATTAAAAACTGGCATTTTATTTTGAATAATGTTGGTCTTTTTGAAAAACTAGGTGATGGACCAAGGTTTGTGTACAAACGAGGCAATAACCTTCAATCAATACTTGAAAACAACAATAGACTAGATAACACCATTAAGTCTAAGAGCTGCTTTCCTTGTGGGTTTTGTAAATATTGCCAATACATAAAAACCTGTAACTTCTTTAAGATAGGTAAAAGGAAATATTGCATTAACCAAAGACTTAACTGTGTCTCGAGATTTATAGTTTACTTGGCCTCATGTAATTGCTGTGAAGCATTTTACGTGGGAAAAACAGACTGTAGGCTTCGTGACAGGATCTACGAGCATCTGTATGCAATAAGAACTAAAAACGAAGATAATGCTTTAGCAAGACATTGTTTGAAATTTGTAGGACATACTTTTTGTTTTATGGCCATTGAAGAAGTATCACAGTCTATTAGGGGAGGTCCTGTCAGCCTTCTCCTTGAATCACGAGAACTTGAATGGCAATTGGTATTTAACTCTTTGTACCCCAGGCCTAAATGAACATTGTAACATTTCCTGTATTCTCAAACTGAAGAGTTACACGAGATGATTTACAATTACTTGTTCTTAAAGTACTTCTTAAACATCATTTTAATAATTTTTTATTATATATATTATATATTTTTTTGATTTGTAGACATTTCTTATGGTGCTACGTAGGAAGTTTAATCTTCTTGCTTTAACACTTTGACACATTTTCTCCTCCTCTGTGATTGTTTACAATATTTAGTTAGTCCTACAATAGAAATTACAGTATCAGAAATGATAATAGGTATTTTCATTGTCGGAGGATTACATGTGTATTGTCTCATATTTATATGTCTTGAATATTTATACCTTGAATTTTACTTGACCGTATGACACCAGTCAAGTTTGTTTACTATTGCTTATTATTTGTTGATGGTTTATTTGAACTGCAGGTTTTTTTATTTTTGCTAATTCATAGCATTTCTGCAGTTGTATGTGTTGTACATACACTCATTGAAAACTTTAGCTTAGTATTACTAGAATTCACCCCGTACTAGTTTTTCTTTCATTTTTATGTACTGGTTCATAATAGTTTCATCATTGTCTTTAGTTATTACAGCATTGACGTTTGTTGGTCTATAGCATTAAAATCAAAATATTAGTGTTTAACTATTATTTTTTATACAATTTTGATGTACTTCTTAATTTTATTTTTTATTTGGTTTTATCAGCCTTTAGTCATTGCATAATTTACTGCTATTTAAAAATAGCTTGTACTGACAGCATGTGTTTTATTTATAACAGTATGTTTATAAACAGGTTTTATCATTGGATTTAGCCAACAAATTTACTATTTGGTGTGAGCAATTTGTGGTACTGATCTGTTGTACCTTTAAACTGAATTAATTAACTTGCCACGCCATTTACGTATTATTTATAAATGTTTTGGCGGTACTTTTCAAAATATTCTTTGTTCTGTTCTGAGGAAGCGGTAGCTCTGACCACCGCAAAAACGTATTTTATTTATTTCTTATTAAATAAAACGTTAAACATTTTTCTGGAGTGAAGATCTTTGGATATTACATTTTTTACTAAAACGGAGACTGTCACGCACAGTACACACTGTGGATTATCTTGTCTGGGTTGCGGACCAGTAGGTTTGGCATCTTTTTGCTGTTCTTGGTTTTTGGCTGTTTTTTAGATATTGTGCTTGAAATAGACTGGATAAGGGAAGTATGTTTTAATTATACCTACCTCCCCACAACTCCCCCCCAAGCCTGCAATCACAGTTCCTTAAGGGGAAGCATACATCAGCATGCCACTCTCACCTCGATTGCATTGTGTTAAGGCACTAATGGCAGTGCAGGCTCCACCAACTTGAAACTCCACTAATACTTAGTACTTTCACTAGTTATCACCCATGTGGCAAGCCATAGCTGCCTGCCTGCCTTTCTACAAGATGGGCAAGCTGGCAGCAACTGCTAACTCCTCCTCTCCTGTCAGCTCATACAGGCACTCAAGTCACTAATTGCACAGGGGTTGCCTGCAATGTAATCAGGGCTTTATCCACTGTGCTATGAAGTTGGGTTACATAATTCGTAGTTCTTTTATTATGTTGGTTAACTTTTAGTTTATGGTTAGATTGTCATGTTAATCTTTGCAGATTTTATTAATAAGTTAAGTTTTTTATGTAAATGTTATTGCCAATCTGTTTTGCTATATATTTTTCTTTCATTGTTTGAATACTCAGTGGGTATTATTCATGGAACTGTTTTTTCTTGGTTAGTGCTTTCTTTGATTTGAGATATTTCATATATATATATGTATATATACCCTTTTATATGATGATATAACGTGCAATAGAGCAAATAGAAATCCTGTACATCTCAGACTATAAATGCTATGATGCCCTGTCATGTAATGCATTTTGTATAACACATTTTGAGTAACATAGTTCATGGAAATGCCTTATGCCAGACTGTAAAAGTAGCAGACTCCAAATCCAGCTCCAGACAAGTGCCAAGTGGAGTACCTCAGGGTTCAGTCCTGGGACCACTCTTGTTTGACATCCACTTCTCTGAAGTACAGACCAACACTAAGGGACTCTGGCTAACAATGTTTGCAGATGACTGCAAACTGGGAGCCATTATTGAATCCCCAAATGATGTGGATATTCTACAAAAGGGGAAACAGATGCCTGGTGCCAGAGCCATGGGCTCAAGCTTAATGCCAAGAAATGTATAGTTATCCCCTTTGGGAAAAAAAACATGTACCCATGAACTACCACATAGGTGGTAGGACACTAAACATCAAAAGTGTGATGAGAGACTTAGGGACACAAGTTGACAGTGGTCTCACTTTCGATAACCACATCGCCACAACAGTCAGGAAATCCTTCTACTTGGCACACCTCATCACTAAGGGCTTTTCATCCAGAAAAAGGAAGTCATTGTCCCACTGTACTCATCCCTCATTAGACTCATTGTAGAGTATAATGTCCCATTTGGTATGTACCTCACAAGACATCGGCAACAGCTGGAAAGGCCACAGAAATGCCTCACTAAAAGAATCACAGGCCTAAAGCAGATGCCATATGCTGACCATCTAAAAAAACTCCAGCTATACTCTGTGGCATATCGTCTACTCAGAGGCGATCTCTGCTTAACATACAAGACCATGTCAAACCCGGAGCTGTTGGACATGCTCCACTTAAAGAAATCCCAATCCCTCAGAGCCGCACGCTCTAGGGATCTAAACCTTATCACAATGAACAAAACTTGCTGGAGGGATAGGTTCCTGACCCAGAGACTCCCCATACTCTGGAATAGACTGCCCCATACATGTCAAGCAGAGCTTCTCATTGGCCCTCTTCAAAAGGAACCTTGATTGGATGGGAGATAGGAAATTCACGCTGGGGATCATGTCAGTTGCCCTGCTAGACAGGGGCCCAGAGAAGTAAATATTGAGGGGAAAAAAATTCCAGGGAATTGTTATGGCTAGGCTTACATAGGCCTTAGAGTCGATAGCCTAGTACCAATCTATGAACCTATATATATATAAAAGCAGAAAATGGTCAAAACCTAGATGGAATGAAAAAGAAAAACACCTCCCCAAAAACTCGAGCCACATCCACCATGTCTGACTGCTACAGCAGCAAATGAGAACTGAAACAATCGGGGGCTGGGAGAGGATTATTGGTAAAGGGAGGAGCTTGACCTAAGGAGCCAAAGTCTGAGAAATAGTCAAAGTCAGATATGAGGTTGGATCCTGAACCCAGTGATGAAAAAACATCAGATTAGTTGCCAACTAAAAAAGTTACGTATTCACCTAGATTAGCTGCTAACTAAAAAAGTTATGTATTCACCATAACGTTCCATGGGTGTTGTCCATCTCCATTTTTCCTCAAGAGTTTGGTTCGGATCAGATCCTCGGATCCAACTCGACCGCTTCGATCAAAGAACAAATGAACTCTTCAGGTCCTCCCTTTAATCTAGTTTACTGCTCATACTGTATACATAGCAGTGGTGAGTTATAAAGGAACAGAAGCTGGAGCTCAAACAAGGAACACAGGTTCCTACAAATCTCTCCAGGAGTAGGAGGAAGAGGGGTTAGGTGAGTGGGAAGTTGAGAAAGAATGAAAATTGACAAAGATGGAATACTATAGCACATACAAAATTTTATCGGATGTCAATTTCCTTCCTTCCTCAATAGCTGAGAGAGACCCACAATTAACTAAATCCTGGGAGGACTCCAGAGCACTGTTGAGCCAAAGGCTGCTCTTCCCCTAGAGACCAGATCCAGTTTGTAATGAGCAATAAAGGTATGAGGATTAGCCCAAAGTTAAAGCTGCGCAAAATATCTAAGGAAGTTCTAGACAAAAAGGCAGATGAAGTCATCATAAACCTTGTAGAATGGGCTCTTGAATGTTTTGGCAAATCTACTTTCTCATAAACAAAGGTAATACAGTTAACCATTTGGGCAAGGTCACTTAGTTTGCCTGGTTTTGAATCAGTAAAGGAAACTGCTCATATTTTCTTAAATTTTTGGTTCTGTGAAGGCAGAAACAACTTTATGTGGACATCCAAAAGATGCAAAGTACAGTTGTGTACCTACCATAAATGTAGATGTTCGAGTGTATTCTCTGTTGCAGTCATTACTCTTGGGTTATCCTGCTGGCAGGCTACCCACAGTCGGCCTGAATTCCAAAGTCCTGGTCCGGCATTGGTTGCTGTCACCTCTTCCCTTACGTCAGAGCGCCATGGGGTATAAAAGATGCAGCAGACGCCATTTTCTTCAGTTATTTCTTGCCCCAGATGTCAGTTGCCCCCAAAGGAGTAGGCTAAACAGATTATGCCAATAAACATACATGCACTAAAGTAAACATTTCCTTCATCTACAAGCAAATACATCACATAGGTTGCATAGAATAGAGAAGTACAGATAAAACCCAGCAAATAAAAGGGGGACAGAGGGAGGGTAAACTGGACTGCAACAGTGAATACATTTGAACATCTACATTTATGGTAGGTACACAACTGTACTATGTTCACAGTGTTTCACTGTTGCAGTCATTACTCTTGGGTTGAATCCCAAAGCAGAGGATGGGTGGCTGGGCTAAATAGGATTAGGAGAGGCTATGAGGCCCTGCAGAGGCAAAGCCTGCTCTGGATTTAGAGTAGAGAGGTAAGTGGTAATGCTTTGTAAAGGTGTGCACTGAACTCCAAGTTGCAGCCTCTAAGATGTCTTTGGTTGGTACTCCTCTGAGGAAGGCTGCTGAAGTGGTTGCTGCTCTGGTAGAATGTGGCCTAATGCCCTTAGGCACTGATTTGCCATGCTGTGAGTAGCAGAAACGAATGCAATGACCTATCCATTTAGAAATAGTCTGTTTTGAGATCGCCTTTCCTTCTAATCCTGCAGCATATGCCACTAAAAGTTGCTCAGTCTTTCTGAAAGCTTTAGTTCTGTCCAAGTAGAATCGTAGCTGTCTGTGTATGTCCAAAGAATGCAGATTTCTCTCACCCTTGTTCTGTGGGTTTGGGTGAATGGTTTGGTTAAGGGCCACACTGGACACCACCTTAGGCATAAATGTGGGGTTTGTCCGCAGAGAAACCCTGTCTGGATGAAAAATGATAAAAGGTTCCACAGCCATGAGTGCTTGTAACTCCGAGACTTGTCTTGCAGAAGTTATTGCTAGGAGCAGAGCTGTTTTCCAGGATAAGAATTTTATATCCGCTGTTGAGGCTGGCTCAAAAGGAGGCAGTGTGAGTTTTTCAAAGACATAATTGAGGTCCCATGCAGGTATTGGTGCTCTCCTTGGAGGCCTGATGTTTTTGGCCCCTCTGAGGTACTTCCTTATTAAAAGATGAGAAAAGATAGGTTGTTCTGTATTGTAATGGGCTGAAATGGCAGAGACATGAATCTTAATTGATGAAAAGGAAAGGCCTTTGTCCAGCATCTCAGTTAAGTACTGTAAAATATGAGGGATATTTGGTACATGTGTCAATGCCTTGTTCCTGGTTCCAAGCACAGAATCTCTTCCATTTTTCTGCATAACATTTTCTGGTACTGGGCCTCCTGGCCTCCAAGATAACATCCATAACAGCTTCTGAAAGAGAAGTATTCTGAATGGCTACATTATCCGCCATGCTGCCAGATTTAGGGTCCTGAGTCGGCTGTGCAGGATCCAATTGTTTTGTTGGGTATGAAAGTGAGAAGTCTGAGGCAATGTCTATGCTGGACCGTGAGACAAGCTCTTTAGGATTGGGTACCAGTGCTGGCGTGGCCAGTCTGGGGCAATCAGTATAATTTTTGGCTTCTCTTGTCTGGCCCTTTAGGAGTACCTTGGGAAGGAGAGGCAGTGGAGGAAAGGCATATACGGTTAGGTTTTTCCAGCTGAAAGGGCATCCACTTTCCATGCTTGTTTGTGATAAATCCTTGTGCAAAATCTCTGTAATTGGCAGTTGTGAAGGGAGGCAAATAGATCTATGTCTGGGCATCCCCATTTCCTTGTTATCATGCTGAAGACTTGAGGATCCAGTTTCCACTCGTTGGGATCCATGAGGTTTCTGCTTAGTTCGTCTGCCAGAGTATTTATTTTTCCTGGCAGGAATTGTGCTTGCAGGTGAACTTGATAAGTCAGTGCTGTGTCCCACAAATTCATTGCTAGTCTGCAGAGGGGGTAGGAATGTGTGCCTCCCTGCTTATGTACCACATGACTGTAGTATTGTCTGTCTTTATCAGTAGTTGCCCTGGATGAAGCAGAGCCTTGAAAGCTGTCAGGGCATTCTGAACAGCGAGCATCTCCTTTTGATTGATATGAAGATGCATCTGGCTTGCGGGCCATGTGCCCTGAATACATTTTCCTGCCATGTGGGCCCCCCCAGGCATAATCTGATGCATCCATTGTGAGTGTCTGCCTGGCTGTGGGTAAAGTGAATGGCAGACCCTTGTTGTGGTGACAGGCCTGTGCCCACCATCAAAACTCCTGTTGCAGGCAGGGAATGAGGGTAATTAATGCTTCCAGGCTGTGGCAATGTTGAGTCCAAACACTTTTTAGATACCATTGTAGTTTCCTCATATGCATTCTAGCATATGGAATTAGCAGAATGCAGGATGCTGTGAAGCCCAAGGCCTGCAGGATTTTCCTTGCAGATAACTGGGTCTTTGTTGCCAACTTTTTGAAGTAAGAAGTCAGTTGCCTTTGTCTGGCATGAGATAAGCCATCTGGGCAGTTATATTTAAGCTTGCACCCAGGAATATGTCTTGAGAGGGTACTAGTTTTGATTTCTTTGCGTTTACTGTGTACCCTAGGCAAATTAATAATCTTTTTACAAATGCCATATGCTTTAGAAGAATGTCTTTGTTCTCTGCTTGAATAAGGCAGGTAAGGATATATTTGAATTCCTCTGTCTGCAAAATGCAATTACTGGTGCCAGGCATTTTGTGAAGACCCTGGGCGCAGTAGATAAGCCAAAGGGCAGTGCAGAGAATTGGTAATGCATTGAGCCAGCTATGAATCTGAGGTACCTTCTGCAAGATTGTCTGATTGGGACATGCAGGTATGCCTCTTTTAGGTCGAAAGTTACGAGCCAAGCCTTCTTGCCCAGCATGGGCAGAAGTTGCTGCAGAGTCAACATCTTGAATTTTGGAACATCCAGGAATGTGTTTAGTATAGACAGGTCCAGTATTGGTCTCCAAGCTTTGTCCTTTCTGGGCACCAAGAAAAGTCTCGAGTAAATCCTTGTCCCTGCTCTTGCTGTGGTACTTGTTGAATGGCCCTCATGTCCATGAGGGATGTAATTTGCTTTTGTACCTCTGCCCACTGATTGTGTGGCATACCTTTTGCCCTTGGCAGGGTGTAAAAGTGGAACCTGTAGCCCTGGGACACTATGTTCAAGACCCATTTGTCTTGGGTAATCATTTGCCAATTTGGTGAAAAAAGTGCTAGTTTCCCACCAAGGGGGCTGCCAAAAGATAAGCGCTTGGATGTGGCAGAGGAAAGTCATTGGGACTGTTTCCTGTATGGTTGTGATTTGTCTTCTCCGCTTTTGGAGGTAGAAGCACCCCATTGTTTAGGCCTGTATGAGCCTTGGGGCTGAGAACCGCCTCTGGGATGCCTGTATCTGCCTCTTTGTGGTCTGACACTGGAAAGGACCAATTCTTTGAAGGACAGTTCTTGCTAAATCTGGGTGGCTGTACCTGTAGGAAACCCTTAACTGTCTACATGGATTTTGCTTTATCCTCCATTTTCTTCAACACCTCTTCTGCCTGAACACCAAAGTATCATGCTGCAATGGGGCATCCGATAATTTTGCTTTACCATGATCAGGCAGATTCTGTTCCTTTAACCAAGCATGCCTTCTAATGACAGAACCCGTAACAGTGGCCCTGCAAGAGGCCTCCAGTGAATCAAAACCACATTGCAAAGTAAGCTTTCCCACTTGTTCAGCTGCATGCATAAATCCTGCATTTCCTTATCAGAACATTCAGAATTTAACATTTTCTGTTTAAGCAGTGACATTAAGTATTGCTGATATTTAAGCATATGAAACTGACAATTTAAAGCCCTTACAGCCAAGGTAGCAAAAGTGTAAACTTTTTTCCCCCATCTGTCCAGTGCCCTAGAATCCCTATCAGAGGGGACAGGGTTTTTTGCAGTGGAAGCCTTGACCCCTTTGGGACCCCGAAATAGTTTCTGGGTCAGCAGCGGGGTTTTTATATAGAAATTTATGAAAGTCTGGGACCCTGTAGTATCTGTCTGGCTTAGCAGGTGCAGGGGGTAAAGAGTCAAGAGACGGGCCAGACTCTGAAAATGCATCATCTACAATGTCCAGAACAGGAGGAATAGCAAGAGGTCTGTGCTGAGGTAGTAGAAGAAAGTCTCTTAGCCTTTTCTTAGATTTTGAGTAATCTTGGCTCTCCCAGTGAAAATGCTCCCTCATGATATGCAGGGTTTCCCCAACAGAATAATCCTCAGGAGGAGAGGCTGAAGGAATTGATTCTTCAGCATCAGAATCCTCGTAGTGAGGAAAAGAGTATCCCTGTGCAGAAGAGGAATCAGAGGAAATTGAAACCTGAGCAGAAGAATCATTCTGTCTCTTGCCTAGACCTCATCTGGAGGGAGATGGGAACCCCTGATCAAAGTAATTAGGTCTTAGGCCATTTTAAGCATCTGTTTTTTAGGCATGGAAGTCTGAGTAGGAGAATGTTTCTTTGTCTTTAGAACTGCTTTAGTCTTTGAAGCTGAAGTTGGCTTAACATATAACTGTGTAGGTCTGAAGACACCATCAGAAGCCGATGCCTGCTCAGCGGCTCCAGACCCATCTAAGGGAATGGTTTCCTAGTGTCCAATAACTTGAGTATCCAGAGGCCCAGTCAGCTCCATGTGGGAGTCGGAAGCAGCCTGTGGCTCTGAGGTAGCGGGTGTCAGGGGCTGCAAAAGCGCCTCACTGAGAACTGGCGACTGGCCTAGCGGAGCCCTCATCGGTTTTGGACCTCGGATGTTTCTCCTTTTCTTTGCGTTTTTTGTAAACTCCTGTCGTCGGCTGTTCCAACGGCATTATATAGTTAAATCTTCAGCCAAAGTAATGAAATGCAAAATTGAACAGAAGCTTAATAGTGCATTGGTTAAATCTAGCAGAAAACCGACAGCTAGCAACGTCGTGGTCAGGGCCTAGGCAAAATCCTTATGAGGTATTTGCTTCCCGCAAGAAATACAATTAACTTTTTCTGACATCGGTCTGGAGCAAGAAAAAAGTTTCCCCAACGGGGTACTTAGCTTTAATGAAGGCTTAGGTTCTGAAGGATTTGAAAATCTCAGGAGTCGGCCGACCGGCACTTGCGAACTGCTTTTGCTTCGGGCATCGGGCGGCAAGAAAGACTGAAGAAAATGGTGTCGGCTGCATCTTGTATACCCCTGGCGCACTGACGTCAGGGAAGAGGTGACAGCAACTGACGGCAGACCAGGACTTTGGAATTCAGGCCGACTGTGGGTAGCCTGCCAGCAGGATAACCCAAGAGTAATAACTGCAACAGTGAAACACGATCATATATTCTCCTTTTCCTATTGGAAAGATGACTAAAAGATTGAAGACCTGATTAATAGTAGATTCTGACAACACCTTAGGCAGAAAGGATGGACTGGTCTGCAAGGAGACCCAGCCTTGTGAAAAATTAAATAGGTTCATAGGTGTGTATTAGGTTAACGGCTCTGGAGTCTAGCCCAAGAAGACTGGCTGGCATCATGCCACCCAAAGTTAGCTCCCAGTGCCTCTGTCAAGCAAGGCCACTGAAGTGATCCCCGGGGTGAACTTCCTATTGCCCATCCACTCGTCTAGATTTCTCTTAAAGAGGGAAAATGAAGGGCTCTGCTTGACGTGAAAGGGAAGTTTGTTCCAGAGTATGGGAAGTCTCTGGGTTAGTAACCTGTCCCTCCAGCATGTTCTGTTTATTGTGGTAATGAGGTTTGGGTCCTTTGTGTGGCACACAGAGGGATTGGGATTTCTTTAGGTGTAGCATATCTAGCAGCTCTGGGTCAGACATGGCTTTGTAGGTCAAGCAGAGATTGCCTCTAAGTAGTAGGCAATAAGAGACATAGTATACCTGGAGTTTGAGTCTGTCCATATAGGGAATGTATCTAAGGCCCAAGATCCTCTTAGTGAGGCATTTTTGTGGCCTTTCCAGTTGTTGTAGGTGTCTAGTGAGGTATGCACCAAATGGGGCGTTGTATTCTACAACAGCCAGGTCTAATGAGGGACGAGTAGAGAGGGATTATGACTTCTTTCTTCCCGGATGAGAAACCATTTGTAATGAGATGTGCCACATAGGACTGACTACAGTGGCAATGTGGTTACCAAAGGAGAGGTTGCTGTCAACTTGTGTCCCAGGTCTCTCAACACACCTTCAGTGTTTAGTGGACTACTGCCTTTGTGGTAGTTCATGAGCACCAAATTTTTCCCAAAGGGAATGACTATATACTTTTTGGCTTTGAGCTTAAGGCCATGTTTTTGGCACCAGAGGTTTACAGCACAATGCTTGAAGTTCAGATATTCGTCTGGCAGAAGTGATAGCAACTAAAAGTGGTTTAACAGGTCAAAAACTTCAGATTGGACATAGCTGAGGGTTCAAATGCGGGGGGTGTCAAGGATTGAAGAAGAGGTCTAAGCAAGTAGGATCCTCTGAGAAAGCTCCCTCAAAGCTTTGTAAAGCCTAAGGTAGAATTGTTTACTCCCATAAGAAAGTTGGAAATGGCTCCTAATTGTACTCTGATGGCTGAGGCACTAGCTCTTTCAATGAAAATTGTCTCTAAAAAGTCAAAGACCTTTGAATCTAAATTCTTGCCAAGGGTCCAAGAAACAAATCTTTTCCATTTACTTTTGTAAATGTTTCTACTGGAAGCTTTATGGGAAGATAAAATGTGACTGATGGGGAGGAGAGCCTGAACTAACAATCAATGGAACTGGAGAAAACTTGACGCCTAATATGTTCACATGAATCATACCTGTTGGGTGGAGAAAGAAGGTCTGGAGTTGATCCAGCATCCAGGGTGGATGTAGAAGATGAGACCAAAGGAATGTAAACCAGATCTGGCAAGGCCAGTAATGGGCAATGAGGATAATTGTGCTCTTCAATCAAGATGTTTTCTGAAGACATTTGGGGATGAGGGGCAATGGGAGGTTAAGCATAAAGGACACTGTAGGGCAAAGTGTAAAACACCATCCCCCCTTGGTGCCGCGGTTGGGGGGAATCAGGGCAAAGAACCTTGCTGCATTTGTTGGGGGGGGGGGAAGCAAAAAGATCACAGAATGGTTGGCCCCATTGAAGGAAAATCATCTCTGCAATGTTGACATTGAGACCACTCATGAGGCATCAGAATGGACCTGCTTAAGTTTTCTGCAATCACACTGAACTTCCCTGGGATGTACATTGCTAATAACTTGAAGATATCAAACATTGCCATACTCAGTTCACAATAAAGAAGGTAAGATCTGGTCCCCCTTGTTTGTTGATGTACCAGACCAATGACACATTGTCCATCTGAATCACAATAATCCTGGTTGGGAGTGTCTTGGAAGGCCTGTAACTCTAGGACAACAGCTCTCCTCTCCAGGATACGGATATGCATTTTGGCCTCTTCAGGGGAGCATGAATGTCCTTCACAAGTGCTCCCCTCACCTGAGAGGCTTCAGTGGACACTGTGGCCTTGGTTGAGGCAGACGAAAGGGACAGTCTGTGTATTTAATTTGAGTGGATCCTCCAGAGCAGGTAATTTTTGCAAGCCTGAGTTATTTTAATTGGCTTGGATAATGGGTGTCTGAGAATAGACCACAGAGTTGCAAGTGCCCACTGAAGGATTCTCACATGAAACCTGGATAGCAGTACAAAAGTGATTGTCACTGCTATGAATCCCAAGGCTTGATGTACCATACAAGCCAGGAGGGAAGAATTCTGAACAACCTTTTTGATGTGGAACCTAACAGTTTGCATCCAAGAAAGAGGAAGATAAGTTACTTGGGTGACTACTGAAATGAGCATCAATGAATTCCAAAATCTGAGCTGGAATGAGTTGAGATTTGTCATAACCAAGAAATTTCCAGATGGGAGCACAGCTGGAGTAAACAAGTCCCTTACTTGAATTAGGTGATGTCTGGTTGGAGCAGTCAGGAGTCAGTTGTTCAGGTATGGAAGCACTCTGAATCATAGCAGTCTCAGGTGAGCTGCTACGACTACCATGCACTTGAACACCTTGGGGGCTGTGGTGAGACCCAAGGGCAGTGCTCTGAACTGGTAATGACTTGCTTCCAGATGGAAGCGTAGATATCTTTCTGGATCGCCTGCTCAAATGAAGATATATTGAGCACATTGTCATCCTTGTGCAGAAATACCAGAATGGACTAAACCCTGACCATCTGAAACTGTGTACTGAACTGACTGTTGATATCAAAGATTGGTCTCAAGTCCCTGTCTTTTTTGGCACTAAAGAATCTTCATCAAATTCCAGACTCTCTCTGGTCTGGGGGACTTCGTGGATGACGTATTAGCAGCTTTTTCTATCTCTAGAGAAGCTGCATCCCTCTGACTGGGTGAACATCAGGGATGGTCTTGAAAACTGATGCAGGGGGATGGAAAAATGGTATAACATCTGGATATTCTCCTCCACATCCATGAATACTTTTTGATATCTACTCAGGCTATCTGGTACAGAGATAAATGACCCCTAGACCGCCTCCAGAGACAGACAGTTGGGCCTTCATTTCAGAGCGCTTATACGGTCTAAGAAAGTATCTTTACCATAGAGGCAGCGTCTTCAATTTGAATTTCCCCATCCCATCTACCCCTGGGGGAACTCTCTCCACATGCATCTTGAATAGGACCCTGGAATTTCTTGAACCACAACCTTCACCACCTCACTGGTTTCTAGGAGACCACTGATGAGTAAAAAAAGAAAAAAGTACACCCACAGCAAAAAAGAAGTTATGTCTTACCATAACATTCCATCTGAGTTGATCATCTTCCAGTCATCACTGATGGGTTTGGAACCAAGTCGGCCTTATACCAAGCTTGCATGCACCAAAAACTCTTGAGCTAAGCTGCCACCCACAATGCCCTGTACTCGGATAGAGTTTGTATGCAACATATATGAGAAGAAATAGGTCAGAGGCCATCTCTGCACAGAAAACCTAATACACCAGAAAGACTGGAAGATGATCAACTCAGATGGAACGTTATGGTAAGACATGACTTCTTTATCTGACGTTGGTAATCTTCTTCCTATTCATTAATGATGGGACCGAGTCCCCAGTTACTTGGAGAACCTGGGTGGCCCTTATGGAAGAACATTCCTGAGAACCATTGAACCAAAGGCCGCTCTTCCCCTGGAGATCAGATACAATTTATAAGGCTTGATAAAAGTGTGGGGTTTAGCCCAAATGGCAGCTGCACAAATGTCATCCATGGAGGCTCTAGAGTGGAAGGCAACAGATGCTGCAATATCCCTAGATGAGTGAGCTTTGATTTGGCCAGGCTTGGATCCCCTCGTGAGTATGTGAAGACAATGCAATCCTTGAGCCATTTAGACAAAGTAACTTTCGATACTGCACCTCCCTTTGTAGGACCCGCAAAGGAAATGAAAAGCTGGTCCGACTTGCGAAAGGATTTAGTTCTGTCCAGAAAGAAACAATTGTCTATGAACATTCAAGGAATGTAGGCAGTATTCGCCCTAGAGTAATTTGGGAAGAACACAGGGAGCTCAATGGACTGGTTAATCAGAAACCACTTTGGGGAGGAAATGATGGGTTAGTACGAAGTGATACTCTGTCCTTATGAAAGATCAGATAAAGGCTCTTGATACATAATGCTTGTAATTCAGAAATTCTTCCGGCTGAAGTTATATCCACCAGAAATAAAGATTTCCATGACAGAAATTTGAGATCACATGTCACAGCTGGCTCAAAAGGAGGCAGAGAAAAAGACTGCAGAATCCAGGACAGATTCCAAGCCTCTACCAGCTGTCTGATGGGAGGCCTGCTGTGGAAAATACCCTTGAGGAAGGTCTTGCAAAGGCAAGAAGAAATAAGAGGCACTCCATCGGACCCATTATGGAAGTTGGAAACAGCTGCTAGATGGACTCGAATGGTGGAAGCTGAGGCCCCATTGTCAAAACAGTTCAGCCAGTTAATGAAAAATAGTGGCTAAAGGGGCTGAGAACTGGTCTAGCTTCTGATTACATGACCAAATAGAGAATCTTTTCCATTTGTCCCTATAAAGTTTCCTTGTGGATGGTTTATGAGAGGCCAAGATAATATCATGTATGGGTAAGGAGAGGGTTTCCTGCCTGCCAACTAACGGAAGTGGAGAAACCAAGCTGTCAGCTTGAGAGTGGACAGATTTGGGGGATTCAGCCATTGTGGGTGAGATATGAGGTCCTGATGAGTGTCTAGCATCCAAGGAGGTTGTAACAGATGAGGTAGAAGGAAGGGAAACCACACTTGACGAGGCCAGAATGGGGCAATGAGGATCACTTTGCTTCTCAACTAAATAGCTTTCCTTAGAACAAGGGGAATCAGAGGAATCTGAGGATAAGCATAAAGGAGACCCATGGGCCAATCGTTGATCAAAGAGTCTCTTGGTGACTCCCCTAGAGGGGGAAAGAGGGCAAAGTAGCTGCTGCATTTTGTGTTTGAGGAAGAAGCAAAAAGGTCGCAGCAAGGCTGGCCCCAACGGCTGAAAATTTTCTCTGCCACACTCAGGTTAAAAGACCACTCGTGAGGATGAAGAATGCATCTGCTCAGCCTGTCCGCAATCACGTTGGAGCTCCCCAGAATATGCATTGCAATCAGAAAGTGGTTGGAAGCTATCACCCGCTGCCAGATTCTCATGGCTTCCCAACATAGGGGGTACGATTTGGTCCCTCCCTTTTTATGTACCAGACCACAGACGTCCACCTGGACAGCAAGTGTTCTGGACAGAAGAAACGGATAAAAAGCTTGCAATGTCAATAGCACCGCTCTTAATTCCAGGACACTGATATGCAAGATGACCTCTACATTGGACCATGTGCTTTGGACTGACTGTTCCTGGAAGTGGCCCCCCCATCAGGGAAGCATCTGTGGTCACCATGACTCTGGGCTGGGGAGACTGGAAAACATTCGTCCATACTCATCCACCAGAGATCTAGTTTGCAAGTGTTGGTGATGAGCATCAGAGTTCAGAGGGTGAAGACTGGGTATCCACTGGGCCTGAAGGAGCCATTGTAGTAATCTCATGTGTAGTCTAGCTAAGGGAACTATAGGGATGGCTGCAGCCATAGATCCCAAGGCTTGGAGAGCTTCCCTTCTTCTACAGAGTATCACTTGAACTTGTGCCCTTAGTCTCTGAAGCCTGTGGAGAGGAAGTGAGATCAGGCTTGACTGGGTGTTGAAAATTGCCCCTATGAATTCCAGTTGTGATGGTTGAAGGTTGGATTTCTCCCAATGTATGATGATGCCTAATGACTCTGCTAGAACTGGGTGTAGCAGAGGGCCTTGACCAGAAGACGCTTGGTGGGGGCGGAGAGGAGCCAATCATCTAGGTACGGAAACACCTGGAATCCCTGAAGTCTCAGATAAGCTGTTACCACTGCAAGGCATTTCGTGAACACTCTGGGGGCCGTCAAGAGACCGAAAGGCAGGACTCTGAATTAGTAGTGATGGGCTCCGAACCGGAAGCAAAGGAAGCTCCTGGAGTGCTTGTCCATCTTGATATGGTAATGCGCATCCCAGAGATCTAATGAGCACATCCACACACCCTCCCGCAGAAAGGGGAGGATGGTTTGAATTGTGACCATGCGAAATTTGGTCTGACCTACCAATTTGTTTAGTTGGCCGAGATCCAGAATGTGCCCCTAGTCCCGTTTTCTTTGGCACCAAAAAGAATCTCGAGTAGAACCCTGATCCACATTGATCTGGGGGAACCTGTTGGATGGCTCATTTTTGACATAGCTTTCATATTTCGGAAGCTGCCTCCTCCCTGTGACTGGGTGGAACATCGGGAAGGGATTTTGGAGGTCTTGGATAAGCTATTAGTGGAATATGGTAGCCTCACCATAATGATTCTCTGTCCCCATTGATAGTTTGTAATGGAGAGCCAGGCAGCTTGGTGCAGAGAAAAACGTGCCCTGACTGCTTCCAGAGGAAAGCAATTGGGCAGTGCCTCAGGAGCAATGATACAGTCTACCAGAGAAGAAATCTCTGGAGCCCTGGTTCCGGGGACCCTCTTTGCCTCTGCAGAAGTCCTCACCACGTGCATCTCGGAAAGGACCTTGAGACTTCTTGTGCTACATCTTCCCGCTCCTCTGATTCCCGGAGAAGAAACGCTGAGGTTTGGAAAAGCGTAGGCCAACGGCAGATAAGGTCTTCCTGTCTTGGTCGCACCTGTCTAATGTATCCTTGACCTTAGCACCGAACAGAGCTGATGGCTCGATAGCGGCATTTAGAAAGGAAGAGAGAGTCCATGAGGTCACAAATGCGCACCCAGGCATGACGTCTCATGACTATGATGGCACCCACAGCTCTAGCTGCTCCTTCAGTTGCGTGACAGCAACCTCATGGATGAATTGGGTATTTATTCTAGGGTGGCAAGTTGGGAAGCATCTCTATCTTGTGCTCCAATACTTGGCCCGAGAGGGTTCTGAAGAGTTTGGAGATCTCTCTGGAGTCTAGTAAAATGTGCCAAAAAGTTCAGAGACCTAACTGTAAAGGTTGCCGATGCAAAAACTCTTCCCTAACCTGTCCACTGCCTGGGACTCTTTGTTGGGCAGGTCAACAGCAGGACTCTGTTCTGCAAGGTCCTTTCTCATGGCTGCCGCCACCATAGTGTCTACTGGCAAACCTCTAAACCAATGGGGTTGATCCTCTGCAGGGGAGAGTACCTTGTCTGATCGCCTGGGGATGGCCTCAACGGAGTCAGGGTTCTTCCATGCCCATTGCACGATGAGTTTAACCAACTCATCAGTGGGGGGGCACCCAAGAAGTAGAGGGCCAAGAGCGAAAGGCCTGCAGGAATATGGATTCTTCTGAGGAAGGGTTGGAGGACTTCCAGTCACCCCTTTGTTTCAAGATTTCCATGACGTCTCCTGAGACATCGTCAGGGGGTGACCGTGGGGACCCTTCCCCCATCATCGTAGTCCATATCTTCTGTGAGGGACTCCTCTGGGGAGTCCATGTTTCCTCTTACACACCAGTTTCAGAGGGGGTTCTTCGGTGGGAGCATCCGAAGACTCAGAAAGGTAAATACCCTAGGGTAGGGATTTCCTGGGCCTTCTGCTCTCGGATTCCTGGAGGCGTGACCTTGACAGCTGCGGCTTAGAAGGAACTAGGGGAATAACCAATGGAGGAGGATTGCTACTAGCAAGCACTCTCTCCATCACCCTGAAAGCAGGCCTGCCCGAAGAGGGGAGTCCGGAACAGAGAAAAAAATCGGAACCGGGGTCCCACCCGGCTCCAGACGGTCCATCCCCAGGGGTGGAGCCTCAGACTTGGAGCAGTAGTCACCCTCGGATCCATTCAGGAGCAACAATACCGTCGGAACAGAGACCGGAACTGGAGGTTCCGCCCCTCCAAGCATGAGACTGAAGAAGGGTGGGTTCTGACGGAACAGACAGCCAAAGGGGTCTCGGGGCCACAGACAGTGTCATTGTCGGCGCCGAGGAAGGGAGTCCTCTAGAAAACGTTGTGTAAATGAGCCTTGGAACAGAGGGGTCCAAGGGAGGAGAGTAAGTAGGGGTTGCTGGAGTAATACACCCAAAGCCTGGAGTGGGACAGGGTCTAGGCAGATTTGAAATTCCCCTGGTGTTCAGCAGCTGGACAAAAAGGTGCACCACATCCAATTCTGAAAGGCTCCTGGTGGATCTCACCAATGCCCCTGAGGGGGAAATCAGGCTGGTCCAAAAAGGGGCTGCAGGCTTGTCCGGGAAACGGGTCCACAGTCGACGAGTATCGGGTCCATGGTGTATCACAGAACGGCACCGATTCCAAATTCGAAACTGGCAACAATGGTATAGTTGGAGCTGAGAACGGGCTCGGAGCAGAGGTTACAACAGGGGTGGATGACAAAAACGGTTCCGAGGTAGATGTTGGAACCGATAATGGAGCAGAAATAGGCGATGTTGGTGACGAGACAAACAGATACACTAATGGGAACAGAGGCAGTAGACTGTTTCGTAGTAGTCGGTGCCGGGGTAGGCGCCGACAAGGTGACCTTGGTAAGCTTTGCTGGAGCGGAGCTCGTAACTGATGTAGTAGTCAGAACAGAGGAGGCAGACCAGTGCTCTGAGGAGGACTTATGGGCCTTGTGTTTATGGCTTTTACCTTGGTCACCGGCCGGTGAAGAGGGATCTGAGCAAGGACGTTTTTTTGTCCACAGAAGGAGGGGATGAGACCTCCATCGCAGAAATAGCCTCCGAAAAAGGCGAAGCAAGCAGGCCCTTCAAAATCAGTTTATTACGACGCTCCTTCAGTGTCCGCTGACTGAAGCTACCACAAATATCACATAGGGGTTTTGCCAACAAATGCGGAACCCCCAAACAGTACACACACTCTTCATGGAGGTCACTATTCGGCAGTTTACGTGTTCCCTTTTCAGACATCACAGAACACACACTCACGCAAAAAAGAGAAAGAGTGAGGAAAGTGAAGGAAATGAAGCAAAGAGGAAATACCAACAACGGTAACAAGATGCCACAAAGGTAGAAAGTTAGAAAAAATACCAACAATGGTAAGAAAAATACCTGTGGGTAGAGCTGAAACAATATAGATATCAAGAACAGACTATAAACAGGAAAAAAAACTTTTACAAAACTTGTACATGTATCAGAAAAAATCACCTAGCTGGAAAGCTCAGTGAAAAGCTGCTATACGGTTGCGCGTCACACGAGATCCGAGGTAACAGAGTACAGGGCATTGTTGGCAGCTGCTTAGCTCGAGAGTTTTTGGTGCACGCAAGCTTGGTATAAGGCCGACTCGGTTCCGAGGGCTCGGAACCCAACCCATCAGTGATGAATAGGAAGAAGATTAACAACTTCAGATCAGGGTTTTCCCTTAATGTTCGGTCCTAGAGTGTCTTTCACTTTGGGGCCAAACAATGAGGTTCCATCAAAGGGTGCACTGACAAAAGAAGATTTGAAGTTTCTGCAAAACCACAAAAAGCACATCCAGACATGATGCCGAATTGAAAGGCCTGAACCTGTGAGGTACCTTCAGCAGCAAGAGAGCTCAGCCTCATGGACAAATTGGAGACAGACTGAAGGGTGAAGACTGGCCTGCTGGCAGGAAATGGTACTCCTGGACGCAGAGAGATTTGGTAAGCTCCTTGATCAAATCTCTCTGAAGTCTGGTAAAATATGCCAAATAATTCAATGACCTTCCCAAATCTGTCTACTGCCCTAGACTCCTTGTTAGGGGGATGGACAGAGGAACTCCGTTTTGCTAGTTCCTTTCTTGTGGCTGCTGCAACAATCATGGCATCAACAAATACTCCTTTACTCAAGTGTAGGCAGTCTTTGGATGGCGCAAGAATCTTGTCTGGTCTTTTGGGTATATGCTCACTGATGTCCGGTTCCTTCCACTCCCGCCAAGAGACAATTTATAAGCTCATCTGTGGGCAGAGCCACCCTTGTAGGTAGGCAGCCCAAACCCAAAAACCTCCAGAAATGCTTATTCCTCTTGGGAAGGGTTAACTAGGGTACCAACCACCTCTAAGGAGCTCCAGAATGTCTCTCTAATGGAGACATCAAGTGTTGATCTGGGGGACCCTTCCCCCTCATCAAAGTGAGCATCTTCAATGACAGACTCCTGTGTGGAGTCTAAGTGCCTCCTTTTGCACGTTCTTCTACAAGGAGCCTCCTCAGTGGGATGCTCCAGGGAGGTACTGGTAGAGATAATACCCTCTTGGGTGGCTTGGACAATGATTCAGGCTGGTTGTCTTGGTTGAACAGATGACCAAGGCTTTGGATGCAAAATCAAATGAGGCAAGAAGTCTGATCAAAGGAGAGCAGGGTTTTCAGAACTCTAGGCATACAGAATAAGCTCTCCACTACCTCAAAGGTGGAACAACTGCGGCAAGAAACCCATGGATGCAACAAAGAAGGCTCATGGATAGTTTGCTCCTGCTGTCCCGCAGCAAACCATCAGAGGATGGAATCGGAGCCAAGCTATTCAACACGGCTCCAACAATCTGAGTAGACTAACACCCTGGAGTCAGCACAGCTGCTTACGCTCTGACAGTCATTCAGCTCAAATGTCCTCTGTACTGGGCAACTTAGAAAAAACATCGGAGTCTTAGAAACCACAATGTTTGGATCCGAGGAAGACAACACAAAGGCTTTCAAATCAGACAGCTCCAAAACTCAGATCAGAGAAGGAGATAGGATAGATGGTGTGGCTCTATGCAGGCTCTCTAGACCCAATGGGGTTAAGAGCCAAGTAGACTCCCTTTTGAATTTGTGGCCTGATTAAATTCATCATCCTATCCACATATGCTTTGGATAGGCTCCTGGAGGAATGGAAAGAGGAAGCAGTCTAAGAAGCGATGTAGGAGACTGCTCGAGGAATGGTGAAGGAAGGGTGAGAGGTTGGCATAATGGGTAAGGTCTTCATCTCACAGACACAAAGTACAGAGTTTGATCCTGATCACCGATTTCCCCCTAGAGTAATGTCTTCCCTGGTAAAGTCAGCCAAAAAATGGTCTCCTTTGAAGAAAAAATAAAACATGGACTCCCCAGCTAACTCTGGAATAAAAAAGTACTCAAAGGCTAACGTCCCGCTATTAAGTGATAACCTGGCAAAATTTCAAGCCTCCATAAACCCAGAGAACACTGCTGCCTATACAGAACTGTTCACTGAAACCCTATACAAAGCACGTTAATAGTTGCATAGATGCAGCTGTACCCACCAGGAAAATACAGAACTAACTCAAAAACAAGCCACCTGGTGGAAGCACAAAATCCGTACACTGTGTAACAGAAGGAAGAAAATCATGGCAAAAATTAAGATGTGCTGCCCAGCTGGATAAAAGCACTAGGACAAAAAGTCTACCAAAGCCAAATTTGAGGTAAATTTGGCTTCCCAGGCCAAGGACAACCACAAGTCTTTAGCTATGCTCCCAACCTCAAAGGCAATACACAATTGTGAGCAGAGCTCAATGTAAATACAGCCACCTATACTGAGCCAGAAGATGCAGCAAACCTACTTGGCCAACAATTCAGCTCCAACTTCATACCTTTCTCCCCCCTCAACCTTCCCTCTGGAAATATCAAATTTAACTCCCTCTGCTACCACTAGAGAACAGGTCCTTAATGCTCTAAAGCCAAGAGCACTGCTCAACGGGCACAGAAAATATTCCAGGATGCCTTCTAAATAGCAAAAGTACAGTTGTGTACCTACCATAAATGTAGATGTTAGAGTGTATTCACTGTTGCAGTCATTACTCTTGGGATTATCCTGCTGGCAGGCTACCCTCAGTCAGCCAGAATTCCAAAGTCTAGGTCCGGCGCCGGTGGCTGTCACCTCTTCCCTGACGTCAGTGCGCCAGGGGTATAAAAGATGCAGCTGAAGCAATTTTCTTCAGTTTTTCTTGCCCCAGATGTCAGGTGCCCCCAAATTGGTAGGCTGAAAAAATATGGCAATAAATATGCATGCACAAAAATAAAATTTCCTTCATCTACAAGCAAATGCATCACATAGGTTGTATAGGATAGAGAAGTATAGATAAGTCCCAGCAAAGAAAAGGGGGATGGTGGGTGGGTAACCTGGACTGCAACAGTGAATACACTCAAACATCTACATTTATGGTAGGTACACAACTGTACTATGTTCGTGTTTCACTGTTGCAGTCATTACTCTTGGGTTGAATCCCAAAGCTGAGGAAGGGTGGCTGGGCTAAATAGGATTAGGAGAGGCTATGCGGCCCTGCAGAACTGCAGTGGCAAAGCCTGCTCTGGATTTAGAGTAAAGAGGTAAGTGGTAGTGCTTTGTGAAGGTGTGCACTGAACTCCAAGTTGCAGCCTCTAAGATGTCTTTGGTTGGTACTCCTCTGAGGAAGGTTGCTGAAGTGGCTGCTGCTCTGGTAGAATGAGGCCTAATGGCCCTAGGCACTGATTTGCCATGCTGAAAATTGCAGAAACTGATGCAATGGCCTATCCATATAGAAATAGTCTGTTTTGAGATGGCATTTCCTTGTGACCCTGCATCACAAGACATTAAAAGCTGCTCAGTCTTTCTGAAAGCTTTAGTTCTGTCCAACTAGAAGCGTAACTGCCTGTGTATGTCCAAAGAATGCAGAATTTTCTCACCCTTGTTCTGTGGATTTGGTAAAAGGTAGGCAAGTGAATTGGTTTGGTTGAGAGCTACACTGGACACCACCTTAGGCATAAATGTTGGGTTTGTCCTCAGAGAAACCCTGTCTTGGTGAAAAATGATAAAAGGTTCCACAGTCATGAGTGCTTGTAACTCTGAGACTCGTCTTGCAGAGGTTATTGCTAGGAGCAGAGCTGTTTTCTAGGATAAGAATTTTATATCCGCTGTTGAGGCTGACTCGAAAGGAGACCGTGTGAGTTTTTCCAAAACATAACTGAGGTCCCATGCCGGAATTGTTGCTCTCCTTGGAGGCCTAATGTTTTTGGCCCCTCTGAGGTACTGCCTTATTAAAGGATGAGAAAAGATAGGTGGTTTCATATTGTAATGGGCTGAAATGGCAAAGGCATGAATCTTAATTGATGAGAAAGAAAGGCCTTTGTTCAGCATCTCAGTTAGGTACTGTAAAATCTGAGGGATATTTGGTTTGGTACACACGTGTCAATGCCTTGTTCCAAGCACAGAATCTCTTCCATTTTTCTGCATAAGATTTTCTGGTACTGGGCCTCCAAGATAACATCCATAACAGCTTTTGAAAGAGGAGTGTTCTGAATGGCTACATTATCCGCCATGCTGCCAGATTTAAGGTCCCGAGTTGGCTGTGCAGAATCAGATTGTTTTGTTGGGTCAGCAAGCAAAACGTTTGAGGCAATATCCATGCTGGACCTTGAGACAAGCTCTTTAGGTTTGGGTACCAGTGCTGGCGTGGTCAGTCTGGTGCAATCAGTATCATTTTTGGCTTTTCTTGTCTGACCTTTAGGAGTACCCTGGGAAAGAGAGGCAGTGGAGGAAAGGCATCTACTGTTAGATTTTTCCAGCTGAAGGATAGGGCGTCCACTCTCCATGCTTGCTTGTGATAAATCCTTGTGCAAAATCTCTGCAATTGGCAGTTGTGAGGGGAGGCAAATAGATCTAGGTCTGGGCATCCCCATTTCCTTATCATCATGCTGAAGACTTGTGGATCCAGTTTCCATTCGTGGGGATCCATGAGGTTTCTGCTTAGTTCGTCTGCTGGGGTATTTGTTTTTCCTGGCAGGAATTGTGCTTGCAGGTGAACTTGATAAGTCAATGCTGTGTCCCATAAGGTCAATGCTTGTCTACATAGGGGGTAGGAATGTGTACCTCCCTGCTTGTTTATGTACCACATGACCGTAGTATTGTCCGTCTTTACTAGTAGCTGTCCTGGATGAAGTAGATCCTTGAAAGCGGTCAGGGCATTTTGAACAGCTAGCATCTCTTGATTGATGTGAAGATGCATCTGGTTTGCAGCCCATGTGCCCTGAATACATTTTCCTGCCATATGGGCCCCCGTTGTCGGTGTCTTGTCTGGCTGTGGGTAAACTGAATGGCAGATCCTTGTTGTGGTGACAGGCCTCTGCCCACCATCGAAACTCCTGTTGCAGGCAGGGAATGAGTGCAATTACTGTCTCCAGGCTGTGGCAATGCTGAGTCCAAACACTTTTTAAATACCATTGTAGTTTCCTCATATGCAGTCTGGCATATGAATTAGAATGCAGGATGCCATGAAACCAAAGGCTTGCAGGATTTTCCTTGCAGATAAGTGGGTCTTTGTTGCCAATTTCTTGAAGTAAGAAGTCAGTTGTTTTTGTTTGTCTGGTGTGAGATAAACCATCTGGGCAGTTGTATTTAAGCTTGCACCCAGGAATATTATCTCTTGAGAGGGCACTAGTTTTGATTTCTTTTCGTTTACTGTGTACCCTAGGGCTAATTAGTAATCTTTTTACAAATGCCAGATGCTTTAGAAAAATGCGTTTGTTCTCTGCTTGAATTAGGCAGTCATCCAAGTATGGATATATTTGAATTCCTCTGTCTGCAAAACACAATTACTGGTGCCAGGCATTTTGTGAAGACCTTGGGCACAGTAGATAAGCCAAAGGGCAGTGCAGAGAATTGGTAGTGCATTGAGCCAGCTATGAATCTGAGGTATCTTCTGCAAGATTGTCTGATTGGGACATGCAGGTATGCCTCTTTTAGGTCCAAAGTTACGAGCCAAGCCTTCTTGCCCAGCATGGGCAGTAGCTGCTGTAGAATCAACATCTTGAATTTTGGAACTTCCAGAAACGTATTTAGTACAGACAGGTCCAGTATTGGTCTCCAAGTTTTGTCCTTTCTGGGCACTAGGAAAAGTCTGGAGTAAAATCCTTGCCCCTGCTCTTGTTATGGTACTTGTTGAATGGCCCTCATGTCCACGAGGGCTGTAATTTGTTTTTGTGCCTCTGCTCATTGACTGTGTGGCAGGTCTGGCTTACCTTTTGACCTTGGCAGGGTTTGAAAATGGAACCTGTAGCCTTGGTACTATGTTCAAGACCCATTTGTCTTGGGTAACCATTTGCCAATTTGATGAAAAAAGTGCTAGTTTTCCCCCTAAGGGGGCTGCCAAAAGAAAGGTGCTTGGATGTGGCAGAGGAAAGTCATTGGGACTGTTTCCTGTAAGGTTGTGATTTGCCTTCTCTGCTTTTGGAGGTAGGAGCACCCCATTGTTTAGGCCTGTATGAGCCTTGGGGCTGAGATCTGCCTCTGGGATGCCTGTTATCTGCCTATTTGTGGTCAGTCTGACACTGGAAAGGACCAATTTTTAGAAGGCCAGTTCCTGCTAAAGCTGGGTAGCTGTACATGTAAGAAATCCTTGACTGTCTGCATGGATTTTGCTTTATCCTCCATTTTTTCAACACCTCTTCTGCTTTGGTACCAAACAAAGTATCATGCTGTAATGGAGCATCTAATAATCAGGCAGATTCTGTTCCTTTAACCAAGCATGCCTTCTAATAACAGAACCTGTAACAGCGGCCCTGCAAGAGGCCTCCAGTGAATCATAACCACATTGCAAAGTATGCTTTCCCACTTGTTCAGCTGCATGCAATAAATCCTGCATTTCCTTGTTCTCTGAGCATTCAGTATTTGTCAACAATTTCTGTTTAGGTAGTGACATTAAATATTGCTGATATTTAAGCATATGAAACTGACAATTTAAAGCTCTTACAGCCAAGGTAGCAGAAGTGTAAACTTTTTTTCCCCCCATCTGTCTAGAGCCCTAGAATCCCTATGAGACGGGACAAGGTTTTTTGTAGTGGAAGCTTTGACCCCCTTCTGACCCTAAGATGTAGTTTCAGGGTCAGCAGCGGGGTTTTTATATAGGAATTTATGAGAATCCGGGACCCTGTAGTATCTGTCTGGCTAAGCAGGTGCAGGGGGTAAAGAGTCAGGGGACAGGCCGGACTCTGAAAATACATCTACAATGTCTAGAACAGGTGGAATAGCAAGGGGTCTGTGCTGAGGAAGTAGCAGAAAGTCTCTGAGCCTTTTCTTAGATTCAGAATAATCTTGGGTCTCCCAGTGGAAATGCTCCCTCATGGTATGCAGGGTTTCCCCAAAAGAATAATCCTCAGGAGGAGAGGCTGAAGGAATGGATTCTTCAGCATCAGAATCCTCATAGGGAAGCATGGAATAATCCTGTTCAGAAGAGGAATCCTCTGTCTCTTGCCTAGGCCTCTTATCAGGAGAGGGATGGGAACCCCTGATCAAAGTAATTAGGTCTTCGGCCATTTTGAGCATCTGTTTTTTAGGCATGGAAGTCTGAGTAGGAGAATGCTGTACTTGTTTCTTTGTCTTTAGGGTTGCTTTAGTCTTTGAAGCTGAAGATGGCTTAACATATAGTTGTGTAGGTCTGAAGACACCCTCAGAAGCCTATGCCTGCTCAGCGGCTCCAGACCCATCTGAGGGAATGATTTCCGAGTGTCCAATACCTTGAGTATCCAGAGGCCCAGTCGGCTCCACGCGGGAGTCGGAAGCGGCCTGTGGCTCTGAGGTAGCGGGAGCCAGGGGCTGCAAAAGCACCTCACAGAGACCCGGCGACTGGCCTAGCGGAGGCCTCGTTGCCGGTTTTGGACCTCGGATGCCTATCCTTTTCCTTGTCCTTGCATTTTTTGTAAACTCCGGTCGTTGGCTGTTCAGACGGCATTATATAATTAAATCTTCGGCCAAAGTACTGAAATGCAAAATCGAACAGACGCTTAATAGTGCGTTGGTTAAATCTAGCACAAAACCTACAGCTAGCAACGTTGTGATCAGGGCCTAGGCAAGGAATACAGTAAGAGTGAAAATCCTTATGAGGTATTTGCTTCCCACAAGAAATACAATTGTTAACTTTTTCTGACATCGGTCTGGAGCAAGAAAAAAGTTTCCCCAACGGGGTACTTAGCTTTAACGAAGACTGCGGTTCTGAAATTCGGATTTGAAAATCTCAGGAGTCGGCCGACCGGCACTTGCGAACTGCTTTTGCTTCGGGCACCGCGCGGCAAGAAAGACTGAAGAAAATGGCGTCGGCTGCATCTTTTATACCCCTGGCACACTGTCAGTGAAGAGGCGACAGTAACCGATGCCGGACCTAGACTTTGGAATTCTGGCCGACTGAGGGTAGCTTGCCAGCAGGATAACCCCAAGAGTAATGACCGCAACAATGAAACACGATGAACATCATGATCTATCAGGCCCTTCTAGAATTGCTGTTCAACTGTGGTCAACAAACTGGCTCCATGCCTCATGAATGGACAGCAGCACCAGTCATCCTTCTGCACAAAGGTTGAGCCATCTATGGATGCTGCAAACTACAGTCTCTAAGTCTCATTAGTCTTGTATGCAAAGCCATAGAAAGCATCATCATGGAAATTATCAATAATGACATAGTAAAACTCCAGACACTGGATCCTACCCAGTTTGGTTTCAAGGGCAGGTCATGCCTACTCAACCTGGTGGACTTTGAGAAGGTCAAAGCTATAGATGAAAGCAAAATGGTTCACACTGCCTACCTTGACCTGGCCAAGACATTTGACAGTACCTCACTCAGGCATTGTTGACTAACTCGAGAGATTAGGTACAAACCTGTATGTCATCCGGTGGATAGACAACTGGCTCATAGGACCAAGGAAATAAGAAATGGCGAGTCCACTTCTACAAAGAGGCCAGTAACAAGTGGTGTTCCTCAGGGATCGGTCCTTGGACCGCTCCTTTCTGGCATTTACTTCTCTGAAGTCAAGGCTAACGTCAATAACCTCTGGCTGATTAAATTTGCAGACTGCAATTAGGAGCCGTCATTGAATCCCACACTGACACAATGTTCTCCAGGAAGGGCTGACAGACAAAACTGGTGTCAGACCCATGGACTAATATGTCAAGAAATGCATAATAGTATCCTTCAGGAAGTCATCCATCCCTGATAACTATCATATTGACAAAACTCCCCTTAGAGTTGACCCAGTATTCAGGGACTTGGGGATACACAGAGTGTAATCTAGCATTTGACCATCATATGTCTACAGTAGGGAGGAAACCGTTCTATGTTGCACAACTTATAAGCAAAAGTATGGCATCCTGGTGCAAAGAAGTCATTGTTCCACTGTACCCGGCATTCTTCACACCTATCACGGATTTCAATGCCCCTTTTGGTATATACCTAACTAGGGATATCCATCGACTGGAACATCCACAGAGGTTCCTCACTAAAAGAATAAAGGGCACAAGTAAAATGTCCTATGCAGACCGTCTCAAGGCCCCAGCCCTCTATTGTCTCCTACAGGTTGCTGAGTGGAGATCTATGCCTGTCATACAGGGCATTGTCAGACCCTCTCTGACAGACCTCCTGCATATGCACAAAACAGCAACAGAATTACCCATTCTAAAGACACACCTTGCCTGTGATATAAACAGGACCTGTTGGAAAGACAGGCATGTATCCTACAGACTACCCCATCTATGGAAAAGGCTCCCCATCCATGTGGAGCATAGCTCCTCCCTAACCCAGTTAAAGTGTAATATGGACAACTGGATGGGGAACAGGAAATTCATTCCTAGCTTGGCAGCTATGTCTCTAATGGACACAGGTACCTTTATAAATGGTTTATCTCCCAAGCCCTGCTTTCAATTATCAAGGGTACCAGAACTTGTCAGAGAACTGGGATACATGGCTAGACTTAAAAAGGCCCTTGCTGTCATTAGCCTAATAAACACCTATGAACCCAAGCCTGGATGTGATAAGCTCAGAGACCAATTTGGTGAATGGATCCAGGGGGGATCTTTTGGATCCTGGCTTCAGATCAGAAACTGACAAATCTGATTTTTTTGAAAGTTTAGCCAGTGGCTCAGAAGAAAGAGCTTAAGTCAATGCTGAAGTAGTAGGACGATCCAGATTTCTTAGAAGCATCCTTGGCAACAGAATCACAATTCTCATCTAAAGAACTGACAAGTGAAATTTAGCAAAACGTTATACACAAAGCTCGAGAGCTTGCAATCTACATCTGATTGCAATGGCGGCACACGAGATCTGAGATAAGTTAGATTGGTGGGGCATTATCAGTAAAGGGAAGATCAAACTCCACAGTTGATAACCAAATGCCACTATTCAGTTTAGCATTATGGCTAAAACCACAGTAGGAAAAGCATCACCATGCACCTGAAATAAATGACAATTACTGGAATGACAGCAAAAAGTGTTAAAAGTGAGGAGCAGCCAAAGTTTAGAAATGTTCTTGTGAGATTCTAATGTTAATCACTTTATACTGTAGCACAAAACATGCTTTATCCCAAAGTGACTGTGAAAATGAATGCTTTTGGAAATCCACAGGTCATGCTGCATTGTCTCCTTACAGGCAAAACAAACACAAACACCACACACAGGCTTTGCTGTTTATTAATCAGCTGACAATACTGTCTGGTGACTGGCTCTCAAAAGTCTTAAAAATTATATGCTGCATGGAATGTTGGTGCAGCCTTGGTACAAATGTTCAGTGAGACATTATATACAAAATAACAGGATATAGTGAAGACACAACCTCCTAACTTCAGTGACTTGAGCTCTCATATGTACAATTTTGCTGTTGCTACCAACATTTTTAAAGATTAACAAATAATGAAATATGAAAACACCCATTAACTAACAAAATGGAAAATGCTCATTTCACTGCACACTCAGAACAATATGCAAAAAAATACACATTTGTTTCTTGCCTTGACTGTACATTATCTTTGAAGTTACAATCCATTTTTTGAAAATCACAGTCCAGTTTACAACTTCCTGAGATGCAAAACAATTTTTTCTAATTGACAGTAATTTTACCATTGTAATGAATAAATGCCATTCCCTAATATTTATACCATACACAACAGAACACTGAATGCATTTTAATATAAAGGACACTATATTTGGCAAATATGAGCAAAAGCCTCTGCTACCAAATGAAAAAGTCTACAAGCATCTGGCAAAGTGGCTCTGCATGCTGGATAAGAAAACATTCAGTTCATTACAAGAATAATTTGTGGATATCTAATCTCTCGTTTCATATATGACCTCACAAAGTCCCACATGCTTAGGACCAAGAGGCCTGAGATGCATCTCTTCACCAAGGAGTACAACCTGCACACTGTTAGTGGCATCATTTTTTTTTTTTGGGGGGGGGGGGAAGACAAGAAACACCATCATCTATAAGGAAAGTGGGGAGGATGCAACTTCCCGAAAAGAAAAAGGTAGCAGTGTTCCTTGTTTGGTCTTCTGGCTGTGAACCAACAAACTTGATATAATAGTCCTTGAAGTGAACCATACTGCAAAACTTCAGATTTAACAGCATTACTTTCTAGTAGTAAAAGCTTTCAATTCAGACACAATGTTCCCCACTCAGAAGACCAATATAAAAAAACCCCAAAAAACTCAAAAGAACGCTGAAGTGATATTAACCTTACTCAAGACCAAATTAACAGGCTTGGTTTAAAATTCATTTAGGTTCAGGTCAGGCTGGTCATCTCAAAGTCAAACTCCCAGCTGCTACAGAAAGATAACAGTTGGCTTCTATGCCCTTTAACAGCCAAATATACATTATGACAAGTCTGAATTTCTGTTTCATTTCTCAGACCAGAGCCATAATTACCTCAAACAGTGCCCTTGGCATTTTCAAGACTGGTATCACTCCCCTCCCCAATCAACCAAAAGCTGAAGACAAAAGTCCTCTTCCAAGTTTTGCATAAAAAATATCAGACTGCTTAAATGAATGATGGTACTACACTCATGCCTGATCAGCATCACACCCCATGACAGCAACTCCCTTTGCCCTATCCTACTTATGCTACTGTCTCAGACTATGGCAAAGAAAATGTATGCAATTCTTACAAATATTCCTAATTCCCCAGAATTAATGTTTATTTTAAACTACAAATACAGAATTACAATGCAGAACTCAGTAAATAAGCTAAAAAAAATTAAAGTACATTTTATAGTTATATAAAATTGGACTAAATAAAATCTATTTCTCTAGGGATGATGCAATTTCATGTTTTACTAATTTAGAAACATTGTTCAACCTCCAAATATGAAAACTATCCAGTCTTTTTTTTTGGTGGGGGGGGCATATCAATATAAAACCAGACACGATGCAGCCACCCACCCCCTAACCACATGCACAAGAGGTATGTAGGGGCACTTGCCCTCGTACATTAAAAAAACTATGAATTATTTTAAAACTTTGCCCTTCTACATACGTAGCTTCACTTTTTTCTCTCTCCAGGGTGTAGTGCTGTTTTTATTTCAGTCTTCTACAATTCTTTTTATTTGGTCTTCTGCACAAGACTCTTGCGTCATTCAGTTTCACTTAGCTACATTTTACAAAACACGTGAATTAACCATAATCTTGTGACCACGTATTATGAAGTTTCCATAAATGTATGCACCACTTTAAAGTACTGTAAACTAAAGGAAGGTGCAACCCCCAAAATGGTCTTATTTTCACAGTGAGGCCAAAAGCCACTTATACGTTTTCTTTCAGAAATACTGAGCTCAGATGAATGACGAAAAGACCATGTGAAATTACTGTGAATTACTTACTCCATAACAAGCAGAGCTCCTATAACAAAATTTATTTTGCAGTGAAGACCTCTCAAAGTCACAAAGCAATACTTGCAAAATTCTGCAGACGTCCATGCTCATGCTAAGCAACTGTCAATTATTAATCCACAAAATTCTGAGCAAATTTTTAATCTTCTTCTGTCTGTGTGTGCCTCACTGTACACTCAAGGTTGTACGTAAATAAAAACATTTAATTTGCAGACTGCTAAAAGCAGTATATTTTCGTGCGACAGCAGCATGTAACAGATGCTACATAATCACGGATACATATGTTCCTCCTCCAAAATCCTACCACCCCAACATTTGGCATTTTTTAGGATCATTAAGGATTATAATTGCATTGACATACGCCAGCATTACTAAGGTAAAAACATGACAGAATGAATATTTCACAGAAAGCAAATGGCACTCAGTTCTCCCAGCATTCTTAGGGCACATTACAAACAGTCCAAAAACAAAATTGAATTACTAAACATGAAAAGCAAGTAAAAAAAAAAACAAAACTGGAGGAAAGTATTTTTCAGCAGCATGCTCTTTGCAGTCAGAAAGCCATACTCTTCTGTGGTTGATTTAGGGGCTGCTCAGTCCACAAAAATAAACAGCAAATTCCTTCCCTGGATATCTTCACATGGCTTTGCTGCACTGTCTTTAGTTTTTCAAAATAGGTAGGATGAAATGTGCATCTCTTCTGAAGCACATGTGACTATTCGTCAGACCCAACTGCTCTCTTCTGCTGTCTTTTTCGAGGAGACCTTCTGGGTGAAGCTTTGTCTGTAAGCAAAGAAGTGAGACTAAACGTATGGAATAATAATAAAAAAACTACAGTCTTTACAGTCACCATTCTTTAAAACCACTCTTACTTTAAAATAAGGGTCGACTGTACCCATGTTTTCCATGGTTAACACCGTAAAGAATGGCCATTCATTTAATCATAGCACCAATGCATTTGATCACCCCATTCCGTAAGTCCACACAATTTACAGACGTGCACAAGTATTTCCTATGGAAAACTACAGTGTAGCTAACATACAAAGACAACTGCATACCAATACAGCCATCTAAGTAGAACTCTGCAAGGTAGCTGGGATAAAACTGGAACCTGAAGAACATCTTCTGAAGTCTGGCAATTTTGCTTCTGGGCTTCCCAAGCTACTTTACTATACATACCACAAAAAAAACAAAAAAAACCCAAAAACAAACGATGCTCCAACCTGGTTTGCTATTGAGCACAAACTGTGTGAAATGTCATTATTACATTTACATGCTAAAACAAGACTGGGAAATGGGTGTGGGTTTCTTTGCATTACCAAAATGTGTCAAATTAGTCATTTGCAAAAACAAAGTACAGTTGTGTAAAATCTTATAACAGTAGATGCCTTTGTCTTCACTGTTGCACTATTCTTTACCTAAGGGATCTCCTACCAAGGATAGCCCAACAGCTGGCCAGTTCACCAAACCTAGTTCTTATAGATGCTGTACGTCACATGTATGCTCCCTGCGTAAGGCACAGGGCATAAAGGTGATGTATGGATGTGCACACTCAAAACTGAAAAGTCCCAGGAGGAACAAAATACCTTCAGGGACAAGAACTTATGCATCCAGAAGGAAAAAAGGAAGAATCACCCCTTGGCCAGGAGGGCAACAAAATACAGGGCCAATAGCTAGGACAGAGGGAGTAGGAGGCAGGGATCGAATACTGCAACAGTGAAGAGGAGGACATCTGTTATGCTAATGGTGCAGTATTCTTTACATAAGGGAGAGTACAAGATCTTAAGCCTGGAAAGATGAAGACACAGAAGACTGCCTTCTATAAACCCAAGCAGGATAGCCCTGGCAAAGCCTGCCTGGCAATATCCAACTTAAACAGGGGACCAGGAAGCAGCTTCAAGGATGGAACTGGCATCAAGACCACTGAAAAAGGCACCAGAGGAGGAAACTGTACTAGCAGAATGCACCTTTACAGGGGAGGAAAGACATTTGCCACAAAAGCATGACAAAAGCAAATTGCCTTAGAAATCCAGAAGGAGATGATTTATAAACAGCCAAAGCCGTGGGATGAAAGGAAACAAAAAGCTGCTCAGATTTGCAAATAACTTTTTTACCAAAGTATCTGAGTTGTCTATGCAAATCCAAGGTGTGAAGAACCTTCAAACTTGCAGACAGCAAAGGAAAGAAGGAAGATCAACAGATTAAGGGACAATTCATTGACCACCTTGGGTATAAAAGCATTAGTACGAAGAGAGACCCTGTCTCTGTGAAAGACTAAGAAAGGGGGAATTGCCACAACAGCCTGAAGTTCACTTTCTTGGCTGAAGTGAGAGCGAAAAGAACAGTCTTTGAACTACAAAGTTGCAAGGAAGCTAAAGAAGCAGGCTCAAAAGGAGCCTGGGTCAATTTTTCAAGTACAAAATTAAGGTCTCAGGAAGGAGGAATGGGTTTCCTGGGGGGCTGGACATGAAGGACACTGTGAGAAGTTGCTTGAATTCAAATCTAGATGCCAAAGGAGAAGTTAGGGCAGAAAAGCAGAAACTGCTAACAGGTGAGCTTTACCTGAAGAACATGCCAATCTATACTTGAAGAATATGCCAATCCTGCATGGAGCAGATCACACAAAAGCAGTGGAGCCTCCACAGATAGCACATCCTCAGAAAAGAGGTGGCCAAAAGGGATCAAAAACCTTATCACCCACAGTGTCGGTTGAAGAGTGGATACGTGAGGATGGACAAGAGATCCCTTGTCTTGTGTGGGAAGACCCATACAGTGAAGTAACTTGTGGTGATTGCCCTTGGCCAAGTGAGAAAGAAGGGGGAAACAAAGCTGTCTTGGACAAAAGGGAGTCACCAGCAAGAAGTGTCCTGCCTGATTTTTTGCACAACCCTTGGTGACAGACGAGATGGGGATATGGAGCGTACAAAAAAAAGTCCCCCTCCAAGGAAAAGACAGGGTTGTCCACTTTCCAAGCCAGAGGACTTGGGACTCTGGAATACAACAGAATAAGCAAACAGAATAAGCTGTCCATTCAGAGGAGAGGTGAAAACATCTACTTGAGGAGTTTCCCAGTGATGGACAATGTCCAGGAATACATATCCTAGAAGCGTCCATTTGTAAGCTTGAGTGCTGGCCCTGCCCAGTCTGGCACTAGACAATGTTCTGAGGAAATGTAAACCACCTGAAGTCACTTGATACTGGATAGCTACATCCCAGACCTGAAGGACTAATCTGCAAAGATAGGTTCTCTAGATGCCCTGCTTGTTGATATACCATATCACAATGGTACTGTCTATGAAAGCTTTGAGAGGTCTGGGATGAGAGAGAGAATGAAAGGCTTACAGAGCCAGCAGCAGAGGCCTAATCTTTATTATGTTGATGTGGTCTGACCTCTGAGGAGGAGGCCAGAGACACTGAACTTTTAGACTGCCACAGGAGGGATACCTGCTCTCCTGTCTGAGCCATCTGGTAAAGAGCTCTTGAGTGGGAAATGGAGCCGAAATGGAATCCATGGGTTGAGAGAATGATGATGAATGTACCAGTGAAACTACAGCTTGAGACAGGGAAGAAAAGGTACCAGGAAACTCCAAGGGGCAGTAATGTTGAAACTACATGATAGGAGTTAGCATTGAAGTTTCCGCATATGGAGTCTGGTAAGAGGGAGCATGAGTATGGTGGAATCCATGAACCTGAGAACCCTGAGAAATTCTCGCTATGACAGACACCAGAGGAAAAAGGTATGGAAAAAATGTAATGAGAGACAGAGCCTTGGGGGCAGAGATGCCAACATGGGAACTGATGCCTGCAGCCAAGGAAAATATGATCCTGGAGAGGCAGCAAAACTGATTTCTGGAAGTTTACTGTGAACCTGAGATCCTGAAGCAGAGTGCTGTGGGAAGGAGTTTGAATAAGCAGACTGTCTAGATAGGGAAAAACCCAAATTCCTTGAATCCTTTAAAACGCAATGACAGGAGCGAGGCATTTGGTGAATACCCTTGGGGCAGTACAGAGGGCAAAGCAGACAACTGAAAAGGCAAGGAAAAGAAACAAACATTTCCTGAAGAGGGGATGGATGGGATGTGAAGGTATGCATCCTTGAGATTTAGGGGTACCAGAAAGGTCTAGGGAAGGACAGAAGGAAATAATGTCTGCAGAGAACATCCAAAAGGAAGGAATATTGAGAACAGTATTCAGCAAGGAACGATCCAAAACTGGTCTCCATGTGCCCGCCTTCCAGGGGCCAAAAAAATCCTGGAATAAAATTACCTCTTACCGTGGTCAGCATGGTTTGAATAGTGCCTTGAGCCAAGAGAGAGTGAAGAACCTTTGGGAAATGAGAACTCTTCCAGAGAAGGTTGAGGAATGCCTGAAAAGGGAGGAAGTGACTACCAAACCATGAAATATCCCCTCACGGATAATGGACAGAGCCCAAAAATCAGAACTGATTTGAAGCCAATTTGGGAGAGACAGCGAAAGATAGAGGGAACAAGGGAATCATGCTGAGGAGGAGAAAGCAAAACTGTCAAACAGAACCAGGTTTGTCCTGATGGGAAGGTTTCTGGGTGGCGTTAGTCTGAGCAGATTTAGCAGGACGCACATGCCTTGAATCCTTCTTGCTTTTGGGTGAAGGGCAAGACTGCCTACGGACAAATGCAGTGGAAGAATCATTCCACTGAAAATTATGAAAAAAAACAAAAATATGTTTTTCCTGCAAGGCTTTGCCATTGTCCTGGACAGACTTGAAAATGTCAGCAACTGCAGAAGCAGATCCCAAAAGGCTTTTATTATCCAAAGGAGCATCTAAAAGGTTGGCCTTGATGTCATCGGGAAAAGCCTGAAGACAAAACCAAGAATAACACCTCAAAACTGAAGTAAAGGCAGCAGCTGAGGAAAAGGCATCAGCTGCATCACAGCAACATCTGACTGAATGAAGGGTAACTTGAGAAGCACTGCCCAGCAGGAAAATGGCCGAAGCCTTCCCCTTAGAGTCAGGAAGGCCAGAAACCACCTCAAACTAAGAGCCAAAACATACCTGGTCATACGAGTCTGGCAGTTAATGGCCCTAAAAAATAGTGTCGGCAATGTAAACGCACTTTCCCAGCCGTTCCATTGCCCTATCATTAACAGAAGGCAACAATTTGGTGGATTGCAATAACCTGGATGGCTTGTCAAAGGGTATTTATAAAGAAGCTTTCACTTTTCAGGCACTTTACAGAACCTGTCCGGGTTCTTAGGTGCAGGAGGCAGAGAGCCAGGGGTTACAGAAGCTGCTGTAAAAGTATCCAGAAGGGCAGCCAGAACAGAAAGATAAACAGATGGTAGTGAAAAGGTCATTTGCAGGGACTCTCTTTTTTTTTGTTAAATATCAGAGACTTGAGAACAATCCCACTTAAAATAATCCACCATACAGGCAAAGATAACCCCAAAGGAGAGGTCTTGCAAAGGAGAGCCTGGACTTGTGGAGTCATCCTCCTCTGAACTACAGTCCAACGGGGGGGGGGGGGGGGGGATTTGGGAAGAATAAGCCAAGGATTCTTTCAGAGTCCAAATTCTCATCACAGGAATCCAATTCTATAGGCCTCTTGAGTGGAGTAGAAGACCAGGGAGAAGCGGGGACAGAGATCCCCAAGATCGCTTCAAGGCCATCAACGCACTGAATAAACCCAGAGTAAAATCCTGCCATTCACACTGGGAATCCTTCACAAGGGAAATACACTTTTGTTTTCGGTTTCTTTTTCTGCGGGATGTCTACTTGAAACACCCTTGGAGGGCCAAACCCCTGACTTGACTCCATAATGGTAGCAGGAATCTGCTCTCTCACTAAGAACTGAAGAATCCACCTTGGTCCTTTGGATATAATAAACAAAGGTTCCCCTTATCAGGCACAGATATCTGAAAAGCTAGATCCATGCTGGCTTCTGATTGGGTCGCAGCACAGGAATCAAAACCAAACACTGGAAGGCCCCTCTGGGCTTTCACCAGCCTCAAGAGAGACATCTGGGGGGAGATAAACAGCAGCCAGATCAGACCTAACCTTTCTGTCCTTCTCAGCAGACAGCTGGCCCTCTGTATGGGAGGATTCCACCACAGCACCCTGAGCCAATAGCTTAAGACATTGGTTCTTCATGTATATCAAGCAGGAGAAAAGGAGGATCTTGGGCACAGACACCTAGCAGATACCACACTGCGTATGATTGTGGGAAAAGTACAGTTTTGTACCTACCATAAATGTAGATGTTCGAAGATCCACATTGCTGCAGTCCTAACACTTGGGTAGTCCGCTGTCCCAGTCGGCCGAATACCAAAGTATATGGCTGACGTCGGTCAAGGCACATTAGTCTGACGTCAGGACGTCAGGGTACAAATGCGCATGACCGACGTCATATCCTCAGTCTTTTCTTGCCCCAGATGTCAGAAGACCCTAAAAAAGATAAGGCTAAAACCAAAAAACACCACACACTCCTGCACCAAATATATATATACAATATATACAAATTTACAAGAGTATAACCACACCCACACAACCACCCCTAAACACAGAGGGAAGGAGGGAGGTAATTGGACTGCAGCAATGTGGATCTTGAACATCTACATTTATGGTAGGTACAAAACTGCACTATGTTCTTCATACCACATTGCTGCAGTCCTAACACTTGGGTAGAATCCCAAAGCAGAGGTAAGGGAGGCTGGCAAATCATAAGGAAGCAGGAGCTGACAACATGCCCTGCAAAATAGCGGCAAAACCAGCCCTAGATTTAGAGTAGAGAGGAAGGTGGTAATGCTTAGAAAGTATGCACTGAACTCCAAGTAGCTGCCTCCAAAATATTCTTAGTTGCCACCCCTCTTAGAAATGCTGTTGAAGTGGCAGTAGCCCTAGTGGAATGAGGGCTAATCCCAGCTGGAATCTCCTTGCCATGATGGGAATAACAAAATGCAATGCAAAACCCAATCCACTTAGAAATAGTTTGTTTTGACACAGGCTTGCCCTGAGAACTCAAAAAAAGAAACAAACAACTGCTGAGACTGCCTAAAATCCTTAGTCCTGCTTAAATAATAACCAACTGCCTGTGTACATCTGAAGTGTGCAAAATCTTTTCCCCTTATTTTGGGGATCTGCATAAAAGGCAAATGAATAGTTTGGTTTAAAGCCACACTAGAAACCACTTTAGGCATAAAGGAAGGATTGTACGTAAAGATACCCTATCCTTATGAAAAATCAGGAAAGGCTCAACCATAAGGGCCTGCAATTCAGACACCCTTCTTGCAGATGTAATGGCTAACAAAAAGCAGTCTTCCATGACAAATATTTCAATTCAGCAGTAGCTGCCGGCTCAAAAGGTTGTAGAGTGAGTTTCTCCAACACAAAATTGAGGTCCCAAGCAGGAGTAGGAGCTCATTGGGGTCTTATATTCTTTGCCCCTCTAAGAAATTGCTTGAACAAAGGATGAGAAAACAATGGTGGGTCACAATCATAGTGAGCTGAAATTGCTGCAGCATGAATCTTAATGGAAGAGAAAGACAAACCTTTGTCCAATAACTCAGTAAGATATTGAAGAGCCACACTCAAATTTGGCTCAGAAACATCCAAATCCTTTGCTGCACACCAAAATAAAAATCTCTTCCATTTTCCTCGTACACTTTCCTTGTACTAGGTCTTCTGGCTTCCATAATCACATTCAAAACTTGTTGAGGAAGCTGAGACCTGCTGGTTCAAAACAGAATATGCCAAGCTGTTAGATGAAGAGAGTGAAGCTTGACATTGAGCAGATGCCCGTCCTTCTGAGACAATAGGTGTGGAATCAAAGGTAAGGCCATGGAGGCTTCCTTACCAGACTCCTCAGCAATGGGTACCAGTGCCGAGGCCAATCTGGAGCTATTAAAATCATCCTTGGCTGGTCTTGTCTGACCTTTAGAAGTACCTTTGGGAGGAGAGGCAGAGGTGGAAAGGCATACACATGAAGATTTTTCCAACTGAAAGAAAGAGCATCCACTTTCCAGGCTGTGTGATGAAACCTTTTCGTGCAAAACTTTGGCAGCTGGTGGTTTAGTGGAGAAGCGAACAGATCTATGTCTGGAGTTCCCCATGACACTGTCAATGTCTGAAATACATGAAGATCCAGTTTCCACTCGTGGGGATCCATGATTTGCCTGCTTAACACATCTGCTAAGAGTTCTGTGCTCCTGGCAGAAACCTTGCTTGAAGATTCAGCTGCAAGCTTAGCATGTCTCCACAAAATCATTGCTTGCCTGCATAGAGGATAAGAATGTGTCCGCCCTTGTTTGTTGATGTACCACATGACAGTTGTGTTGTCTGTTAGAATCAACACCTGCCCTGGAAGAAGTAAATCCTTGAAAGCCAGTAATGCAAACTGGACTGCTAACATCTCCTTCATGTTGATATGTAGATGCTGCAGTCTGGCAGGCCACTTGTCTTGTATCCACTTTCCATTCAGATGAGCTCCCAAGCTGTGTCCGAGGCATCTGTCGTTAGAATCTGACTCGCCTCTGGCCGGGTCACAGAGAGTCCCTTGTTTAGGTGACATTCCTGAGCCCACCACAAAAATTCCTTTTGAATGCAAGGAATTATTTGAATGACAGTGTCCAAATCCTGGCAGTGCTGTGTCCATACATTTTGAGATACCATTGTAGCTTCCTCATATGCAGTTTGGCATTGGGAAGTACCAGAATACAAGATGCCATGAACCCTAAGGCTTGAAGGACTGTCCTTGCAGTCAGCCCGGACTGATGAGATAGTTGATGGAAGTAAAGAGAAAGATTCTTTTGTTTGTCCGGTTAAAAGGCCATCTGGTGCTGTATTCAGTCTCACACCCAGAAAGCACATGTCTTGAGAGGGTACTAGACTGGACTTTATTTCGTTCACAGAATACCCTAGGCATCTTAGCACTGCTATCACATATTCCAAATGCTGAAGAAGCACGTCCCTTTCTTGAGCCAGAATCAGGCAATCGTCCAAATAAGGATAGATTTGTATTCCTTTTAGCCTGAAGAAAGCTATCACTGGAGCCAGAACCTTTGTGAATACTCTGGCAGTAGATAAGCCAAAGGGCAATGCAGAGAACTGATAATGAGAATTCCCAGCTCGGCGCAGATACTTCCTGCAAATTAGTCTGATAGGAACATGAAGGTAAGCTTCCTTGAGATCCAAAGTTACCATCCAGTGATCTTTGCCCAGCAGAGGTAAAAGCTGTTGTAACGTCAACATTTTGAACTTGGGAATGTCCAGATAAGTGTTGAGGATAGACAGATCCAAAATTGGTCTCCACGTGTTCCCTTTTTGGTACTAGGAACAGGCGAGAATAAAATCCTAGGCCCCTTTCTGGCACAGGAACCGGCTGAATGGCCCCTATCTGGAGCAACAGAGAAATTTGCTTGTGAGCCTCTTTCCTTTGTTGAGGAGGAATGTCTGGCATGCCTTTGAAAGGAGGCAAGGTATGGAAATAAAACCTGTAACCGTGGTGAATGATATCTAATACCCAACTGTCTTGGGTAATTAAACTCCAGTTTTCTTTGAAAAGTGCCAACCTTCTTCCCAAAGGTGCTGCCAGACGAGAAGATTCTGGCAGCTGAAAAGGCAGGTCATTGTGTCTGTTTACGAAAGGACTGACCCCTGCCCTCACCAGAAGACTGAGCAGGTGAACTCCCTGTTCTAGGCCTAAAAGAACCTTGAGCTCTGCCTCTACCACATCTAGACCTACCCCTAGACTGGGAATCATAAGCAGGATATGTCCACCCCTTGGTAGGCCAATTTCTACTAAACTTGGAGGCTGAACCTGCAAAAATCTTTAACAGTCTGCATAGACTTTGCCTTGTCTTCCATTTTCTTTAGAACTGCTTCCACAGGCGAACCAAACAACACATCAGATTGTAAAGGAGCATCTAAAATCCTTGTTTTCACATGCTCAGCTAAATTCTGATCCCTCAACCAGGCGTGCCTGCGAAGAACGAACCAGTGGCAGCCACCCTCGAAGAGGCCTGCACAGCATCAAAACCACATTGCAAAGAATGCTTACCCACCTGTTCAGAAACATGAACTAAATCCTGCAACTCTTTACACTCAATACCTTCCGCCAAAGCATCTACCTTAGACTTTAATTGTGAAAGGAGATAATTTTGGTATTTCAACATGTGAAACTGGCAATTCAAAGCTCTCATGGCCAAAGTGGAAGAAGTATACACTTTCTTTCCCCATCTATCCAAAGCCCTAGCCTCTTTATCTGGAGGAACAGGATTTTTAACAACAGAAGCCTTAACACCTTTAGGCCCCTGTGAAACAGTTTCTGGGTCTGCCCTAGGACTCTTAAAAGATACTTATGAGCTTCAGGCACCCTATAATATCTATCGGTTTAACTGGAGCAGGAGGCAAAGAGTCAGGGTTCAGAGAAGCCTCTGCAAAAACATCCTCTACCACATCTAGAACAGGAGGTATAGCTAAAGGCCTATGCTGGGGTAGAAACAAAAATTCCCTAAGCCTTTTCCTGGAATCAGAGAAATCCTGACCTTCCCATTTAAAATGCTCCCTCATGGAATGAAGAGTCTCTGAAAATGAAAAATCCTCAGGAGGAGAAGCAGAAGGAGTAGAATCATCTACATCAGAATCAGAGTAAGGGAATACTCCTGCAAGTCTTCAGCCAGACTCAGAAGCATCCGAACACTGCTCAAAACTCCCAAGCTCAGGTTCCACCCTAGGCCTCTTATCAGGAGGGGCATAGAACCTCTAATCATTGTAATCAAATCTTCTGCCATCTTAAGCATATGCTTCTTAGGTACAGACCCTGAAGAACTAGGGGTAACTCCTGAAACAAAACCTGGCCTGCCCCTGGGAGAAGCCTTGGAAACAGCGGGGGAGGGTCTAACCACCTTAGGAAGGGAGGGAAGAACAGCTACCTGAGAAGCCCCTTCCGCCTGGCCTACCTCCTGAGAGGTCACATCTTGCAGTAATAAAGTCTCTCCCTGGTATTCCAAAGAAATTTCTGGCTGAACCCCTGGCTCCACCGAGCCCTCTAAAGAACCGGCGTCCGGGACGGACGGTTCTTCCAGCCTAGGCTTTGCTGTTTTGTCCTTTTTTTTTTGGCCGGAGCATCCGGCGGCATTTTATAATTACACCGCTTCCCAAAAACTAACCTGGCACAGTCTGATCTTCTCTTTATAGTGCGTTTGTTAAATCTAGCACAAGAGCGACAGCCAACAACGTCGTTCTCAGGCCCTAAGCAAGGTATACACAAGGTATGGTAATCCCTATGAGGTATCCGAGTCCCACAAGAAATACAGTTATTCACTTTTTCTGACATCCGGTAAAATACTGAGGCAAGAAAAACCAAAATAATCCCCAGCGGGTACTTAGCCAACTTGGATTCGGGTCTGAAACTCCGACTTGAAAAATCTCAGACGCCAACCTGCACTTGCAAAACTGCTTCTGCATCGGACCATGCGGCAAAAAAGACTGAGGATATGACGTCGGTCATGCGCATTTGTACCCTGACGTCCTGACGTCAGACTAATGCGCCTTGACCGACGTCAGCCATATACTTTGGTATTCGGGCCGACTGGGACAGCGGACTACCCAAGTGTTAGGACTGCAGCAATGTGGTATGAAGAACATCACCCAAACAAAAAGAGACACTGGCCATGATGGTCTTAATGGGAAATCTGCCTCCCACACTGACATTTTCGTTTTCTGGATGATATGAACACAATAACAAAATTAGAAAAAAAATAAACCCCATTGGGGCACTTGTTTGAAAAAAATGGCTTGGTAACCAGCACAGCAGAATGGCATTCAGACAGACATTCGACAATGGCATTCAGACTGGCGACAAAGTAGTTCTGAGTGCGTGCATCTACACATCAATTTTATGCCCTATGACTTGCACGTAGAGTGTGTGTTGTGTGCACCACCTATTAGAACTACAGGCCTTGGTACACTGGCCGAAGTTGGGCTATGCTTGGCAAGAGACCCCTTAGGTAAAGAATTCTGCAACACTGATATGGAAGGACATATGTTAGCTACTTCAATTACAACACTAAATGTTACGACAGACTGCCTGTTTATTTGCCTGAGGATACGTTTCTAGGCAAGATTTTTGTCTACATGCAGCAAGTACGCTGCTGACAATATGGTCAATACAGCTACAACAGTTCTCCAGCTGCAAATAAAACTCTTCTGTTTCAGGAACATGTAGACACAGTAAGGTTCTAAACAGAAGGGATCTCCAGCCCAGGGCAGCCCAATGCTCTGCCAGTATACCAAAGCCTAATGATCTTGAATGCGCCATATGTCATACTTGCATTCCCTGTGCAGAACACAGGGCATAAAAGTATGAACATAGGTTCCCAGAACTGAACTTCCCCAGAAGAGAACAGTCTCCACAGGACAAAGGAGTCCATGCACATCCAGAAGGAAAACTGCAGAAGAAAATGGGGAATCTCTCAGCCAGAAGGGAATCTAAAACAAAAAACACAAGTAGGGGTTGGAGGGAGAGAGCAAATACTGTAACAGTGAAGAGAAGGGCATCTACGTTTATGTTAGGATTTTACACAACTGTACTATGACTATTCTGTATCACTTCTGCAGTACACCATACAGCAGGGAGAGTAAAAAAACTCAAACAGATGGGAGGTGGCAGGCTGAGAAGACCCTTCAACAAACCCATATAAAACGGTACTAGCAAAACCTGCTATTGCCCTAGAAACCATATCCAACTTAAAATGCTTACTAAAAGTATGCACTAAAGACCAAGTAGCAGCTTCAAAGATGGAATTGGTGTTCAACCTCTTGAAGAAGGCACCATAAGAGGCAATAGCCCCAAGTGGAAGGAGCTCTAAAAGAAGTAGACAGAATTGTCATGAAAAGTAGAACAAAAGGATACTGCCTTAGATATCCAGGAGGAGATTTTTCTTTTTAGAAACAGCCAAACCCAATGCCCTGGGATGAAAGAAAACAAAAAGCTGATCAGACTTACGAAAGGCCTTCGTTTAATCCAAATAGTACCCAAGCTCTCTGTGCAAGGTATGATGGACCCTCTCTCACTAACAAAGTGAGAAAAGAAAAAGAAGGGAGTTGTACAGACTGACTCAAACACATTTACTATCTTGGCCATATAAGGATTAGTATGAAGGGACACCCTGTCCCTGTGAAAAAACAAAAAAGGAATGGCCATAAGGGCCTGGAGCTCAGAACCCTCTGAGCAGAACAGCCAGCAGCAAAACAGTCATCCATGTACAATGTTGCAAAGAAGCAAATCTGCATGCTCAAAAGGAGGCCAAGTCAAATTTTCCAAAACAAAAGGTAAAGGAATAGGTTTTCTTGGAAGCCTAATAAGCAGGACACCTTTAAAGAAATTGCTTGACCTCAAAAAGTACAGTTCTGTACACTTACCATAAATGTAGATGTTCGCGTGTTCACTGTTGCAGTCATCTATTCATGTGTGAAGGCCCTTTTGTCAGCCACTTCTTATCTGCCCTTGAATCCTCCTTTGGCTTCCCGATGTTCTTCGTGTTTCACTGTTGCAGTCATCACATTTGGGTTATCTGCCTGCAGGTAGCCCTCAGTCTGAATACCAGTCTTGGGATTTCTGCTTCAGATGCTGTCGCTTCTTCCATGACGTCAGGGGTATAAAACATGCAGCTGACGCCATTACATCAGTTTTTCTTGCCCCAGATGTCAGGTGCCCCCAAAATAGGGAGCAATTACATAGAATGGAACACCCCCAGGAAAAAGCAAATACACATGATATAAGATATGCCAAACAAAAAAAGACAGGTAGAAGTAAAGAGAAGTCAGGGGGCTGAGGGAGGGTAACCAGGACTACAACAGTGAATACACTCGAACATCTACATTTATGGTAAGTGTACACAACTGTACTATGTTCTTCGTGTTTCACTGTTGCAGTCATCACATTTGGGTTGATTACCAAAGCTGAGGAACAGTGGAGGTAGTTAAGAAGCATTAGGGCTGGCAATCAGGCCCTGTAAGACTGCTGTGGCAAATCCAGCTCTGGATTTGGAAAATATAGGTAAGTGGTAATGTTTAGTGAATGTGTAGAGAGCTCCAGGTCGCAGCTTCCAGGATGTCCCTGGTAGGGACTCCCGTGAGAAATGCTGTAGAGGTAGACGTAGCCCTAGTGGAATGCGTTCTGATCCCCTTTGGGGTATATGTTTCCCATGGTGTTTGTAGCAGAAAAGGATGCAGTGTGCTATCCATTTAGAAATGGTTTGCTTTGAAATGACCTTGCCCTCTCTGCCCCTGCAGCAAAGCTGACTAGCAACTTGCCAGATTTTCTGGAAGGCTTAGCCCTGTCCAGTTAGAACCTGAGCTGCCTGTGCAGGTCCAGGGGGAGTGCAGTATCCTTTCTCCTTTATTCTGAGGATTAGGGAAAATAGTTTGCAAATGAATGGATTGGTTTAAAACCACACTAGATATCACCTTGGGCATAAATTATGGGTTAGTCCTGAGGGAAACCCTGTCTGCATGGAAGATAATGAAGGGTTCCATGGCCAAAAGGGCCTGCAATCCAGACACTCTTCTTGCTGAAGTGATGGCTAGAAGTAAAGCTGTGTTTCATGAGAGGAATTTTAACTCTGCTGTGGCAGCAGGCTCAAAGGGTGGAAGCGTGAGCTTTTCCAATACAAAGTTAAGGTCCCAGGCAGGAATGGGAGCTCTCTTGGGGGGGGGGGGGTCTTAAATTTTTGTCTCCTCTCAGGAACTGTTTGATCAGAGGATGAGAGAAAAGGGGTGGCTCAGTATTATAATAAGCTGAGATGGCAGAGGCATGAATCTTAATTGAAGAGAAGGATAGGCCTTTGTGGAGCACTTCTGTTAAGTGATCTAGTATACGAGGTAAGTTGGGCACAGTTGTGTCTATTCCCGGAGACTGGCTCCAAGAGCAGTATCTTTTCCACTTTTCCGAATAGGATTTTCTAGTACTAGGCCTCATTGCCTCAAGAATAACATCTAGCACCTGCTTACTGAGAGCTGCTGGTGAAGAATTCAGGGGATGAGCCACACTGTTAGGTTCAGTGTCTGTAGCTGATGGTGCAAAATCTGGCCCTCCTGCTGGGACAGCAGGGAAGGGGTCTGAGGCAGGTGCCATGGTGGCACTGCTGTCAGACTGCACAAGAGGATACCAGTGCTGGCGTGGCCAGTCTGGTGCAATCAGGATTGTCCTTGGCTTGTCCTGTTAGATCTTAGTACAACTTTTGAGAGGAGGGGGGGCATAGATTGAGAGGCTTTCCCAGGTAAAGGACTGGGCATCCCCTTTCCAAGCTTGGCTGTGGGGAGTTCTGGTGCAATATTTGCTCAATTGGAAGTTCTGAGGGGAAGCAAAGAGGTCCACCTCTGGTGCCCCCCATCTGTTCCTCAAAAGCTTGAATATTTTGGGTTCCAGTTTCCACTCATGTGGGTCCATGAGAATTCTGCTTGTCGTCTGCCAGTGAATTTAATTTGCCTGGCAGGAACTGAGCTTGCAGGTGCACTTGGTTGCTCAAGGTTGTGTTTCACAGAGCCATGGCTAATCTGCAGAGTGGGTAGGAATGGGTTCCCCCCTGCTTGTTTATGTACCATAACTGTGGTGGTGTCCGTCTTTACCAATAATTGTCCTGGAAGAATAAGGCCTTAGAAGGCTGTCAGAGCATTCTGTACAACTAGCATTTCTTTTTGATTGATATGCAAGTGCATTTGCTTTGGGCTCCATTTGCCTTGAATGCATTGTCCTGCCATGTGAGCCCCCCATGCATAGTCTGATGTGTCTGTTAGGGTTTGGGCATCAGGGGGTTGAGTGAAAGGGAGCTCCTTGTTGTGGTAGCAGACCTCTGCCCACCAAAGGAACTCCGTCCTCAGGCAAGGAATAATAGGAATCTGTTTCCAGATCCTGGGAATGTTGGCACCACAGACGTTTTAAGTACCACTGAAGTTTCCTCATATGCAATCTTGCATATGGAATTAGTAGAATGCAAGAGGCCATGAATCCTAGGGCTTGCAGTATTTTTCTTGCAGATAGCTGGGTTTTGGTGGCCAGTAAATTGAAGTAGTTTGTCAAATAAATTTGTTTTTCTGGAGTGAGAAATGCCATCTGGGAAGTTGTGTTCAAGCTTGCTCCCAGGAATACAATCTGTTGGCTGGGTACCAGATGTGATTTCTTTTCATTGATGGTGTATCCCAGTGAAGTTAGAAGTCTCTTTACAAATGTCAGGTGCTGAAGTAGCAATTCCTGAATGTCCGCCTGAATCAGGCAATCGTCCAAGTATGGGTAAATTTGAATCATTCTCTACCTGCAATATGCAATGGCTGGAGCTGGGCATTTTGTCAATACCCTGGGCGCAGTAGATAAGGGAAGTGCAGAGAACTGATAATGCATAGAGCCTGCTCTGAAACGTAGGTATTTCCTGCAAGATTCCCTTATTGGGATGTGCAGATAAGCTTCTTTTAAGTCTAGGGTTGCTAGGCAGGAGTCCTTGGCTAGCATAAGAAGCAGCTGGCGGAGAGTAAGCATTTTGAATTTTGGAACCACCAGAAAGGTATTGAGAATAGACAGATCCAGGATAAGACGCCAAGACTTTTCTTTCCTGGGTACCAGAAACAGTCTGGAATAAAAGCCTTGTCCCCTTTGTTCTGGGACAGGCTGAATAGCCCTGATACTGAGAAGAGAAAGTACTTGATTTTGGGCCTCTGACCACTGGTTTGGGGGGAGATCTGGCCATCCGCTTGTGGTTGGGAGTGAGTGGAAGTGGAATCTGTATCCCTGGGAATCAATGTTTAAGACCCATCTGTCCTGGGTAATGTACTCCCAGTTTTTGGCATGCAGGGCAAGTTTCCCTCCTAAAGGTGCAAGGCTTGGAAGAGTTAAGGATAAGTCAGTGAGATTTTACCATAGGATGGTGGCTTACTACTCCGTTTTGGATGTGGGTGCATTCCATTGCTTACATCTGTGCATACCCTGAGACTGCAGTCTTGATGGTCTGCTGCCCCTGGGTTTGGATTGAGAAGGTCTGGGAGGGACTGGAAAAGACCAGTTTTTTGAAGGCCAATGCCTACTTAATCTAGGTGGCTGTACTTGTAAGAAATCTTTAAGAGTTTGCATAGATTTAGCTTTTTCCTCCATCCTTTTGGGGACGACTTCTGCTTTATTGCCAAACAGACGCTCTTGGTTTAATGGTGCATCTAGTAATTTTGCTTTAACATGGTCTGGCAAGTTTTGTTCCTTAAGCCAAGCATGCCTTCTAAGAACATACTCAGTGACAGCAGCCCTGCAAGATGCTTCTAAGGCATCAAAACCATATTGCAAAGTATGTTTACCAACTTGGTTAGCAGAATGCATTAACTCTTGTAAATATTTATGTTTTGCACAGTCAGGAATCAACATCATTTTCTGTTTAATTAGTTCCATAACATGTTGCTGATACTTTAACATATGAAACTGGCAATTTAAAGCCCTGATGGCAAGAGTAGCAGAGGTGTATACCTTTTTACCCAATCTGTCTAAAGCCCTATAATCCCTGTCCAAAGGGGTAGGATTTTTGGCTGTTGTAGCTTTAATGCCTTTAGGTCCCTGAGAAATGGTCTCTGGATCCACAGCAGGATTCTTAGAGAGGAATTTGTGGGAGTCAGGTACTCTATAGTACCTGTCAGGTTTCCTGGGAGGTGGAAGCAAAGTATCACGGGTAAGGCTGGATTCCAAGAAGACATCTACAATTTCCAGAACAGGAGGGATAGGTAGAGGCCTGTGCTGAGGCAAGTTTAAGAATTCCCAGTCTCTTTTTGGACTGAGAGAAGTCCTGGCTCACCCAGCGGAAATGCTCTCTAAGGGTATGCAGGGTTTCACAAAAAGAAAAATCTTCTGGTGGGGAAGCAGAGGGAATGGAATCCTCTGCATCAGAATCCTCATTGGGAAATAAGGGTATGTCCTGGTAATCAGAACGGTCAGCGTTATTAGACTCCTGATCAGAACAATCAGAAGGAAAATCAGTTCTTGGTCTTTTAGATGGGGAAGGCTGACTTCCCCTAATTAAAGTAATAAGGTCTTCAGCCATTCTAAGCATTCGTTTTTGTGGCATGTGGGCCTGAGAATGTGCTTTGGTCGTCAGTTTCCTAGGCGTAGTGCGAACTTTAGGCCTGAGAAATTCGGTATGTTTGGTTTGAAATGAAGTCGTCGGTTTAATATGAAAATCGGAAGGCCTGAATACACCCTCAGAAGCCGGTTGCCTGCACAGCAGCTCCAAACCCATCCAAGGTAGAGACATCCGCAAGTTCCATAGTTGAAGAAGCATCTCACAGCATACCGGACTCTGAATGGGTCTCAGAAGAGGCCTGTGAATCTGTAGAAGCGGGTATCAGGGACTGGGAAAGCGCCTCACTGAGTACTGGCGGACTGGCGACTAGCTTAACGGTAGCGTTGTCAGCAGTTTTGGACCTATGCAGTCTCTCTCAGTCTTTATCCTTACATTTTTGAAGAAGATCAGGAGTCGGATGGCTTATCGAACCCATTTCGGAATATGGAGATAGAGAGAAAAATAACTTGGCAACAAAGATACCCTGATGACGAATAGTTCGGGCGTTGAACAAGGCACAAAACCGACAGCGAGGGACGTCATGGTCTGGGGCCTACACAGGTGATGCAGTAAGAATGAAAATCTCTGTGAGGTATTTTTTTTCCACAGGCAAGACAATTATTAATTTTTTCTGACATGGGTTAGAGCAAGAAAAAAGGATCCCCAATGGGGTACTTATCTTTTAGAAGACTTCAGGTCTGAAACTAGAAAAACGAAAATTTCAGGAGGTGGCCGACTGGCACTTGCAAACCGCTTCTGCTTCGGGCACTGCATGGCAAGAAAGACTGATGTAATGACATTGGCTGCATGTTTTAATGACCTGATGTCCTGGAAGAAGCGACAGCATGCGATGCAGAAATCACAAGACTCTGGTATTCAGGCCGACTGAGGGCTACCCACAGGCAGATAACCCAATTGTGATGACTGCAACAGTGAAACACGAAGAATATCGAGAAGCCAAAGGAGGATTCAAGGGCAGACGAGAAAAAATGGCTGACAAATGGGCCTTCACACAAGAATAGACCAGGCAAAATTAGAGCAACTCACAAATCAGACAGGACCACAGGGACCCCACTGAAAAAGGGTCCTGGATACTAGCAAGGCACCATACAAAAAAATCTTTGACATTTTGTGCACAAAATTGTATGGTTGAAGGTTTCCTTGCCTCCTATAAAACCCTAAGCCCATCCTCAGAAAACAGGTGCCTGAAAGGGATCAAAACCCTATCACCTACAGTATCAGCTGAAGAGTGGACAAGTGAGGATGGATGACAGCCTTGTCCTGTGTGATACCATCCAACTAGTAGGCTATGATTCATACCACACCTTTCAGCCACCTAACCTGGACTGAAACACTAAAGGTGGAGGCGTGTCTATATTCAAGGATATCCACACCTCCAGGCTAGTTGCTCAGCATAATGCATCTGAGATTATCCAAGTGCAACTAACTCTGGGCAAGACCGCAATCCAAATTGTAGCTTGCTACAGATCCCCCGACATGCCCCAGGATTCCCACTCCTCATTTCTTGATACATTGGAAAATATTAGGGTATAACCCAACACCCTAATAATGGGCGATTTCAACTATCCCACCATTAACTGGGAAAACTATTCATGTACCAACTCTTTTGCTCAACATTTTCTGGGATTCATAAATTCCACTGCCTTGGATCAACTTAGTCACACCCCCACCAGGGGCAGCAATATCCTAAACCTGGTCATTACCAACATGGGTGACCGGTGCTCCACACCAGAGGTCAATTCCTTGTTGTCAGATCCGACCACAAGCTAATCACCATAGACATACACATCCCAACCCCACCCCCATTAGGGAAACCACCATAAAAAAATTTCTCCAAAGCCAACTTCACGCTTAAGACGGAAATGGCAAACTTCATGAGACCCATGCAGACGGACAATAAAGGTACGACTGCTGAATCCTACACAAATGCACTTTATAAGCACTTGCATGAGTGCATGGATCATGCTATTCCTAACAGATCCAAGATGGTATCTTCCAAAAAAAAAAAAAGGAAGCCAATTTGGTGGTCCCCTGCCATAAACAAACTAAGAAGAAAAACTGTAAAATCCCATGATTGGAGGAAAGTACAGTTTTGTACCTACCATAAATGTAGATGTCCGAGAGGTATGCATCTGCAGTCCTAACAAATGGGTTGTCCTGGCCTCAGGCAGCCCTTCGGTCGTCCGGATTCCAAAGTCTGGGTCTGGCCTCGGCTGGTGTCGCACTTCACCCGACGTCATAGCTGCAGTTCTTCGGGTATAAAGGCATCAGCCGACGCCATTTTCCTCAGTGTTTCTTGCCCCAGATGCCAGATGCCCTCTAGGAAGGCTAAATTTGGATAAATGCAAATGTTTCCAAACAACAGAGAGCAAATAGAAATAAACATGTATATACATATATACAAACAAATACACCATAATAGATCCCCCAGCTAGCTACAAGATGGGCAAATACCCTAGGAGTACCACAGTGGGGAAGGAGGGTGGGTAATCCTGACTGCAGATGCATACCTCTCGGACATCTACATTTATGGTAGGTACAAAACTGTACTATGTCCTTCAAGGATGCATCTGCAGTCCTAACAAATGGGTAGAATACCATAGCCAAACTGGGGAGGAGGCCCTAACAAGATTATGGTGTAGTTAAGATCCCTTGCAAAACAGCAGTGGCAAAACCTGCTTGGGATCTGGAGTATAAGGGTAGATTATAATGCTTGGCAAATGTATGCACGGAGCTCCAAGTAGCAGCCTCTAAAATGTCTTTGTAGCCACTCCGTAAAAAGCTGTAGTAGTGGCTGTAGCCCTTGTGGAGTGAGGTCTGATATTCTCTGGAGTTGCCTTTCCATGATAAGAATAACAAAATCTAATGCAATTTCCTATCCATTTTGAGATTGTCTGTTTTGAAATTGCTTTTCCTTCCATGCCTGTGGCATATGCTACCAGAAGCTGGTCAGTTTTCTATTGTTCTTGGTTCTGTCCAGGTAGTAGCGCAATTGCCTATGCACATCCAAGGTATGCAGCAGTCTTTCTCCCTGTACTGTGGGTTGGGGAAGAATGTAGGTAGGTGGATTGCTTGGTTTAAAGATACCCTGGAGACCACCTTTGGCATAAAGGTAGGATTAGTTCTCATGGACACTCTATCCTGATGGAAGATAAGGAAGGGTTGCACTGCCATTAATGCCTGTAATTCAGAAACCCTTCTTGCTGAAGTGATTGCAAGCAGGAAAGCAGTTTTCCATGATAAGTACTGTAATTCTGCTGTTGCTGCTGGTTCAAAAGGGGGAAGTGTCAACTTTTCTAGCACAAAGTTCAAGTCCCATGTAGGCAATGGTGGCTTCCTTGGTGGCTTTACATTTTTGATTCCTCTCAGAAACTGCCTGAGTAGAGGATGAGAGAAGACTGGAGGATCCATGTTGTATTCTGCTGAAATAGCTGACGCATGAATCTTAATGGAAGAGTAAGACAGGCCATTGTGGAAAAGCTCTGCTAAGTATTCCAGGATGTTAGCTATGTTTACCAGTGCTACATTTGCCCTTTTGCTGCACTCCAAAAGAGATATCTTTTCCATTTCGCTGAGTAAGTTTTTCTTGTTGAGGGTCTGCGAGCTTCCAGGATAATGTCTTTAACCCTTTGAGATAAATCTGGGTTATTTTGTCTTATGCAATGCTCCAAGCAGCTAGCTGCAGTGTTTTCAGGTTCGGATGCAGGGTTTTGAAGTTGTTCTGTGTTAGCAGTAAAGGAACCTGGGGTAGAGGCCATGCGAGTTCGAGACATACTCCTCAGTAGTGGGTACCAGTGCTGCCTCGGCCAGTCTGGAGCTATCAGGATGATCCTTGGGTGGTCTTCTTTGATCTTCAATAGCACCTTGTGCATCAAAGGAAGAGGTGGGAATGCATATGCTGTCAGGTTTTCCCAACTGAAAGATAGGGAGTCCACCTTCCAAGCAAGTGGGTGGTATGTCCTTGTGCAGAATTTTTTCAATTGGTGATTGTGTGGGGATGCGAATAGGTCTATTTCTGGTAGTCCCCATTTCCTTGTGATGGATTTGAAGATGTCTGGATGCAGCATCCATTCGTGGGCATCCGTGGTAGTCCTGCTTAAGATGTCTGCTAGTATGTTCTCTTTCCCTGGCACAAATATTGCCTTGAGCTGTATGTTGAGGCTTAGGGCCACATTCCAGAGATCCATTGCCATCCGGCATAGAGGATATGAATGTGTGCCTCCCTGTTTGTTGATATACCACATAACTGTGGTGTTGTCCGTCCTTATCAGCAATTGTCCCTGTTGGAGAAATGGTCTGAATGCCTGAATTGCCAGTTTTACTGCCAGCATCTCTTTTTGGTTTATGTGTAGGTTTAGCTGGTCTTGAGTCCATAAGCCTTGTATGCACTTGTCCAGCATGTGTGCCTCCCAACCAAGGTCTGAGGCGTCTGTGGTGATAGTCTGGCTTGGTTGAGGGCTGTGGAAGGGCAGTCCTTTGTTCAATTGACAGGCCTGAGCCCACCATCGGAATTCTTGCTTCAGGCATGGAATTATTGGAATTTGGGTTTCTAGGCTGTGCTTGTGTTGAGACCATAAATTCCTGAGGTACCATTGCAACTTCCTCATATGCAGTCTGGCATGTGGGATCAAAATTATGCAGGATGCCATGTAACCCAGGGCTTGCAGGACTTTCCTTGCTGTAAGCTGGTTCTATGCGTTAATGCCATGAAGTAGAGTGGAAGGTGCTTTTGTTTTTCTGCTGTGAGGGATGCCATTTGATTTGATGTGTCCAGTTCTGCACCCAAGAAAGTTATCCTTTGGGATGGCAACAGCCTTGACTTTTTTATATTGACTGTGTATCCCAAGGTTTGCAGTAGATGAATGACCCTTTTCAAGTCTTTTGTTAATTTGTTTTTGTTGTCCGCTTGTAGCAGGCAGTCGTCCAGGTAAGGGTAAATTTGAATTCCCTGAAGCCTGCAATGAGCAATTACTGATGCCAGGCATTTCATGAATACTCTGGGCAGTAGATAAGCCAAAAGGCAATGCTGAGAATTGATAATGCTCTGATCCTGCAAGAAATCTGAGGTATCTTCTGCAATTTGGTCGTATGGGGACGTGCAGGTATGCCTCCTTGAGATCTAGAGTTACCAGCCAAGACTCCTTGCCCAGCATGGGAAGAAGCTGCTGTAGAGTCAGCATTTTGAATTTTGGGACAATGAGGTATGTGTTCAGTGCGGACAGGTCTAGAATAGGTCTCCATTGATTTTCCTTCCTTGGCACCAGGAAAAGTCTGGAGTAAAATCCTTGCCCTTGTTCCATAGATGGTACCTTTTCTATAGCTCTCATCCTTTTAAGTTGTCTATTTGTTCTAGAGCTTTCCATTTGATTTGGAGGTAGGTTTGGCATTCCTCTCTTCCTTGGTAGAGTATGGAAGTGAAACCTGTAATCTTTGTCTATTGTCTGTAAAATCCATTTGTCTCCTGTAATGCAATGCCAGTTTACTGAAAATAAGGCTAGCTTTCCGCCTAAGGGTGCTTCTATTTGTTCCCTGGTAGGCGGCTTCAGAGCCAAGTCACTGTGATTGTCCTGTGGAAGTGGTAGTGGCTGGGTCTGCAGCAGTACCGCTGGTTGTTAGGCTGCCACGGGCGTCCTCTGTAGGCACCTCTGGATTGACCTCTGCCTCTTGTGCCTATTCCTGCCTCTCTGTGCTCTGTTGGAGTCTGGAAAGGACCAATTCTTGGAAGGCCAGTTCCTACTAAACCTTGGAGGCTGGACCTGTAAGAAATCCTTGACTGTCTGGACAGATTTTGCTTTCTCTTCCACCTTCTTAAGCACTTGCTGTGCAGGAGAGCCAAACAAATTGTGTTTATCCATGGGAGCATCTAGGAGCTTTGATTTTACATGGTCTGGTAAGGACTGCTCTTTTAACCATGCATGCCTTCTGATCACTGTACCAGTCATAGCTGATCTAAAGGAGGCCTCCAGTGCATCATAGCCGCATTTTAAGGAATGATTACTGACCTGCTGTATGTTATGTACCATTTCCTGAAGAGACTTTCGGTTTAAAGGTTCAGGTGAGGACAGCTTTTAGATAACTGATCTAACATAAATTCCTGATACTGAATCATGTGGAATTGACAGTTTAAGGCCCTAGCCGAAAGAGTTGCAGAAGTATAAACTTTTTTACCCCATCTTAGATTCCCTTTCAGAGGTGAGGGTTTTGGTTTGGGGCCCTGTGAAACAGTTTCAGGATCTGCAAAAGGAGCCTTATACAAGTGATTGTGTGTGACCGGAACCCTGTAGTATCTGTCGGGCTTAGCAGGGGCGGAGGGAGTGAATCAGGAGCAGTACAAACATCATTAAATGCATCATCCACAACTGTAAGTACTGGAGGAATGGCTAAAGGCCTATGCTGTGGCAAATGCAAAAAAGTTCTAAGCCTTTTCCTAGAGTCTGAGAAATCCTGACCCTGCCATTGAAATTGTTCCCTCATAGCATGCAGGGTTTCCCCAAAGGAAAATTCCTCAGGAGGAGAGGCAGAAGGAATGGAGTCTTCTGCATCAGAGTCCTCATATGGAGAATAAGGGCCCTCAGGAGGGTTTGTATTTTCTGATCGTCTGAGGAGTAATCAGTGGAAACTGGCTCAGGGGTTCTGCTCTAGGCCTCTTCTCTGGAGGTGTTGAGAGGCCCTATCAGGGTGAGACTGGGATCCCCTGATCAAAGAAATGAGATACTCTGCTAGACTAAGCATTTGAGTACTAGAGCTAGGCCTGTGAGAGGGGGCTTTAGTAGGCACGGCCTTGGAAGATTTAGCTGCTTTAGCCCTGGCAAAGGCCTTAATTGACATGGATGCAGGGGCCTAGCAGCTCCACGTGCAGGAGTAGATACATCTAGGGGAATAGTATCTGATAAGTCCTGAGAAACTGTAAGAGCAGGAGGAATTTCAGTAGCAGATTCAGCCATGCTGGAAGAGGCCTCGGTAGTAGGAGGCATGCTTTCGCGAAGGAAGAACCGCAGACTCGGTTTCAGCGAAACAAAGACACTTTCGCGGTTGGCTTAACCGTGGTTTCGGCGAAACCGCAGACCATGAGTGTCGGTCCTTTTCCTTACGCTTTTAGCTAAATGCAGTCGGAGTCTCCGGCGGCATGATATAAGCAAAAGCGGGCGAAAAACTCCTCGGCAAACTCCGACCGACGTCTAAGCGTCCGTCGGTTGAAGGAAGCACAGGCTAAACAAGCTGCTACGTCGTGGTCTGGGCCTAAACAAGGTAGGCAGTAAGAGTGGAAGTCTTTATGAGGTATTTGTTTCCCACAAGTTAAACAGTTATTCACTTTTTCTGACATCGGCTGAGGCAAGAAAGAGTCCCCAACGGGGTACTTAGCTTTTCAGAAGTCTTCGGTAGTAGTAATCACTGGATCTGACCGACCGGCACTTGCGAACAGCTTCTGCTTTGGGCGCCACGCGGCAAGAAAGACTGGGGAAAATGGCGTCGGCTGATGCCTTTATACCCGAAGAACTGCAGCTATGACGTCGGGTGAAGTGCGACACCAGCCGAGGCCAGACCCAGACTTTGGAATCCGGCCGACCGAAGGGCTGCCTGAGGCCAGGACAACCCATTTGTTAGGACTGCAGATGCATCCTTGAAGGACATCTCTCTGGTCAGCCTCAGTAAGAAGCTGACAACCCTCATAAAATCCTCCAAAGCTAGTTATGAAAACAAAATCGCCACTGATTCTAAAGACAACCACAAAGCATTCTATCGCTAGGTCAAGAATCTCAATGGCAACACTCAGATCTGCTCTGAGTTACAGCACAATGGCACTAAATATACAGAACCAACTGCTATTGCCAACATCCTGGCAGATAGTTTCAGTGCTAACTTCACCCCCCCTCTCACCCCCTAAAGGGCCCATCTCTATACTGGAAGAATGCAAAGTTCCTGTAATCATGGCTGCACAGGTAAAAACCACACTCTCCAAAGCCAAGAACACAGCATCCATGGGACCTGATAACATCCCAGGCTGCATTCTACATGAACTACAGAATGAACTGGCACCCTGCCTAAGTACCATGTTCAATCATAGTCTCACCTCAGGCTTTGTGCCCGGTGAATGGCGCACAGTGACTGTTATCCCACTCCACAAAGGGGGAGCCACCACAGACCCTGGGAACTACCGCCCCATTAGCCTGACTAGCCTGGTCTGCAAGGCCATGGAACGTATCATCAAGGAACTTATAAACAAAGACATTGGTAATCTCCAAACTCTGGACCCCACCCAGTTCGGGGTTGTAAAAGGCAGATCATGTCTCCGAAACCTGATAGACTTCATTGAAGCGGTCACCAAAGCCGTAGACTAGGGTAAGGTGGTTCACACAGCCTATCTAGATCTCGCCAAGGCTTTCAACACCATCCCCTACTCGAATTACAGATAAACTCATTAAACTAGGTATAAATCCCTATGTCACAAGATGGGTTGCCAACTGGCTCACTGACAGAACTCGCATTGTGAAAGTAGCAGACTCCAAATCTGACTTCAGACCAGTGACAAGTGGAGTACCACAGGGTTCAGTCCTAGGTTCTCTCCGGTTTGGTATCCACTTCTCTGAAGTGCAGGCTAACAGAGAAGGCCTTTGGCTAACGAAGTTCACATATGACTGCAAACTAGGAGCCATAATCAAAAGTACAGTTGTGTACACGTACCATAAATGTAGATGCTAGAGTGTATTCACTGTTGCAGTCATCACATTTGGGTTATCTGCCTACAGGCAGCCCTTAGCCAGCCTGAATATCAAAGTCTTGGATTCCTGAGTCGGATGCCGTCTCTTCTTCCATGACGTCAGGGGTATAAAACATGCAGCCAATGCCATTACATCAGTTTTTCTTGCACCAGATGTCAGGTGCTCCCACAATGTGAAGCAATTATATGTTATGGTACACCTCCATCAAAAAGCAAATACACCAGAAAGCTTAAATACACCAAACAAGAAGGAAAGGTAGACCCAAGAGAAGTCAGGGGGCTGGAGGGAAGGTAACCAGGACTGCAACAGTGAATACACTCAAAACATCTACATTTATGGTAAGTGTACACAACTGTACTATGTTCTTAGTGTTTCATTGTTGCAGTTGTTACATTTGGGTTGATTCACAAAGCTAAAAAAGGGAGGAGGAAGTTAGAGAGCATTAAGACCAGCTATTAAGCCCTGCAAGACTGCAGTGGCAAAACCAGCTCTGGATTTAGAAAAGAAAAGCATGTGGTAATGCTTGGTGAAGGTATGCACAGAGCTCCAGGTAGCAGCTTCTAGGTTGTCCCTGGTAGGGACTCCGAGAAAGGCTGTAGAAGTAGATGCTGTCCTGGTGGAATGTGATCTTATCCACTGTCAGGTAGGTTTTCCATGGTGCTTATAGCAGAAATGAATGCAATGGGATGGGCTATCCATTTAGAAATGGTTTGCTTTGAAATGGCCTTCCCCTTTGCCCCTACAGCAAAGCCAACTAACTGCTGTTCAGATTTTCTGAGAGGCTTAGTCCTGTCCAAATAAAATCTTGTTTTGTGGATTCGGGGAAAAAAGTAGGCAAATGGATGGAATGATTAAGGGCCACACTAGACACCACCTTGGGCATAAAGGAAGGATTGGTCCCAAGGGAAACCATGTCTGCATGGAAGATAATGAAGGGCTCCACTGCCATGACGGCCTGTAATTCAGACACTCTTCTTGCTGAAGTGATGGCTAGAAGGAAGGCTGTTTTCCAAGAAAGAAATTTCTATTCTGCAGTTGCAGCTGTTTCAAATGGAGGGAGAGTGAGCTTTTCCAATACAAAGTTAAGGTCCCAGGCTGGAGTAGGGGCTCGCCTGGGGGGGGGGGGGTCTTACATTTTGGGCCCTTCTGAGGAATAGCTTTAGCAGAGGGTGAGAGAAGAGGGGTTGTTCAGTATTATAATGTGCTGAAATGGCAGAGGCATGAATTTTAATAGATAACAAGGATAGGCCCTTGTGGAGCATTTCTGTTAAATACTGAAAAATATGCGGTAAGCTGGGTACCGTTGTGATCATCCCTTGAGTCTGGCTCCAGAAACAGTACGTTTTCCACTTTTCAGCATAGGATTTTCTAGTACTAGGCCTCCTTGCCTCCAGAATGACATCTAACACCTGCTTACTGAGGGATGCTATTGGACAGCTCAAGGAATTAGCCAGGCTGCAAGGTTTAGGGTTTAAAGTTGAGGGTGCAGAATCTGGCCTGTCTGCTGGGACAGCAGGGAAGTTGTCTGAGGTAGAAGCCATGGTTCCAGCAGTGTCATACTGTGCAAGAGGGGGTACCAGTGCTGGCGTGGCCAGTCTGGTGCAATCAGTATTGTCCTTGGCTTGTCCAGTTTGATCTTTAGTAGAACCTTTGAGAGGAGAGGCAGAGGGGGGAAAGGCATAGACAGAGGCTTTCCCAGGTAAAGGACAGGGCATCCACTTTCCAAACTTGACTGTGGGAAGTCCTTGTGCAGAATTTGTCCAATTGGTAGTTCTGTGGGGAGGCAAACAGGTCTATCTCTGGAGTCCCCCCATTTGCTCAACAGGTTGAATATTTTTGGTTCCGGTTTCCATTTGTGTGGGTCCATGAGATTTCTGCTTAGGTCATCTACCAGTGACTTTAGCTTGCCTGGCAGGAATTGAGCTTGTAGGTGCACTTGGTAGCTCAAGGCTGTGTTCCACAGAGCCATGGCTAGTCTGCAAAGAGGGTATGAGTGGGTTCCCCCCCTGCTTGTTTATGTACCACATACTGTGGTGTTGTCTGTCTTTACCAATAATTGTCCTGGAATAACGTGGTCTTTGAAGGCTGTCAGTGAATTCTGTACAGCTAACATTTCTTTTTGGTTGATATGCAGGTGCATCTGTCTCGGGTTCCATTTGCCCTGAATGCACTGCCCTGCCAAGTGAGCCCCCCCCATGCATAGTCAGATGCGTCTGTTAGGATTTGGGCGGCAGGGGGGTAGAGTGAAGGGGAGCCCCTTGTTGTGGTAGCAGGCCTCTGCCCACCAAAGGAACTCTGTCTTTATACAAGGAATTATAGGAATCATTGATTACAGGTCCTGAGAATGTTGACACCATAGGCTTTTTAGATACCATTGTAATTTCCTCATATGCAGTCTTGCATATGGAATTAATAGAATGCAAGAGGCCATGAACCCCAGGGCTTGCAGAATTGTCCTTGCAGACTGCTGGGTCACTGTGGCTAGTAGTTTGAAGTAGTCTGTCAAATAAACTGGTTCCTCTGGAATGAGGAAAGCCATCTGGGAAGTTGTGCTCAAGCTTTATCCCACGAATACAATCTGTTGGCAGGGTACTAGGTGAAATTTCTTTTTGCTTATGTACCCCAGTGAGGTTAGAAGTTTCTTTACGAATGCCAGATGTTGTAACAGCAAGTCCTGGCTTTCTACCTGAATCAGACAATCGTCCAAGTATGGGTACATGTGAATATTTCTCTTCCTGCAAAATGCAATGGCTGGAGCTAGACACTTTGTGAATACCCTGGGCGCAGTAGATAAGCCAAAGGGAAGTGCAGAGAACTGATACTGCATGGAGCCTGCCCTGAAGCGTAGGTATTCCCTGCAAGATTCCCTTACTGGAATGTGCAGGTAAGCTTCCTTTAAGTCTAAGGCTGCCAACCAGGCATCTTTGCCTGGCATAGGAAGCAGCTGTTGAAGTGTTAGCATTTCGAATTTTGGAATTACCAAACAGGTGTTTAGAGAGGTCCAGGATAGGACACCAGGAGCTGTATTTTCTGGGTACCAGGAAAAGTCTTGAATAAAAACCTTGACCCCTTTCTTCTGCTGGGACATGGTGAAAAGCCCTGATACTTCGAAGAGAGAGAACCTGCTGTTGAGCCTCTGCCCACTGATTTTAGGGTAGGTCTGGCCAACTGTTTGGGGTTGGTAGGGTGTGGAAGTGGAATCTGTATCCTTGGGAAACTATATTTAAAACCCATTTGTCCTGGGTAATGAGTTTACAGTTTTTTGCATGCAGGACGAGCTTTCCTCCTAAGGGAGCAGGCAGTTGAGCAGGGCTTGGAAGGGTTAAGGCTAAGTCATTGTGCCATTTTTCCATAGGGGGGAGTCTTACTACTTCCTGCTTTGGAAATGAAAGCCCCCCCACTGCTTAGGCCTGTGCGTAGCCCGAGACGGTAAACTAGGTGGTCTGCTGTTTTCTGGGTTTGGTCTGAAGACCTGGAAGAGACTGGAAAGGACCAATTCTTTGAAGGCCAATGCCTACTAAATATGGGAGGCTGTACTTGCAGGAAATCTTTAACAGTTTGCATAGATTTAGCTTTTTCCTCCATCTTTTTGAGGACTTCTGCTTTGTTGTCAAACAGGTGGTCTTGGTATAAGGGAGCACCCGGTAATTTAGCTTTAACATTATCTGGCAAGTTTTGCTCCTTAAGCCAAGCATGTCTTCTAAGTACAAACCCAGTGACAGCAGTCCTGCAAGATGCTTCTAAAGAATCAGAAAGTACAGTTGTGCACACTTACCATAAATGTAGATGTTAGAGTGTATTCACTGTTGCAGTCATCACATTTGGGTTATCTGCTTGCAGTAGCTCTCAGTCGGCCTGATTATCAAAGTCTTGGGTCCGGTGTCGGTTGCTGCCTCATCTTCCATGACGTCAGGTAGTCAGGGGTATAAAGCATGCAGCAGACGCCATTACATCAGTTTTTCTTGCCCCAGATGTCAGGTGCCCCCCTAATGGGAAGCAATTAAATATATATAAACAACACTATACCTCCAACAAAAAAGCAAATACACCAAAAAGCTTTTAAGCATAGTAAAAAGGAATAGAGGTATAGCCAAAAAAAGTCAGGAGGCTGGAGGGAGGGTAACCAGGACTGCAACAGTGAATATACTCTAACATCTACATTTATGGTAAGTGTACACAACTGTACTATGTTCTTCGTGTTTCACTGTTGCAGTCATCACATTTGGGTAGATTCCCAAAGCTAAGGATGGGAGGAGGAATTTAGATAGCATTAGGACCAGCTATAAGCCCCTGCAAGACTGCAGTGGCAAAACCAGATCTGGATTTAGAGGAAACTGGCAAATGGTAATGCTTGGTGAAAGTATGCACAGAACTCCAGGTAGCAGCTTCTAGGATGTCCCTGGTAGGGACACTTCTGAGAAAGGCTGCAGAGGTAGATGCAGCCCTGGTTGAATGTGGCCTTAAATCCCCTGTGGGATAGGTTTTCTATGGTGCTTACAGCATAAATTAATGCAATGACCTATCCATTTAGAAATGGTTTGCTTTGAAATGGCCTTCCCCTCTGCCCTGCAGCAAATGCCACCAGCAGCTGTTCAAATTTCCTGAGAGGTTTAGTCCTGTCCAAGTACAATCTAAGTTGTCTGTGCACATCCAAGGAGTGCAATATCCGTTCCCCATTGTTCTGTGGATTAGAAAAGAAGGTTGGCAAATGAATGGACTGATTAAGAGCCACACTGGATACTACCTTGGGCTTGAGGGACACCCTGTCCGCATGAAAGATGATGAAAGGCTACACTGCCATAAGGGCCTATGATTCAGACACCCTTCTTGCTGAAGTGATGGCTAAAAGGAAGGCCGTTTTCCAAGAAAGGAATTTCAACTCTGCATTTGCAGCTGGCTCAAAATGAGGTAGAGTTAGTTTTTCCAACACAAAGTTAAGGTCCCAGGCTGGAGTAGGGGCTCTCCTGGGTGGTCTTAAGTTTTTGGCCCCTCTGAGGAACTGCTTGAGTAGTGGATGAGAGAAGAGGGGTGGTTCTGTGTTGTGATGACCTGAAATGGCTGAGGCATGAATTTTGATGGAGGAAAAGGAAAGACCCTTGTGAAGCAACTCATTTAAGTATTGAAGAATTTGATGTAAATTGGGCGCTGCTGTGCCCATCCCGAGTTTGGTTCCAGGAACAGAATCTTTTCCATTTTTCAGCATAAGATTTTCTAGTACTATGCCTCCTTGCCTCCAGAATGACATCCAACACTTGTTTACTGAGGGATGGCAACGGAGAGATCAGGTAATTAGCCAGGCTGCCAGGTTCAGGGTTTGAAGCTGAGGGTGCAGAATCTGGTCCTTCTGCTGGGACAGCAAGGTAGGGGTCTGAGGCAGGTGCCATGGTGCCAGCAGTGACACTGCGTAAGAGGGGGTACCAGTGTTGGTGTGGCCAGTCTGGTGTAATCAGTATCGTCCTTGGTTTGTCCTGTTTGACCTTTAATAGTACCTTGGAGAGTAGAGGCAGAGGAGGAAAGGCATACACTGATAGATTTTTCCAGGTGAAGGACAGGGCATCCACTTTCCAAGCTTGTTTGTGGGGAGTCCTTGTGCAGAATTTGTCCAATTAGTAGTTCTGGGGGGAGGCAAATAGGTCTATCTCTGGGCTCCCCATTTGTTTATCAACATGTTGAAGGTCTTTGGTTCCAGTTTCCACTTGTGTGGGTCCATGAGATTTTTGCTTAGATCGTTTACCAGTGTATTTAGCTTTCCTGGCAGGAATTGAACCTGTAGATGCACTTGGTAGCTCAAGGCTGTGTTCCACAGAGCCATAGCTAGTCTGCAGAGAGGGTATGAGTGGGTCCTCCCCGCTTGTTTATGTACCACATAACAGTGGTGTTGTCCGTCTTTACCATTAATTGTCCTGGAAGAATGTGGTCTTTGAAGGCTGTCAGCATTCTGTACAGCTAACAGTTCTTTTTGATTGATATGCAGGTGCATTTGACTTGGGTTCCATTTGCCCTGAATGCACTTACCTGCTAAGTGAGTCCCCCCCATGCATAGTCTGATGCGTCTGTTAGGGTTTGGGTGGCAGGGGGTAGAGTGAAAGGCAGTCCCTTGTTTTGGTGGCAGGCCTCTGCCCAAAGGAAATCTAACTGTAGGCAAGGTATGATATGAATTATTGCTTCTAGATCCTGAGAATGTTGACACCATAGGCTTTTTTAGATACTACTGTAGTTTCCTCATATGCAGTCTTGCATATGGAATTAGGAGAATGCAGGAGGTCATGAACCCCAAGGCTTGCAGTATTTGTCTTGCAGACAGCAGGGTCTTTGTGGCCATTAGTTTGAAGTAAACTGTCAAATGAACTTGTTTCTCTAGTGTGAGGAAAGCCATCTGGGAAGTTGTGTTCAAGCTTCCTCCCAGGAATACAATTTGTTGGCAGGGTACCAGATGTGATTTCTTTTTGTTTATGGTGTACCCCAGAGAAGTTAGCACTTTTTGTACAAACGCCATATGATTCAACAGTATGTCCTGGCTTTCTGCCTGAATTAGAAAATCGTCCAGGTATGGGTATGTATGAATATTTCTTTGCCTGGAAAATGCAATGACTGGAGCTAGGCACTTTTTGAATACCCTGGGCGCAGTAGATAAGGCAAAGGGCAGTGCAGAGAACTGATAGTGCATGAAGCCTGCTTTGAAGCGTAGGTATCTTCTGCAAGATTCCCTGATTGGGATGGGCAGGTAGGCTTCCTTTAAATCCAGTGTTGCCAACCAGGCATACTTGCCTAACATAGGAAGCAAGTGGTGAAGAGTTAGCATTTTGAATTTTAGGATCACAAAAAAAGTGTTCAGGATAGACAGATCCAGGATAGGGCACCAGGGGTGGTCTTTTCTGGGCACCAGGAAAAGTCTGGAGTAAAAACCTTGTCCCCTTTCCTCTTCTGTGACAAGTTTGAATAGCCATTATACTTAGAGAGAGAACTTGCTTTTCAGCCTCTGCCCACTGATTTGGGGGTAGATCTGGCCAACCGTTTGGGGTTGGTAAAGTGTGAAGTGGAATCTGTATCCTTGGGAAACTATATTTAAAACCCATTTTTCCTGGGTAATGAGTTCCCAGTTTTTTGCCTGCAAAGCAATCTTCCCCCTAAAAGAGCAGTCAGTTGAGAAGGGCTTGGAGGTTTTAAAGTCAAGTCACTGAGACAGTTTACCATAGGGGAAGTCTTACTACTCCCTGCTTTGGAAGTGGGAGCCCCCCACTGCTTAGTCCTGTGCGTACCTTGGGACTGAAGCTGGGTGTTCTGCTGGTTCTGGGTTTGGACTAAGAAGGCCTGGAAGGGGTGAGAGGTTGGCATAATGGTTAAGTTTTTGTCTTACAAGCACAAGGTCCAGGGTTTGATTCTCACATTGGGTAATTGGCTAGGCTTAAAAATGTTCTACAAGGGCAGTTAGCCTAGTACTAATCTATGAACCTATGAAGAGGCAGGAAAGGACCAATTCTTAGAGGGCCAATGCCTACTAAATCTTGGGAGGCTGTACTTGCAGGAAATATTTAACAGTTTGCATAGATTTAGCTTTTTCCTCCATCTTTTTAAGTACTACTTCTGCTTTGTTGCCAAACAGGCAGCCCTGGTTTAAGGGAGCATCCAGCAATTTAGCTTTAACATGATCTGGCAAAGACTGCTCCTTAAGCCAAGCATGCCTTCTAAGTACAGATCCAGTGACAGCAGCCCTGCAAGATGCCTCTAATGAATCAAAAGCACATTGCAAAGCATGTTTTCCAACCTGTTCAGCAGAATGCATTAAATCCTTATTTTCAGCACAGTCAGGAATCATCATAATTTTCTGTTTAAGCAATCCAATAATATGCTGCGGATACTTTAACATATGAAACTGGCAGTTTAAGGCCCTAATGGCCAAGGTTGCAGAAGTGTATACCTTCTTACCCCATCTATCCAGCACCCTGGAATCTGTATCAGAGGGGGTAGGATTTTTGGCAGTTGTAGCCTTAATGCCCTTGGGTCCCTGTGTAATGGTCTCAGGATCCGCAGTAGGATTTTTGAAGAGGAACTTGTGAGAGTCCGGAACCCTGTAATATCTATCGGGTTTTCTGGGAGCAGGAGGTAAGGAATCAGAGGCCAAGCTAGATTCAGAAAAGGCATCATCAACAATGTCCAGTACAGGGGGAATAGCTAAAGGCTTGTGTTGGGGGAGGAGTAAGAAATCCCTAAGCCTCTTTTTAGAATGAGTAAGCCTGGCTTT